>NC_091129.1:167107578-167453828 GCF_040183065.1 Periplaneta americana | reverse complement strand
GAACACAAACCTATTCGATATTGAGAGAATGTTTTCACTTTTTTTTGCGCTGTTCTTGTTTCGAGTTCATCTCTTCCAACAATTCTTCTTTATTATGGTATGGAATGATATTTCTCTCTCGATTTGTTGTGAAATACATGCACTTTTTCGCTAGGGCATCGACATGGTCATTTCCTTATATATCGTAGAAGTGGGTAAAGTCAATCAGTGGGTGTAAAATCGATCATTTGCGATTTTTATTGAAAATTATATATTTTCTCAGTTACTTGTTAAAATTTTGTTATGCTGACTTCATTGCCTTACATTGTAAATGTAAGTGAGAGGGACAACAAAAAGCCTGCGAATGCCAACAATGGGAACACTGTGTAATTACCGTTGAAGTGAAAATAAGTTATTTTCAACTTTTTCTTTTAAATGAAAACAAAGTCTTGGAAACTCTAAATTATCGTCAGCATTGAAAGGAGACAGGAAGTATACGTAAGTACTTGTCGTTGAGATTGTATCTTGAAATAATAGTTTTGCAGTTCGTAAATGTTAGTATTGAAACTTATTATTTTAAGAAAACTTGTTGCTTTGTAGGGTTAAGTCCATCATGCCATCGACCTACTCGAAACAGATAGGACCAGCAGGAAGAATAAATTGTTCACCGAAATACCTCCAACTAACACTTATAAACAGAAAAATGTCATAGTATAACTTATATAGCTTGGGATAGTGGGGAAAGAGGAAGACGAAATTATAGGGAATTTCTTGCGTAAGAGAAGCACTGCCAAAGGAACATATTTTGTACACCCCACTGTACCTGACTATGGGAAGAACGTAGTTTCTGAAGTGACATGAGGAGGGGAAGATTTCAAATAACATCTGATATAAACGTAAGCAATGTTGAATTGCATTTTAGATTATAATTGAAGGGTGGTATTTCAATGTAAATTTGGAATTCTTAAATCTTTGTTTGTTGGTATGTGAAGTATTAAAATGTGTTTTTATGTTTTATAAGTTGGCAATCATAGTCACGATTGTACAGTGGAGACCTATAGGCCTAATTGTATCGAATAGTATGATCACAGTAACAAAAGATACACTATATAATGCTATAGGCATATATTGAAGATTATTATTGATTTTACACCCCTTATAACAAATAAAATATATGTAATATACTTAATTTGTTTTTTAAAAACATAAACAATGATCGACTTTACTCCGCAATATTTTAAAATCGATCTTAAACTAAAAATTCAATGGTGATCGACTTTACCCTATTTAAGCAGGTAACTTCGATCACAAGTAAAAAAAAACAGTTTTTTTTTATAGATTGTAATTCAATTCTTGTAACGTGTCTTCATAAGTGATGGATATGACGACAAAATGCTATTTTCTGAGGAACTTCCCTCCATTGCATAACCTCAATATCATTAAAAAATTGCAAAATTTTGATCGACTTTACCCTCTTCTACGGTACCTCAATGGCCAGGAATTGTTTAGTCAACTGTCCGAAGAAAATCTGAACCCCACAAGTAATACCAGGAACTCACCACTTGTGAGGTAACTAGGCCGGGAGATAATGGGGTAGGTTGGCCAGTTCCTTTATCCCTTCATAGCGTACATCGCCGATTAGCTACATATTATACTAAACAGACTAAACAGAACGATCTCGTTCTTCATTTATAAATGATACGGTTTAAGTAGATGTATCTGCACAAATTCAAGTGAAGCATGTATTCTTATATTGAAATCACTTCTGATATTACTTTTATGGTAATCGTTTTAAAATTGTATAAATGTTAGAATGTATATACCTTTGTATCTCTTATTTATTTGACGATGGTCTCCGTAGTTAAGGAGAAGGAAGGTTAAAGTTATGTAGGAAGTGGGTATTCCTTGTTTGGCAGTCTAGCTGTGTTATATAAGAAAAACAGCAATTGATGCAGTGCCAGAAGTAGCGTAGGTATGTTGCGATTTTATTCAATTACTTCTAGAGACATGAAACCTGTACTCGAGAGTTTAAATTGCATGACAATAACTTTGAATTGTACATAAAGCGCAGGATCTTTGTCTCGGTGATGTAAATCACAATATACGGTAAAGCGAGCAGTCAAGGTATTACCGCATGAAGATTTTGTTTTTATGAGCTCCGTTATTCAATTCATAGTTGTAAATTGAAATGTAATTGTATAAATACTGTATATGACCTTGTCCACATCTAATTCATTTCTGACAGTGACATCAGGGTTCTGAGCAAGAACGTACTTCGAGACATAAAGTTGTTGCGTTTGTGAACATTGCCTTGATTTGTTACAAACGCAATTACACACTCTGCACTTAACAAATTTGTATGAAACAAGTAATATGTTCGATAAAGAGCGGAAAAAGTGAAAATCTAAGGCGCAAGATCAGGTGAATAAGGTGGGAGCGGAATGACTTCCCAACCCAACTCCTGGATGTGTTTTGTGTCAATAGCAGAGTGCGGACTGGCGTTATCGTGGGGTAGCATCACTTCACGCAGTCTTGCTGGTCGTTTTTCTTGGATTTCGTGTGCAAGACGTTTCAGTTGGTGGCAATAAATGTCGGCAGTGATGGTTACACCTCGGGGAAGCAATTCGTATTACAGCACACACTCGAAGTTCCACCAGATGCATACGGGAAGTCGCTTTTTTATTCGGGCTCAACCATTCCTTTCTTTTCCTTATGTTAGCATAAAGACACCATTTCTCGTCACCAGTAACGATATTGGATAGAAATGTTCGATGTTGTTCACGAGTCAATCGATGACAAGCGGTCCACACCTGTGGAGTAACGGTCAGCGCGTCTGGCCGCGAAACCAGGTGGCCCGGGTTCGAATCCCGGTCGGGACAAGTTACCTGGTTGAGGTTTTTCCGGGGTTTTCCCTCAACCCAATACGAGCAAATGCTGGGTAACTTTCGGTGCTGGACCCCGGATTCATTTCACCGGCATTATCACCTTCATTTCATTCAGACGCTAAATGACCTGAGATATTGATACAGCGTCGTAAAATAACCCAATAAAATTAAAAAAAAAATAAAAATCGATGACGAGCTAGCAAAGATGCACATATGGCCACCCACTGATTTTTGTGGTTTTGGCTTAGAGCATGCTGTATCCATACACCTGGTTTTTTAACCTTGTCAATTGAATGCAAATGTCTCACGATGGTTTAATGGTCATATTTGCCAATTCTCGAGTACACTGAAGTGGATCATTGTGAATTAATGTGTTTAAACGGTCTTTATCAAACTCCGAAGGTCTTCCTGAGTATCACTAATGTCAAAACGACCCTTCTTAAAACGAGAAAACCATTTTCTTCCCATGCTCTCTCCGATAGCATTGTCTCCATAGACGATGCAAAGTTTCTGATCGCCTCCGCTGCTTTCGCCCCTCTATCGAACTCAAAAGGAAGAATATTATGTCGGAAAGTTCCACTTTCTCCACTTGACCCTCCACAGGTCATCCGTGACACCCTTCTTGTGCAGTAGGATAATAGTACTGGTTCGCCATTGATGGGGGATTTCTTCCGATTGTAATATCCGGTTGAAGAGCGCTGTAATTTGCAGCACGATGTCTACCTCCGCCATTTTTAGGCATTCGTTGATAATTCCGTCATTGCCTGGCATCTTGCTTTTAGTTCACTTATGGCTTTCCTCACTTCGCATGGTAGGATTCCTGGTACCTCTTCCTGTGCCGTGTTCGAGCTCGATTGCACCGTTCCTCCTATGTTGATGTGAATTCAACTCTCTATAGTAATCTGTCGATATTTCCTTTCTTAAGGTGATTCTTTCGTCGGTGTCACTTCTTATTCCTATCATCCATTGTCTCTCTCTGTACAGTTCCTTCCGTACTTTCTTTGTCACGTTGGTATTTGCAATGTCTTCGTTATTGTTCTTCTCTTACGTCTATCCTGATCTGCCTCTTGGTTCTCCTGTCGAGTTCGGCGTATTCCGTTGTTATTTTCGGACAGATCTCTCTGAGGTTTCATGATTTCCCTCTGCTCTATGAGATTTATCGTATATTCCGTTAGTTTATTCTTATTTTTGATAATCCATTTTGAATCTTGCGTACACTACTTTTAACACTTGAATATAATTAATTGATTAACTAGTGGACTTACTCGTGTTAACGAGTAGGCTCTGAGGATGGTGCGTGAAGCACTAAAACAGCTGTAAGCCGGACAAATCTTACATAATTAACACGAGTAAGTCCATTAGTTAATCAATTAATTATTTTTGATGTTCTTATTTTCTTCCGTGGCATTGTATAACTGCTTTTAGAATGTAGTTTTCGAGTTTGATATCGATTAGTAGGGTCAGATATCTTTGAACGCCAATGTACTATTTTTCGAGGCCAGGTGGCATCGGGGTCCTTTTCTAATTTTAATATTATCGTCAAATTTTGGATTTATGAAAAATCATATTTTATTCATGTTTTAAAAATGTCATAGTGTGGCCCACTCATGATGATGACGATTATTATTATTATTATTATTATTATTATTATAATTATTATTATCATTATTATTATAGTGGTGGGGCGCTGAGGACAACTACTGCTGGTAGTACCGAAATTCCAGAGCCAGGGCATTTTTTTTTTAAAGAAATACACCACTTTTCGTGTGGAGAGTGAATTACATGAACATCTTTGAGCATTGCAATTGCTCTCACCGTATTAAATATCGCATATAAGAAAACAAGTCACTGGTATACCTATTTTGTAGTTTATGAAGAAGGTAGCCTTTAGTATATTCTTATATACTACAACACACGGTCTGGAATTGATCTGGGATCACCTCACGAAAAGAAATCTGGAAGATATACAGTAGAAAAGATAAAAATCATCATTCTTGAAACGGTACACTCCGTCACGCTTAGTATACGCACTGGCCAGACAGACATTCTTCATAGAAGACCTGCTACCACTGCCATCTACCAAGGCCTACGATGAACTACTGAACGACCGAAGCGAAAAGAGGAACGAAATATGGCCCGAGTTCTATACAACATATGCAATGATGAACAATGACTGGATGCGAGCAAACTATGACCTGCGACATAATAATGACATGGATGGTGGTACATGGGTTCCATCACCTCGTATGTAAAAATGAAAAACACCACCAGCCAGAACAGTGCACCTGTGTTTTGTGTGGGAATAAATGTGAACGCTACCACGTTTTAAACTGTAAACAAAGGACACAATCCCTGACAAGCTTCTGCGGAAGTTAGTGACTTATTTCAAACTCTGCACAGTGTGCGCTCTTCCCTTTATTATTATAATATAATGTAGTATATTGTACTACAACACGTGAATTTATAAATGGGCGCGCCAATATGCACACAAATGGACAGTAGTGCCCTCACGTGGTGAAGAGTCAAACTCACAGCAAAACATTTGGTTACGAGTGTACCAACATACTATAATATGTTTGTATGTTAACAAAATGTAATAACAATACTAATAAATGTATGACTTGAAATTATACTATCTAAAATTAATTGACTTAACAAGCAACTCTTTAAGTCACACACTGAACAAACGTTAGATTGAAAAAGTATGAACGTTTAACTTTTTTCCGTTGGTGTTGACAGAGGTCGATATAATGGAACAGTAGCACCAACATAAATCTCTGTGAAACTTTGCTTCTTGGTAAATAAACTTGCTATTATAGAGTAATGTACTAAATATGCAGTAAGATAAGATCAGAACAATAGCTAATTTTCCGTACATTGCTATCCAGAGGTTTTTCTCATTGTTAATTAGGATGTTTATGTTCTTGAGAACGATACTGTTCTAGGGATCATTTTCCTGTAAATGTACCAACACTGATACGCTTGGCTTGGAAGCTGTCAAGGAATTAATGGTGTATAAGGTTCTACGTGTGTTTGTGTTTATATTTACAGATTGTTAAGGTCGTAAGTGTACAAAATACTTTACCAGCATCATGTCTGACAATGCCTTTCATCTGAAATGGAACAATCATCTACAAAATATGTATTCTCAATTAGAAACGCTGTATAGTCATCAAAGTTTAGTGGATGTGTCACTGTCTTGCACTGATGGTATACTGAAGGCCCATCGAGTAGTTTTATCAGCATGTAGTCCTTACTTCGAGTCCATATTCAGGGATAATTATTGCAAACATCCAGTGTTAATTTTAAAGGGAGTTACTTCACGAGAAATGCAGGCACTTCTCAGATTTATGTATAAAGGGTCTGTTGAGGTGCTTGATGTAGATTTACAATCTTTCATGTGTACGGCAAACGAACTGAAAATACGAGGACTTGCAGATGAACTTCTTAAAGACTCACTGCGACTAGCAACAGAAAAGGATGTTGAATCATCTGACGACGATCATGTAGAGAAAGAAAACTGTATATTAGATGTAGAGGATTTAAGCCAGAGAAATGACAGTGTTGAAATGAAGATAACCGATGTCAGGACAGAAAATATTGAAGAGAGTGTTCATGAGGAAGAAAGCAAAGACAGTGATAAAGCTGAAGAGAAAGACGATGTTAAAGATAATCCAGAAAAACCTTCCGAATCACAGAATAAAGACAGCTCTTCTAAAGTGCCAGACACTCACAAAACTGAAGATTCCTCTACAGAACCGAACACTGTAAGTAGATTGCTTGTAACAAGTGTAGCTTGACAGAGAATGGGAGACATGCAGGGTTCAGGGATGACGGGGTGAGATGTATTACATAGCTTGGTAAATCTTTACAATAGCGTTACCAAAGAACCGAGGATAGCAAGGACTCCCCAACCAAAGACAATACGAGGTAGAATGGGAGAGAGTTTTGGGGGTCGGGGATAGTGACATTCTTAGACATTTGTGAGTATATGCAAGGCATATCAAAGGCCTAAATTAACTAACCTGTCATTGATCCAATCTTACGAAAACTCACCATTTCTCTGCGATCAGCATGAAAGCGCACGGAAATGAGATGTGTATGCTGCCCCTCTGTGCCACCTATTCCTTCCACCTCGACGGAGCGATTCCGTCTGGCTACACATCTTCACAGAAACTTTTCACCCTTATTTCGGTGCGCAATGGTGTCGGCACTCAATTTTCCTTTGATTTATGGAAGATACATATGACTCGATTAGAAGCCAACTACATAAATATATTTTTGTATCTTAACGTGGGGTAACACTATAGTAAAGAATTATCGATACCTTCCACTTGCTACAATAGTGCATTAGTAGAATTTAACCTACAGATAAGTATCAAATGAGTTTTATGTTGAAAGTATTTGTGACTGCAAACTAAAACAACGTGTTTATCGCTATATAATAATAATAATAATAATAATAATAATAATAATAATAATAATAATAATGATTTATAGGGCAGCATCTGACACTAAGTTAGTGTTCGAAGCACAAGGAAGCTGTGCCTTTTTTAATGTAGCTTTCTTAGACAAATAGGGCGCGCTTCCAAACAGGGCAGTGGTATTTCCTCTAAGGTTAGAGCCCAGTTTAGGTGTGTGTGTATTAATCGAAAATTAGGGGCTAGAAAATATTGAGAATAGGACGCATGTTTATGACATTTTTTTTTTCTCTTAATACACACACACCTAAACTGGGCTCTAACCTTAGGGGAAATACCGCTGCCCCTGTTCAGAAACGCGCCCATTTTTTTTTTTTTTTTTTTTTTTCCATCAGTTTTACAAAATGACTTGCTACTTAACTAGGAGACTGGGATCTGATAAATTACAGCAACTTACCAACCACTCAGTATTTTCTTATCTGTGCTGAGCAGGTTAAATTTGTGAAGTGCCGAGGCCCTACTATGTGCCTGAGGGAGTGACTGAAGGGTTGATAACAAAAACCGGACAAGTCCGAAATAGTAATTTTTCAGAAAAAAAAAATTGTCCCTCAAGTTTTTCATAAAATAAAATAACCTGACATATTTTATATGGTTTCTTGGAGGAAAAAGAAAAGAACATTTGGACATATCCACTTTTTGCAGAAAATTTTATATGTACACACATTCATTGAGAAAAAGTATATGAAATCATGTTTCATTCATGTTGTGAACTGAATCAACATACAAATAAATACTTTATCGGTAGACTAAGTGTTTTACTAAATTAAAAACTTAATGTTGGAATAATTTCCTGAACAAGAAAAACAATATTGTTATATTTATAATTTTTTTTGTTCTAAATTTGTGTCCTCCAGTTTTTGAATTCTTAGCACATCAGGTATTTCAACTATCAAGTACTGAAGAATAATATTATTATTGTAATAACAACACAAACTATGCTCAATAAAAAAAATTATTATTATAGCTATTTTCACTGACCATCCCACTGCTACTATCATCTTCTGCCACCTCAACATTCTCCTTATTCTGATGACTTGCTTTTTTTTGGATTGTGTTCATTTTGATGATCATTCATTAGTAAAATGAAATATTTAGCCACTAGCACTGACAATAACAGCTAATATGGCGATGAAACAAAAGAGAACAGTAATGCCATCTTCATGATATTTTTAACAAGAACTGGATAAGTTTATGACTTGTCTGACTTTTGCTAGAAATACATTGGACTAATCCGCTTTGGGCATGCTTCCGTATAGGATAGTGGCATTTCTCTAAGTTTACAGCCCAGTTTAGGTGCGTGTATTAATCGAAAAAAATATCCTATCCTCAATATTTTCTAGCCCCTAATTTTCGACTAATATATATATATATACACACACACACACACACACACACACACACACACACACACACACACACACACACACACACACACACACACACACACACACACACACACACACACACACACACACACACACACACACACACACACACACACACACACACACACACACACACACACACACACACACACACACACACACACACACACACACACACACACACACACACACACACACACACACACACACACACACACACACACACACACACACACACACACACACACACACACACACACACACACACACACACACACACACACACACACACACACACACACACACACACACACACACACACACACACACACACACACACACACACACACACACACACACACACACACACACACACACACACACACACACACACACACACACACACACACACACACACACACACACACACACACACACACACACACACACACACACACACACACACACACACACACACACACACACACACACACACACACACACACACACACACACACACACACACACACACACACACACACACACACACACACACACACACACACACACACACACACACACACACACACACACACACACACACACACACACACACACACACACACACACACACACACACACACACACACACACACACACACACACACACACACACACACACACACACACACACACACACACACACACACACACACACACACACACACACACACACACACACACACACACACACACACACACACACACACACACACACACACACACACACACACACACACACACACACACACACACACACACACACACACACACACACACACACACACACACACACACACACACACACACACACACACACACACACACACACACACACACACACACACACACACACACACACACACACACACACACACACACACACACACACACACACACACACACACACACACACACACACACACACACACACACACACACACACACACACACACACACACACACACACACACACACACACACACACACACACACACACACACACACACACACACACACACACACACACACACACACACACACACACACACACACACACACACACACACACACACACACACACACACACACACACACACACACACACACACACACACACACACACACACACACACACACACACACACACACACACACACACACACACACACACACACACACACACACACACACACACACACACACACACACACACACACACACACACACACACACACACACACACACACACACACACACACACACACACACACACACACACACACACACACACACACACACACACACACACACACACACACACACACACACACACACACACACACACACACACACACACACACACACACACACACACACACACACACACACACACACACACACACACACACACACACACACACACACACACACACACACACACACACACACACACACACACACACACACACACACACACACACACACACACACACACACACACACACACACACACACACACACACACACACACACACACACACACACACACACACACACACACACACACACACACACACACACACACACACACACACACACACACACACACACACACACACACACACACACACACACACACACACACACACACACACACACACACACACACACACACACACACACACACACACACACACACACACACACACACACACACACACACACACACACACACACACACACACACACACACACACACACACACACACACACACACACACACACACACACACACACACACACACACACACACACACACACACACACACACACACACACACACACACACACACACACACACACACACACACACACACACACACACACACACACACACACACACACACACACACACACACACACACACACACACACACACACACACACACACACACACACACACACACACACACACACACACACACACACACACACACACACACACACACACACACACACACACACACACACACACACACACACACACACACACACACACACACACACACACACACACACACACACACACACACACACACACACACACACACACACACACACACACACACACACACACACACACACACACACACACACACACACACACACACACACACACACACACACACACACACACACACACACACACACACACACACACACACACACACACACACACACACACACACACACACACACACACACACACACACACACACACACACACACACACACACACGTAGACTGGGCTCTAACGAAAAAAATAATAGAACACTACTGGAGAGCAAGGGCACTAATGGTTTCACTGCTCAGGGCCAAACATTAGAAACAACAACAATAACTTTATTAAATTATAGTGTCTCTGTCAGCACCTTAGTATGATTGCTTAGCAAACACTGTAACATGTAGGTATTGCAGCACACAGTAGAGCTTGACACCAAGCCAGCGTCTTGACGCCAAAAAACAGAAAATAATTAATTTTTACTTACAGTGTTCAGGTACTCTGTCTACAGTCAGTCCGGTTTTTATCCAGAGGCCCCGCCTGCTTGCACAGCATCTCACCAAATTAAAACTTGCATGTCATGTGGTAATGGAATTTATGGTGGACAAAACAGACGTTGCAGAGGCTTTTTAGGAGTACTCCCATTTCCCTCTGTCATTCCATCAATAATCTCCCCTTTCCCCTTATTCATATCTCATCTGTAAACACTGGTTAGCAATAATTTTGCATCTGGTGTGAGATACATCAATTCGTATCAATTTTTGGTTATAGAATCCGAAATGGCCTTCGGAATTGCTTTATCACATAAGGATTTTGAGATATTTTAGATTTTAAGTATATGGATTTAAAATATTTTTACGTTGTTTGTGTTGTCATTTTTTTTTTTTTCCAGAAATATTGTATAATAAATAAGGACTGTGATGGTTAACTCTTTATTTGTATGTAAAATATGGTGCAAGACGGTAGGCTGTATTTATTGGGCTACAAATCAGGAAATTGTTTAAAGATCCTACCTTTAATCCCAAGCTCACAAACCTTAAGTTAACTCCTTGGTCGTCTTTCAAAACCATTGTTTACGGATTTCTGGGTAACAGAAAAAACAATAAATATTTCCATAGTGACTGCTGTGCTAGATAACTAGAAGAACTCAAAATTCACATTTACACTCACACCTTGACTTTTTTCCCAGAAAACTGAGGTGCTTGAAGTGACGAACAGGGTAAACATTTCCACCAGTTAATAATTATATATAATAAATGTTCAGTCAAATACACTTTTCAATTTGTGAGGTCAGATAATCTGTTACATCACAATATTTAATACGAAGTCACTAATATTTTCGACTTTAAAAAGTCATCTTCAGGTGCATGAGATGCAAACAATTTTTAAAAAATAGGTGATAAGTTAAATATTGTTTGCATCCCATGCACCTGAAGATGACTTTTTAAATTCGAAAATATTAGTGACTTCGTATTAAATATTGTGATGTAACAGATTATCTGACCTCACAAATTGAAAAGTGTATTTGACTGAAAATTTATTATATATAATTATTAATTGTATTCACACTTTTCTGAACCAACATGTCTTTCAAATTCATTTCCACCAGTACACACTACCATGGAGAGTTGTTACTAACAAGGGAAGGGTTTCGGCTCGAACAGGAATTTTTGGTTAAAAATTTGTACAGAGGCATACCTCACAATGGTGATGAAGTCCGTAAAAGCATTCATTTGTGTGACTCTCCGTTTGGTTGGTATTGGTCAATACACTTCTTTAAAAATGTACATGAGGATTCTCTATAAAATGCATGAAACAGCATGGAGCAGAGCAATAAGCTCAACACGCAGAAGCAACACCTGAACAATCTTCTGAACCACACTCCATGCTGAAAAATCAAATGCTACCTGAATTACATTTTTGAAGTCCGAGACTTGTTCAGATTCACGTAACCAGCTGACTGCCAGGAATACTGAAGCATAGGGCGGTATACTGGAGCAGACAACTGGTTATGAATAACAGAGTGCATTTTCATTATAAACACTCGATTTTCCAAGTTAAGTTCTGGATTCTCAGCAAGAGTCCTTATGCAATCTGTTATCCTCTGAGCATATGTTTTGTATTGTCTAAGGAAATAGATATCCAGAGGCTGGAAATATTTAATTTTTTTTTTAGGTGGAATGATCATACATTCCATGTCCTAGCCTTGGAATGATTCATTTATTAAGGTTGTGTCCTTGTGCGCATTCAATGACTCACACAACAGCATACATTTTTGATTAACTGCAATATTTTAAGACAGAACGTTGGAGAAAAATGTTCTTAAATGGGCTTTAGACATTTTACCACTCGCACTAGCTTCTAGGCTAGGCTAGGCTTACAGGTAAGGTGTCCCATCCCCTTAACTTGTGCAGTGCTCTCCCCACCCTCAACTTGTACAGTGCTCTAACAGACAAACCACACATTACACAAACGAATGATTTTGGCAGCTTTACAGAGATGTAAAGCTGGGCCTGTATACAAATTTTGGATACGAAATTCCTGTTCGAGCCGAAACCCTTCCCTTGTAAGGTTGTTGGAACTGCTCAATGATGGATGATTACTGTTGGTTTCTTTTTAGAGAGATGGATGAGACACTGTATAAAAGGAAAATATTATCATCCATTTTGCTGAAATAAATTGATTTTAAACATTGTAAATATTAACATCTTGGGTAACTATGAATTATTTTAGTGATTTTGTTGGTTTATAGTATTTTTTGTTATGTTATTAAAAAACTTCAGTGGTTCTGAGTCTTGTGCTGTATTTAAAATAAACCATGTCTGCCAACACTGTGTTGCTGTGTTAGTGCTGTGTACTAGGAAATGTGGCGTGATAGAAAGAATCTGATTTTTCCACTGAATTCAGCACACCAAAATGAGGTAAATTCACCATTTACACACCAGATACACGAAAAAGGTTCCAATTTATTGACTGGTGTGATGGGGTGAAGTCTCGGGGGTGGTATAGGTTTAGAAAGGGCGTGAAACTTCAGGCCCTGGATCCTATTAGGTACTTGTCTAAGGATGAAACTTCTGTCAGGGCTGAGGCAGGATGACCCATCAGTTTCACGAATATCATCTGGGCAATTGTCGCATTTATAGGCACAAGTGCAAGAATCCATCCCAGTCTTGCCCTCAAAAAGCCAAGCCGTCATTCCATTGGTTTTTGAATGTCACACAGGAGCTCTCCAAGGGGTTTTCAAACAGCTGAGGGATGATGGAGTGTGCTCAGGTGAATATTCAGTTGTCATGGTAATGAGTTTCGTTATACACATTTGAGTTTAATGCACTCAATGTTAGTTTAACCCATTGCAGTAATATTTTATTAATTTTCGTCCATGAAGAATGGACTGCAAACTCATATTAAGTTATTATTTGAGATATTTGAAATAAAAAAATTAGTACAATTTTGCTCGTTCTTGCTTCCTTCCAAGATAAAAATTCTTTTCTATGAAATATTTCTAATCGAAAAATGAACATCTTCTGTGGATCTCTGGAGAAAGAACTAAAGAAGAGACTAGACTAGGCGGCATTTCGGAAGGTGGTTAGCTTCTATATGCGCTGTAGCATTTCTGGTATGTGACGTCACAAGCTTGTACAGTAGAACCAATCGGAATCAGTCTATAACAAGCACTTCTGGAGTTCGTTTGTTCACGTGCGAGTGTTTCAGTACATTGAATAAGTAAAAGTAACATTTACTGTGTGTGTGTAAGGTAAATAAATGGAAGAAGAGACTGTAAAAAGACGAAGTATTACACAAGCAGGCGCGGAAAATAGTGTTTAAGGTGTATGATTATTTCAATAACGTTAACGAGCAGAACACTGCCGGCCATCTTGATGCTGGCAGCAACGTTGCCAACATGCAAGAAACGATTGCAGAAGCATGTGGTGTGGGATTGAGAACCGTGCAAAGAATATTGTTAGTGAAGGAAAGAGGGTTTGTTTGGTGTCATGCTTACAGTAATCAACGGCTAAGGTCATTATTGTCTTTTGATAATTTAAATTCTCTCTGCGCTATTTGTATTGCACTTGCTCGTGAAGTACGATGTGGCAATGTTGTACGCTGCCTTGCTCTCTCTATCTGTCTCTATCGACGCAAATGCTAGAAGACAACCACCTTCCAAATTGCCGTCGACTCTAGTGGAGTGTAGCATTGTATGTGGTAGAAGTGAAGAGAAGCGAATAGAAACATTTGAAATGTGAATACTGAGAAGAATGAAACGTGTGACATGGAGTGACAGAGTAAGAAATGAAGCTGTGTTGGAAAGAGTGGGTGAAGAAAGAATGATGCTGAAACTGATCAGGAAGAGAAAAAGGAATTGTCTGGGTCATTGGCTGAGAAGAAACTGCCTTTTGAAGGATACACTGGAAGGAATGGTGAATGGGAGAAGAGTTTGAGGCAGAAGAAGATATCAAATGATAGAAGACATTAAGATATATGGATCATATGAGAAGACAAAGAGGAAAGACTGGAGAATGCTTGGTTTGTAGTTGAAGACCTGCCTTTGGGCAGATTGAATGAAATATTTCATAGTGTGGTTTCACAAAGCCATTGATTGAATTCCTGATATGCTCAACCAATTAAGATAGTAGTATATTGTGATAATAAATGATTGAAAGAATTTTAGTTTTTTCCTTTAAATATGCAGAAATTTGACCCAAATGAATGTAACATTGTAAAGTTCCTTTGCAGAACGAAAAGTTACATTTGTTTGGATCAAATTTCTGCACATTTAAAGGACAAAACTAAAATTATTTGAAACATTTATTATCATAATACACTGCTCTCTTAAATTGACTGAGCATATTGGGAATTAAATCAATGGCTTTCCCAAAACACGCTGTGAAATGTTTATCTCGAAAAGGAAGCAAAAACGAGCAAAATTGTATTAAACTTTTTTTGTTTGGAATATCTCAAAGAACAACCTCCTGAAATTAGTGACATTGTTCACAGTTCATTCTGTACAGTAGGCCTAACCTTATTATACTTGTTGGCATTCTTAGCTTTCAATGCTCGTATAAATCCTATGTCTAGCCTTGAATGTAAACCAAGTTTTTCCATATAGGTTCTTAATACCTGAATTATTGTATCTCATATAAAACTTAAATAATTATAACATCTGTTGCCATGGGCAATGTTTATCATTTTCTTTGCATCTGTAACTGAGCCATTTCTTCAAATGCTGCTGCAAGCTTATAGTTATGAAGATGTTGGAAGGCCATGGGAAAGCTCTGTCCATGTTGGTAAGAATATTGGATACATCCAATACGAGTTTACAAGGGTAAAATAAATTCATGAAACATGTTCCAATGAAATTCAATTGACATTGAACTGAAACTGTTTATGAATGAAGTCGATGTGCACCATAATGGAATGCTTGTTAAAAAAGGTTATATTTTTTTCTCAAAAGAGACTGAGCCCAGATTTTGAGGATTGTTTAAAAATAAAGTAAGATATGAGCTATTTAAATTAGATAAACCTACCTTTTATTTGACTATAATTGTGTGTGTGTGTTCCGCCTTTGCTTATCATACAATTAAATGGAGAAACTAATAAATCATATTTTCATTAACGTTTTCGGTACTTATGTACCATCTTCAGATGTATGTATATAATGCTAATTGTTAACCAAGCCTCTAGGTTCATATGTCGTACACTTGTGCGTACTGTACTATATTGATGAAGTGTTGCCATGATTGAATAAATAATTAATGAATAATTACCTAGCTCTTATATACTATTTGTTGGTACAACATACTATCAAAATTAAAAATTAAAAATTAAATGTTTCAGTCAATATTTAAAACACTATTTAAAAACACTATTTAAAACTGTTTAAAAACACATAGTTTGTGCATCACTTTAAATATATGAAGTTAGTGATCACTTGTTGTGCGGTGTTTGCCGATGTGAAGTTGAATGAGGCAGTTGTGGTGATCTTGTTTTTTAGCGTTGAGCTAGACGTGGTATCGTTGACATGGCTATGTTTGCTGAAAGTGATGTTGTGGCACTTCTATATTAGTTAATGGCAATGCTATAATTTGTACCCATAGAGTATCAGCCTAGCATCAAGCACGAGCAGACCAACACGCGGTAAAACTACACGCCAGGCGATACTAAATCCATGGACTTGACAACCTTCAATTTGTTTTAACAATTCATCTATGGGTACAAATTACAGCAATGCCATTAACTATTATAGAAGTGCCACAACATCACTTTCAGCAAACATAGCCATGTCAACGATACCACGTCTAGCTCAACGCTAAAAAACAAGATCACCACAACTGCCTCATTCAACTTCACACCGGCAAACACCGCACAACAAGTGATCACTAACTTCATATATTTAAAGTGATGCACAAACTATGTGTTTTTAAACAGTTTTAAATAGTGTTTTAAATATTGACTGAAACATTTAATTTTTAATTTTTAATTTTAATAGTATGTTGTACCAACAAATAGTATATAAGAGCTAGGTAATTATTCATTAATTATTTATTCAATCATGGCAACACTTCATCGATACAGTACAGTACGCACAAAAATACTGATTATTTAAGTTTACGACACATGCACCCAGAGGCTTGGTTAACAATTAGCATTATATACATACATCTGAAGATGGTACATAGGTACCGAAAACGTTAATGAAAATATGATTTATTAGTTTCTCCATTTAATTGTATGATAAGCAAAGGCAGAACACACACACATAATTATAATCAAATTGTGATAGCTTATCGGTATACCTTCAATATGAAATTCTACCTTTTATTTATTTTTTTGGAAATACCATATATTTTTTATTTTTGTAGAAAAACCTTGACAGGTTGTGAAATATTATGTGGTTGTTAACTAATGCTGAGTTCTTGGCAGTAAAGCTATTTACTCGCCTGCTCTCCAATATAGGACAGTGATGTAGCAAAAAGTATAACTGTCACCATTATTTTATACCACACCTGCCGTTTGTGAATGGGTCCATATGATGTAGCTGGGAGGATTGTCAGACAACTCCACCAATCATATCCCCTCTTCACCACTTAGGGGACGCTTATGCATACTGAAATGGCATTTCCTCAATTTTTTATGTAACAGTCTGTTGTATTGCTGTGACCCTGTCCCCAGAGCCATTTTTTTTTACCTTGTTTACAAGCATGTTCCATTACAAAAATGCAATACTACATGCTAATAGACTCACACTACAATATTGCTAACTCTTCCGAATACAATGTATACACATTATTGCTAGCCTATTCTACTTTCCCTAAATATACTATTTACAACATGTTAACATCTATGCTACTGTTGAAGCTTTTAAATACTTTGTAGAACACTATTTTAGTACCTATTCCTTTTCTATCTATACTTACTTACTTACTTACTTACAAATGGCTTTTAAGGAACCCGAAGGTTCATTGCCGCCCTCACATAAGCCCACCAGCGGTCCCTATCCTGTGCAAGATTAATCCAGTCTCTATCATCATACCCCACCTCCCTCAAATCCATTTTAATATTATCCTCCCATCTACGTCTCGGCCTCCCTAAAGGTCTTTTTCCCTCCGGTCTCCCAACTAACACTCTATATGCATTTCTGGATTCGCCCATACGTGCTACATGCCCTGCCCATCTCAAACGTCTGGATTTAATGTTCCTAATTATGTCAGGTGAAGAATACAATGCGTGCAGTTCTGTGTTGTGTAACTTTCTCCATTCTCCTGTAACTTCATCCCGCTTAGCCCCAAATATTTTCCTAAGCACCTTATTCTCAAACACCCTGAACCTATGTTCCTCTCTCAGAGTGAGAGTCCAAGTTTCACAACCATACAGAAGATCCTTTTCTATCTATAGATAAAAAAATCAATACTATTGCTAATCATTTTAAAAAGTATGTTTAGAAATACACTATTTAACAAATTAACCTACTTTCCCTAAATTTACTATTTACAACGTGTTAACATCTATGCTACTGTTGGATCTTTGAAATACATTATACAGTATTATTTTAGAGCCTATTTTGTTTTTCCCAGAGCCTTGCTTGTTAGAAACAGGCTGCACCACGGGAAGCTGAGGATTGGATTTGGGTAGGAGAGGTTGTGGAGTGCACTTTGTAACCCAGGTTGTGAAATACTGTATAGCTAATCACGTTTGTTTTGAATTGAATACACTAGCTTGACGTGTGATTTCAGACTGAGGCTACATCTTCAAAGATGCCGCCTGTAGCCACACCGTATGCACGCGAGACACGATTTAAGGGTCGGAAGCGGGTTTCAGTGGGGATCCGCCCCAGCAACCGCACCAAAAGCACAGAGAAAAGAGAGACTGAGAACAAGCCGATAGCCAATGAGAACCAGCCGGTGCAGGTGAAGGAGGAGGAGCAGGACATGGACATGTTCTGCATATCGGCGCTGGCGGAGCGCAACGCGGGGCCGGACAGCGAGGACACCGACACAGTGTGCGCCTTCTGCTATCTGGACTGCCACACGTCGACGGACCTCAAGAAACATCTGCGCGTCCACACGGGGGAGAAGCCTCACGAGTGCGACCTGTGCGAGCTGGCCTTTGCAAGGGCCTCACACCTAGCCCGGCACCGCCGTGTGCACACTGGTGAGCGTCCGTTCACATGCAGTGGGTGTGGTCGCACGTTCTCGCGACAGGACAAGCTGAAGCAGCACGCCAGACGGCACCATGCCGCCGAGCCCGTGAAGGGACCCACCATGCGGGCCATGCGCATCGACAAACCTCGCAGACCTCGGGGTCGACCCCCTAAGGTAAGGTCGTGGTTCAGTACTTGATATTGGGTTTGTGTGGTTTCTTGTTCCATATGTGTATTCCATGTCCTTTTTCATGAACACATTAGCTGTTGCAGCTCCATATGCAGGTTTATTGTACTAGTTCTTGAACCATTCAGAAAAAATTTTTGTATGCAACAAGAATAATTTTATTGTTTCCATGTGTAAGGATGCCCACTGAATTATTTGTTTATTCAAAACTATTAGTTGTTATAGTAATATGTGTTACAAGAGCAGTATGTTGAAGTTTTCATGTTCGAGGAAAAGTTTGAAAAAGCGAAACATAGTTGAGCTTTTTTAATTTCCGAGAATTGAAAGAAAACATGCCGCTCATGTATCGTACATTATTTTGTGCGAAGATCGTTTATTACATACCTGAAAGAGGAATTTCTAATTAGTTACAATGAAATCTCCATCTTGGTTTCTGTTCAATGATGGCAAATTTGCAAAACAAAAATATCTATCTTCAACATTGTTGCTTTAAAATGTTTTCTGTGTTTACTATACTCCAGCAGGCCGTGATATGTCTGTCTTTTTTTTTCCCCCAGTCTATGATGAGTCTGGAATCTTGTTGATTTTTTCACGGCTTTCTTAATGTTACTTGCATCACGAATGCAGTAACTTTAGTGGAGTTGTAGAGTTTACTTAATTTTTGCAAATATTTAAAAACAATAATTAACAGTGCAATTTAGGTGAAATTGCAGTGGTAAGTTTCCAATTTATATTTATTACTATATTGAACGTCTCTAAAAATAATACGTTAAAAGCCTAAAGCAGTAAAATCAATATGTCACTTAAACAGTAAGAAGAGGGAAATTGTTATGTATGTTAGGTTGGGAATACTGAATGTGGAATTTTAGACTTTCCGCGGATTGGTTTTGTGCGGAAACCAAGCAAATATGCACGATCTCGCACAAAGGTAATTGATTATGAGACATTCTTAAGAAATTTTCACTTGAAGTTGTAGATATTACTTCAGAGAAAAAATGTTCCATATTCATCTCTTGAATATTTTATTCAAAGATATCCAGGCTTCCTGAAGGAAGGTGAACATGACAGAATTGAAGAAGAGGCTGCAAGTTACCAGTGTGATAATGTTCCTGAAAAAATTGCTGGTGTAATTCCGTGGAGATCTCAAAACACTTTATCCATTGTCACACTTTTTGGTACAATGAAAAAGTGGAATACAGGAAACATATCAACAGTGAACTTCATTTACATGTTTCTCACACGTTTTTTTCTGAAGCCCTGCCAAAAATTCCTATACTTTCCATGTTAATTTGTTTCAGTTATACATTTGAAATTCTTGGAAATTCGAAGCTGCCCATTCTTGTCTCCGAGCGTGGTAGCTTCAGTAAATTGGTTATGCATCAGTGGGAGAATCAATTCAGAGATGGGAGAGAAGTATGTGCAGAGGGAAGAAATAGAACATTTTAACAATGAGAATCCAGGTCCAAAGCTGTGACCGCATTGAATACAACTATACTAACTCACCTTACTTACGGCTTTTAGAGAACCCGGAGGTTCATTGTCACATAAGCCCACAATTCTGAGAAAGATTGATCCTAATACCCCTCCAAACTTAAAATATTTTGACAGTAGCTAGACTTAACCTGATATCACGAGAAGGATGCTGATTAGTTTTTGAATTCCAGTGAGTGGAAGAAAGAGGAAATGTGTTTGTAACTGAGTTTTTGTTTTGTAAAATAATCACATGTTATTAATTATTAATGCTCTTTCAGGTGTAATTAAGTGCCATTTCAGTTATACATTTTTCTCACATACGTTTTTTTGCTCAGACCCCATAAAAACGTATAAATAAAGTTTTATTGTATTATAGTCTGATGACCAATTAGGGTAATTGAGGTTCTGCTGTATTATGTCCATCTCCTTTATTTGAAATGAATATCATAAGTTCCCTTGTATCTCGCAAGCCATCTGCCCTCACATCACGTTTTTAATTAAGTATTCTTGATTTGACAGCTGAATCGAGGGACCGCATGGGCGAAGCAGCTTCTGGAGGAGAGCACAACTGGTGGACTGAACAAGGTATGTCTCTCTTTAACCTTCCATTTCATTGTTAGCTTACGGAAGGTGCAGCATCTGAATAAAACATTCCTGTTTTCTGTAAACGTCTGCAATCTTGATAGTACAGTTTTTCACACTTCATGATAAAGTGTAAGTGCAGACTTCATGCTTACAAAACATACGCTTTTCTTTAAAGCTTTTTAACTTTAATAATTTAAATTATCTCAAAATTTTATTATTATTGGATGGATGATATAATATAGGAAGTATAAAATTGTTAAGATTTGTCCGGTAATAATATAAGGGTCTTCTACTGGTCGTGCTCCAATTCATGTTAATAGAATTACAATATTTGTAATTTATGAAGCACACAATTGTGTAGACAAGGGTATGATCTTGTACTTTACAAGATATAGTATAAGTACTAGAGTTTCTGTTCTACAGAGAGTTTTCTACAGTTGTACTTTACTACTCCATTACCACATACCTACATGTACTTACTTACAAATGGCTTTTAGAGAATCCAGAAGTTCATTGCCACTCTCACATAAGCCTGCCATCGGTCCCTATCCTAAGGAAGATTAATCCAGTCCCCACCATCATATCCCACCTCTCTCAAATTCATTTTAATATTATCCTTCCATATATGTCTTGGTCTCTCCAAAAGTCCTTTTCCCTCAGGTCTCCCAACTAACACTCTATATGCATTCCTGGATTCATCCATATGTGCTATATGCCCTGCCCATCTCATACATCTGGATTTAATGTTCACAATTATGTTAGGTGAAGAATACAATGCGTGCAGTTCTGCATTGTGTAACATAGACCTACATGTACTAGTGCTATTTAAATATACATTTTGATAAATATGTGGTCTAGAATATCTTTTCTTGCTTCTGTTTTCTTTAAAAGAAACAGTTTCGTCTCCTTTGACATAATTTTAATAATTTTGCTGTGTTTGTAATTTTGGGAACTGGATAATACCCACGGCAGAGCAATGTGAATAGTCGACGTTACTCGCTGGCCACTAGTCACCAGGCCGTACCGAGCTGTGTCAAACAAAAGACAATCGAAATGGTGGTAGTAAAATTCGCGACTATATTCTTAAATAAATCACTCTATTAGTCAAGTGCAAGATTTATGCCGTACAACGACGATGTTTTGAATGCACTAAAAGAAAATACTTATGTAGTAAGATCTTAAAGTAGGTTATGATAACGAAATAAAGAGGAAAAAGGTGTGGTTCACGGAATATCATTTAAATAACGGAAAGTAAATTTCCGGTTAATGTTCACCAAAGCATTAAGTACGTAATTATGATCGCGTTGTAGTTTTATTTGTGGCCTAGAGAAAATACCTAACCTTTTACGAAAAAAAAAAAAAAAAACTTTTAGGGGCTATGAAATTATTCACCGCTTTAATTATATTACCGTCTATCAATATTACGAAACAAAAACTGTCATAAAGGCCATGACTGACTAGAAACATCAATACTGAAGAGATAAATCCATTTGGCCGTGATGAAACAAAAGAAAATGCGAGAGAGATTTTAGTTCGAGATAAAATGGACACAAAATTTTGATGACTATACTGTTAGTAACTGGAGATCTCTTGTAAGATCTGTCTTAATCTTCTACGTAGAAATGTCGTCCTAGCAAATTGGTGGTCCAGGGAAAAATCATTGCAATAGATGAGAGTAACAGTGGTGCTATTTCTCAATAATGTTCAGAACGAATGAGGTAGAGAGAAAAAAGAAACAAATTTCTCCTGCTAACGACACCACAGACCAAAATCATGTTCTTATGTTGGCAACATTGTGTATGTAGTTAAATTTGGTGGTAAACGTAACGGCACGGTTCAAAGCTACCATGGTAATTCTCCAGTATAGCGCAATTTTGTAACAATTAAGCTTAGCAGTTGAAGATCGTTATTAGCAGGATCTGTTGGCTAATATGGGAAACTATAGTCCCGTTGCTCTAATTTCTGGCAGCCAATCATGTTGCAGGTCTGCTACATTTAAACGTGTGTGTCTTGTGATTCACTGATGAAGATGTTTAAGCATTTCCTAAGGCTGGATAAATACTTAATATATAATCGCCCGCCATTTTGGCTCTTTCGTTGGCGTTCGCAGAAAGCACACGAGAACGTTATTTGCTGAATTACATTGTGTTTGATTTATTATCATAGGAGCTACGACATGATAATGTTTAACGGTGTGGCAAATAGATCCCTCGTCTGGTAGCTCGGCAACGAAAGAACAAAAATGGCGAACGATACTACCTACTTAGACTTTATAGAGCATTGACTTCCTAAGACGTAAGCAAAGAGGAGGAGTCACGCCGGAAATAACAGCATCGCGACTATATCAGAACATGATAATAACAAGGAAATAATTTTTCACTATCAACGAAATAAACTAAAATAAATAACATTGCAGGGTTAGGAAATTAAATATTACAGTAATATGAAGCAAAGCTTTGCTGTATAACCTACCTTAAAATACGACATCACGATTAAGGAGACAAACATAACCTTATTCGACTAATGAAATAGTACGAAGATAATTAGCTGTTTCATGTTATGGTTATGACGTAGTATATTTATTGATTTAAGTCATTTGTAGTGATTCATTGGTAACATACAAGATACTTTAATTCTTTCATGGAACATACTTTACAACAACTTTCAGCAGTAGCTTGTGATGGACAAGCCACTGCTGTATTTGTATTTATATTTACTAGTGTTTATAAATGAAAACTAGAATAGTTTCGAAGCGGCCCCTCTTTCATGTGCGGCCCTAGGCTGTAGCCTAGGTTAGCCTAGTGACAAATCCCTCCCTGGTGATATAGTGTCGCGGAACTTTGAAGATCTGAGTGCGTGCAAGAAGCAGTATGAGTAGCAATGATTTTCAAGTCATATTTTGTAAACAAGGAAAAAGCGAAACAAACGACTATCACTGTGTTTAACGAACGAAAATTAGCTTCAATATGCATTTTCATTCAATTCAAGCTACACGACCTGTTTTTTCACCTTGTTTTCCCCTCTTCCTTCATCACTGCTCCCTGAACTATCACATACTTGCGTTACTCTGCTTCTTGTCAGCCTAGGTTTAGATCTTAGTTACTTCACCCTCTTTGGAATTGCTCCCATCTGTTGTCCACTATTTCCATTAGCTTGCATTGAGGCCTTGTTCTGCTGTGCTTGCTGAATACCAGTCACGCCTGTTTCTTCTTCAGATGACATCACTGCTTGCTTTTCGGAAATTTTCGCTGAGTTTGACACGTTTGCATTTGTCTTGCGTACACTTACCACGCTTGTGTCACTAACCTCACCTTTATACTGTTTTCGCTGTAAGAAAAATCCTAATGTAAACATAAGCACGTTGCTGTCATACCCGTGATTGGCTTCCAGTCGAAACACTCACATGACGCAGGAAATTATAGTTCGTATTTGGAAACCACAATCTTGTATTATCTCAAAATAAAACATTGAATTCTAGTTGTTAAATACGATGAAACATTTAACTTTACTCATATGTAAAACACTATGTAAAAGAAAAGCTACTTTTATATTTTGTTCATTGTCTAGTTTGTGCAAAACCCGAATATGATAAGCTTTCTTTTTCGGTGTGAACTTGAAAACGGTTGATCTTGGCATATCTAGCTGGTTAATTAAACGACAACTCGATAATTGAGGGGCTCCTCTCGATGGCTTCTCGAATACGTTTCGCAATCTGCTCAGGTATAGAAGGTCTACTAGAATGTGGCTCATCAGCAACATTTCCTGTCCTCTGAAATTTATTGACAAGGAGTTGGATGTTTGCTTGTGTTGACGCCAATTTTCTGAATTTACATGTAAACTCCTGTTGCACCTCTGCATATCGATCGTCCAGTTCAAAAGTGCGACAGCTCAAAAATTGCCATTTTTTAGTTATTTATACTAGTGAAAGCCCCTTTCGAAGCCCTTTCCGATTCAATATTGAGATAAGTCGTATTTACAACCAAAAAGAAAAAAAAAACTAAATAAACTGCTTTAGAAATAATTATAACTATGGACTTTACTAATTCATTACTAGTACATTTCGAAATGTATTAATAACGAACTGGAAGGTTGTGATATACTCGTCCTGAATACTGACTCATTTCTAATTGTCGTGGTTATGAACCAGAACTCTGTTCCTTTATAAGTGATTTATTTGAAACTTTCAGCCGAAGATATCTCAAAACATGTTTTTTTGAGTTGTCGCACTTTTGAACTAGACGATCGATATGTTGAAATGCACAATCGAGCATCGGCAATAGCCATTCGTTCTTCAGTACTCAGCAAACTAGTAGATTAATCTGAAACAATAAAGAAATTCCAATGTTTATTCAAAAATGAATTGAGACTTTATGTCTACCCTGTATTAGAACTTACTTATTTACAAATGGCCTTTAGAGAACCTGAAGGTTCATTACCATCCTTACATAAACCCACCATCGGTCCCTACCCTGAGCAAGATTAATCCAATCCCACCTTCCTCAAATCCATTTCAATATTATCCTCCCATCTATGTCTCAGCCTCCCCCTTTTACATTAGAATATCTTTATGAAATACTGTAACCCTACTATGTCAGATGAGACCTAGCCGTCATAGAGAAATGAAAAATTTATTAACTCTACTGTTAGATTCCAATGTCTCTGTCCCTTGCAAGCAGGGAAGAGAGTGGATTGGTGCAACGAAGAGGGACAGTAGTTGAGGCAGCACCAGATTCATACAAGAAAACTTTATTTACCTTAATCAGATTCATCTGAAGAGATGCCTATCACCATACTATCATTTCATCACGCATATTACTTTAGTCTTTCATATCAGTTATTATCCTGTTACATTCGGAACTATATCATCTTGCCGAGTAGTCTGTCTTGAGATTTCATATATGATTACAGATTCCATCCCAGTGTACCCTGGTAACGTGTTGTTTCCAGTAACGTGGTTAGTGAAATGTTATTGCAAAATGCATTTTCCATGGGGGACAAATCTTTATGGAGAATATTGAAGGTCATTGGTTTTAAGTGGAGATAGTGTTGGTACAAATGATAAATACTTATTGAGAGAGCAGACACTTTTAACTTGCTTGGGAAGGTATTTAGTGCAAATAAAGACTTTTCGCGAGCATTAATATTGATAATAAATAAATAAACAAATTATTATTATTATTATTATTATTATTATTATTATTATTATTATTATTATTATTATTGCTTTTGTTGCTATATGAAGGAATGATGCAACATTTTCGGTCGCTTTCTTTGCAGAATTAAGTGCTTCTCTTCTTGACACTGTTCGATAATGCAAGCAATAATTTCTCTGCCTTCACTGTTAATAGTCGTATTGTTGTGCTGTTTTGCCATAGCCCACTTTACATCTGTGCCCACTAACAGTAGGTAGCCGAGATGTGCATTTGTCTGCTGTTCTAAACTTGTGAACGGGATCGGACATGGGTTTGATTCCTATTTGGGCTGCTTATCAGGTTGCGATTTTTCCGAGGTTTTACACAACCAGACGGCGAAAGTCAGGTATGCATGGCGAACCCTCGGCCTCATCTGGCCAAATACCATCTCACTGTCATCAATTTCATAAATGCTGAAGAACCTAGTAGTTGATACAGCATTGTTAAATATACAACTAAAAAGCAAGAGGTACAGAACCGTATGTTTGCTGTCCTCTCCACACAGGTTGTCCTCTGCTCTGTTCCCTTTCCCCTGGCCATATGGTAGATCCACAGTATAGAGAACATGCAGTAAAGACACCTAAGCCATTTCGTGGGAGCAAATTCTGAGTGCGCATGTTACGAAACCGGGTGTATTATCTGGAACCTCCACCAGACGGATCTCCATCTACGACAGGCTGGCATAATTTAATATTTACTGAAAACATTCATTACTCATCTTTTAATAATTGTAAAGACATGAGGCAAAGGAGTGGCAATATAACCATAATAATAATACAGTGAAACCTGTTCAAGACGGAAGTGACATGGTCCTAATTTTTTTTCCGTTGCGGACAGGTTTCCGTGTTATTCAGGTGTGAAGTTAAAATGGAATATTTTATCATTTGTATAAATGAAAAACAAAATGGGATCCCACAAATTGTAGGAATTACAAAATATTCCGTTTAACACTAGAGACATTAAATCAGCTTCCTGCCGCTTATTTAATTGGAGAATGATCTTGATGAAAATCTCATTTCCTGTATAAATTGTAACGTAACTTATTCATTAAACACTATAAAGTTTATTAATTACACTAAATTTAATATCTAACCTTATACTATAATACTGTACTGTATACCACAACACACTATTTAATTGGACTAGGAGCCATTCATTAGAAGCCTTGAATTCTGCAGTATCTAATTTCTTTTCCAGTTCAAGGGTTTGCATTGCAGAATAGATCCAGAAATTGGCATGATCTTTGAAAGGGCAAGAAGAATCCACTCTCAAAACTTGTTTTTATCTTAGTGACCTACGTATTTCGTACATTCCTTGAAAGCACATACTGTTTCAAAATATAGTTTACATTATACAGTAGTGTGTCGAAAATATTATTTCCGTTTTGAACAGTAGCAGACAGTTTCCATTTCCGCGTTGGACAGTTTCCGTTTTATTCAGAAAAAAATTACACATAATACATACGAATTTCGCCGGAACCAATAAATTGTTCCGAAATAAACAGGATTCCGGATTATTCAGGTTCCGATTTGAACAGGTTTCACTGTAATTACTTCTGTATGCAATCATCATGAAAATATTCACTAATTGATGCTAACGTTCAAGACACTGTTTGAGGCTTATGTTGGTAAAATTGATCCAAGTACAACATAATACATCATGCCGTCCGTTGCTGTGAAGTGCGAACATAAATGTCAACAATGGATATAAGTATTTTGACTTCCTAGCGACATAATATTAATGATAGGTAATATGCATACAAGATTATTCGTATTACTGACCAATAAAATAAATAAATATTTTACTAATATTTTGATAATGGTTTGATACTAGCGACATAGTTGGATTCATTGAGAACTAGACCTTACTGAGCTTGAATTTAGTACCAACAACATCAAAGGTGCCGACAAGAGTTGTCCCTACTGATTCTTCTTATACTGTGGTAGGTCCCTCTCTCAGGTCCAGAAACAGCAGAAATGAACTGCACAGAACCATACACTTTGCAAAATAGACATCTCTGTTTTATGAGCAAAAATTCATTTTCTGTGCATGTCATGCCAAGTGAGGTTTACTGTATTGATTCATTCATAGTTTTCTACCCAACAGCAGGTCTTTCACTGCAAACCCAGCATTCTCCAATCTTTTTTATTTTCTGTCTTCCTTTTTGTATCGACATATGATCCATGTATCTTAATGTCGTCTATCATCTGCAACTTCTTCTGTCCCGAACTCTTCTTCCTTTCATCATTCCTTCCAGTGCATCCTTCAGTAGGCAGTTTGTTCTCATCCATTGACCCAACCAATTCCTTTTTCTCCTCCTGATCAGTTTCATCATCATTCCTTCTTCACCCACTCTTTCCAACTTCATTTTTCTTATTCTGTCTTGTCCATTTCACACGCTCCATCCTTCTCCATAGCCACATTTCAAATGCTTCTATTCACTTCTCTTCACTTAGTCGTAATGTCTATGATTCTAACCTATACAATGCTACACCCCACACAAAGCACTTCTCTAGTCTCTTCCTTAGTTCTTTCTCTGGAGGACCGCAGAAAATGCTACTTTTTTCTATTAAAAGCTTCCTTTGCCATTGCTATCCTCGTTTTGGCTTCCTGGCAGCAGCGCATGTTACTGCTTATAGTACACCCCAAGCATTTGAAGCTGTCCGCTTGCTCTACTGCCTCATTTAGAATTCGCAAGTTTACCTTTTTATTGTATTAGTGGACAATGTTTGCTGTGCAGATTCTGGCCATGCAGCGGAACTCGGCAATAGACCGCAGGAATGTCCCTGACTTGACACCTGACAGCAGCAACACTACGCTGCCATTCGGGGACACGAGCTACCTGTCATCCCTGTCCCTGGGACAGCAACGGTACAACGACCTGACAATCAGTCCCATCATCGACCCGGGTCCCTCTAGTAGTCGTTCTGTTGGAAGCAGTCAGAAGATGGCAGAAGACTTGCTGCAGTCTGTAAGGCAGCTGGGCGAATGCACGATACAGGCCTTCCCTGGCCAAGCCCCCTTGAGAACCAGAGTGGAATGACACTCAGCAGGGGGCAGCAGACAGACCGAGGTGGAAATATTCAATGTTTAATGCATAACCAACTGCTAACGTTTTGTATCAGTGCGTGCGTGCGTGCGTGTGCAGATGTGTTGTAGGTGTGAAGTACCTCGACTGGGACTCTGAACCTGTTTCGTTCCTTTTTCAGTATCATAATCTCATTTTATCTCCAATTTGATGTTCCAGAAGTATCAGCTGTAATCGAAGCCAGAATGCAGTGTCCAGCTAAAGATGAAGTTGATTCTGATCTCTTCTCTTAGTAGGAGAGTATACTGAGTCCTTCTGGGCTACCTCCAGTGGGAGGCAGTTAACAATTTAAATTTACCAAGCAGTATCGGATTTTTTTCAGTATTTCCATTGCCTATTAGGAGTTTAAGGCTGGGGAAATCATACAACAAAGAGAAGATCAGGTGTCTCTGGTATGTCTTATTATGCATTGAGCATAATAGTATATTTTGAAACAAATTTATAATGTTGTACGTTGTGGCACCAGTCAAGCTTAGGGAACAAGTGAAGTGACTTTCCTAATTTTGACGAGTGGAATAACTGTATGTATAATATTATAAACGAGTTTCATACATTATTTTTTTGTACGACAGCATTGCAAAACAGTTAGTAAAGAAATAACATCAAATTTGTAATGATGGGTAATTTGATATCAGGGTTGCTATGACAACAGTAATGTATTAACTTTATGGCACAAGGTATGCCATTATAATAGAAGTCATGATGTTTTAGTTGACATGGTAATAATTTACGACACTGGTACAATAATGTGGAATATTATGTACGATTTTGACTAATGATAAAGTCTGTTTATAATGCTGGAGTATAAAAAAAATAAATTATGTCTTTTATATGCACAAAAGTTACATCCAATGGAAGGAAGTTTAGAGGTTTAGACATCTGTTTAATAACATTTTCTTAACCAAATCATCTGACTTTACGCTCCAGATCATTGGAAACAGGTATTGTGATCTGTATATGTTTTGATTTCTTTCCTTGCATGCCTGAATAACTTTACCACGATGATGGGAATAGTTTCCTCTTAGTCTTGATGAGTTTGGATGCAGTATGGATTTTGAATTTTGGATGATATGAAAGCTTCCTAAGTACTTCAATGTCTGTGAGGTGAATTGTGAAACATTTCTCATATGACACAAAAACTTCTTAACACAAATTGAGACAGTATTAACATCACGTGGAACTCAGTGCATGCAGATAGCATGATATTCTGTGGGAAAATGTTGTAACCTTACATTTCTCCTCTTATCAGTAAAATATCTTCTCCAGATCTTGAACATTTGCTGGTATAGGTGGTTCCACAGCTGCCATTATAAATGAAAGAATACGTCCCTCTAAACCAATAAAAATTGATGTCCATGTGCTCTTGTTGCTTCTTTTATGTCTCTCAGTTGCCATTATTGCCACCCCTGTTCGAGGTTTACTGGTAATTTTCCAAACTTCCATAATAAGGTCGAGATTTTATGATATCCAATGGAGATGTTAGCACTACATTTTGAAAATGTGGAATTCAAGTGAGGGAAAACTGAATATTTCAAGTTTGTCATTAACACAATCATTTTGGTGTATATACATCAACATTTAATGTTTGTTACAAAAATTTGCATGTTTTAAACTTCTTAAGTACAGGGTGGGGGCATAGGAACCAAGTGTTTTTCAAATATTCATAAAACAGTTAGTTTTTGTTTTCAACAACAACGTTTGTGAGAACATACCATTTCAATTATGAGTGGAAAATTACATCTGGCATATGATGTCCGTCTGTATTGACGCATTGTTTAAGGCGCTGACGAAAATTCACCTCTATTCTTTCCAGGAGATCTCTGTTGATTTGGGTGATGTGTTGACGTACTGTGTCCTTTAATTCATATAATATTCGAGGCTTATCCTCGTAAACACACGCCTTTAGGTACTCCCATAGAAAAAAAATCACGTGGACAGGTCAGGGGACCGAGGGAGCCATGTACATCACCAAATCTCGAAATGAGACGATTGGAAAACAGGAGGCAAAGAACTGCCATTGACGCTCTGGAGATATGCGCCGTGGCCCCATCTTGCTGAAACCACCCATCTCGAATGGGTGTAAATGTAAATCGCCATGCAAAATCCGTCTTACCGTACGATTGCTGATTCCAAGAGCAGCTGAATGTCTTTGAGCAGAGCGGCCTGGGCTGCGCAGTATCGCTTATCTGACTGAAAATTTTCTGCAGTACGCACTCTGTGTTGGGGGCCGGGCGATTTATTCTTCAGTATTGCGCCTTTTTTTTAGATTTTTTAACCCAACATAAGATTGTGTCACGCACGGGAACAGAATCATTGCGATTAATATTGAATCTGTAGCAAAACTCACGCCGTATCGAGCTCACCGACTCGCCATTTCTAACAAAACAATCATACGCAAACATGCGTCCACTGCTCCATGATGCCGACTGCAGGTGAAATGCTATGAGCCACGGAATGGACTGTCACATGCCGCACGTCTCTCCCTTTCATAATGACCGAGTACAAATCATTCCAAAAACATTTGGTTCCCATACCCCACCCTGTACTTGTGAAACAACAGAAGTGAATGATGTTTGAAGATATCTTGACTCTGTAATGTTTGTCGTTTTCCCACACTTCAACTCAGATTTCAATTCCCAGACCAGAAAATTGTTGATAATACATTAGAAAAGCACTAACATTAAGCAGCTGCGTGGCTATAGAGTAATCGTCTATGGAACATCTGCAACAACTGATTTAGAACTTGGAAGTGGCATCTATTCTTCTATAACTGTCTTGGTCTACGTCCGTTTTTCATTCCATGTGAGGGGTGTCAAACTTCATTATTAGCATCTATATTTGTTTGTTTAATGGCTATAGTAAGTCTCACCTCCAAACCGAAGACATGACGTACCACAATGTTCAATTACTTTTCTAATTGTGTGGTTTTTGTCCTTTGTATATTCGTTCCTGCTAGCTTTTATGGTCAGTAATTCTATAGCAGCTATTACTACTGCAACAACTAGTATTTTTGGAAAATTATATGCCATGTAATGAAGCTTAACAAAAGGTTTTTCAGTGGGTATCGGCACACTGTGGATTATCTAGTAATGAAACCGTTGACAATCTTACTAAGGGAAGTAAAATCTTACAAAATCCCATGTTAACTTTCTTTCGATTGTTGGAAGAATAATCAACTTAAAATATCTATGTATAATATCATACAATTTCCTCGAAATTTCAAATAATAAAAGATGGGTGTGTCTAAATATATAACAAAATATAATTCCTGAGTATCCAAGGGAAAATGCAGTTGCATCCTTTCGATTATGCAAAAATTTTTGTCAAAATTTCTTTATAATTTTGTCCATTGTGAGTCTTAAGGAAAAAATGGGTCAGAATCATCTTTAGCAATGTCCCACTGTGTGTGTGAGAAATATTTGAGAGCAAGAGAGTTAATGGCTTTATAGCCAAAAACTCAGCAATAGTTAACAACAAAAACATATTTTATTCCTTTTTTTCCGTATATTTCTTTGTTTATTTTTATATTCTTCCTGTTTTCCTTCCTATATTTTTCTCTTCCTTTGCTGTTTTGTCTTTCCTACTTTTCTGCATTTCTGCCTTTCCTTACTTATGGTTTTTAAGGAACCCAGAGGTTCATTGACGTCCTCACATAAGCCCGCCATCGGTCCCTGTCCTGAGCAAGATTAGTCCAGTCTCTACCATCATATCCCACCTCCCTCAAATCCATTTTAATATTATCCTCCCATCAAAGGTCTTTTTCCTTCAGCCTCCCAACTAACACACTATATGCATTTAATGTTCATAATTATGTCAGGTGAAGAATACAATGCATGCAGTTCTACGTTGTGTAACTTTGTCCATTCTCCTGTAACTTCATCCCTCTTAAGGCGCGTCTCCTCTATTAAACATTTAACAGCAACATGTTAAATATAACATCACAGTCTAGTATATACAGTCGCGAAGCTCAATACGTAGTAAATATGCAAACATTAGGTAGTTGCTCACCACTAGGATTGCTAATATTGCCTCATTACATGCAATGCAAAATAGTACCGTCGCAATCTATTGTTTCTAGCACCCTCAAAACTCAAGCTTCGTGACTGTATATAGTAGACTGTGATAACATGTTGAATTTAACATGTATATGAACATTTCAGGTCTCAGTTGACTTAACATGTTAACTAAGTATGTTGAATTTAACGCTTTTAACATGGCGTGTTTTCCAGCAGAAATGGGAAACATGTCAAGTCAATTCATTTGCTCGTGCAGCGTCGGTACAGTTCTGCAAAGTTCGTACAATTTCCATAGCAACAACTGTAAGTTCCGATTTTGTGGCGCATATCTTGATCATTTTTATAGGCCTACTATCATTGGTCCTTGGTGTTGGTTGTAAGTTGTTCGAAGTAATGGAGTGGACGAAAGAAAATACATTAGCATAAAATTAATGCACTGATGGAAAGGCCTTGTTTGTGGGATGTGTCTGCAAAAGAATACACAGGCAAAACTAAGAAGGCCGGCTGTTTTAGAGAACTGGAATTATTATTTAACTGTTCTCGAGAATATAATAGAGAGTTTTCGCACTCTCGTCATATGCTAAACATTAGACGTCAGTAATGGTCGTATTTGGTGATGTATGTTAGCGTTCGTAAAACTTCGGAAAGAATAATTGTACGATATTACCCGCTTCTTTAACATTTATCATGTCGTAGGTCCTATGATAATCGCGCTGTAATTTTTTTAATTGAAGATGAAATGGCTGCTCTTAAATTGTGTATTTCTTCCATGTAACAGGAAGTATTTTTGCAGCACTGTATTAAAATCGTGTTCTGACATTCTCAGCAAGTTTTTGAATCCAAATCGATACTGTATTCAACTTGAAGCTCATTTAGAATGTATCCTGCATAGTGTCTTTTACTAAGATATTGCCGCATCCACATTCTCATTTTCTTCCTTTTCAAAGCCTTGTAACAAGCAATAGAGGCAATTACAAAAGTCAGATCATCATCTGAGTCCATTGTCCAAGGTTTGAAAATAGAACACTATCTATATTAAAATCTCATAGACTGTTTATTGTGGACTGCACAAAGAAAGTCAAGTTTAACATGTTTAACAGTATGGACAAAGTGTTAATTGAAATTAGCATTAACATGTTCAGTTAACATGTTGGGATATTAACGGTAAACAATTTAACATCTAACATGTTCTTGTTAAAAGTTTAATAGTGGAGACGCGCCTTTAGCCCCAAATATTTTCCTAAGCACCTTATTCTCAAACACCTTTAACTTCTGTTCCTCTCTCAAAGTGAAACTCCAAGTTCAACCATACAGAACATCCTTTCCTTACATTTCTTTCTTTGTTTACTGCAGCGAATTCCAGTGGTTCTGTAGTTGACTAGCAGCAGGTTCCCCGCTAATGCAAACTCATGGTGCTTTACTGAATTAAAACTTATGCACTATGTTATGGGTACATTAATGACATTCAGTTTTCACTCTTGATAAAGTAGCTGCTGAAAGTATTGCCAGTCTTGTGTGATACTTAATTTACTTCAAATTATTCACAGAATCTATTTCATTAAACCTATTCACTAAATTCAGTATTATTTCTCACACGGAACAGATGATCAGAAAATTCATGTCTAAAGTCTTCCCTTATTTTGCCACATGATTTCTTTTTCCGCATGTTCTGAATATGTATCCATTGCAAAACAGAACACAACGTAATAAATTGCACCTATTTTTAGCTGACACACCGCGTGCCTTTACTGCAGATTGACAGGTATACTCTATTTTTTTTCATGGAGTGAAGTTTCTTAGAAAGGACTTTGCCGACAGACCTTCTACTGCCTCCTACTAATTGGTTGTCATAAATAAATGTCTTCCTTACTGTGACGGAAATCTTGTCTTCTCTGGTCAGTAACCAATCACAATCCTTGTTCAGAAGAATTGACAGGCTTCCGTCAAATCCACATGGAGGCAGAGTTGCTGCATCTTTCAGAATCCCAAGATTCCCGTCAGTCTCATTTCGAAGGTCACCAGGATTGTGGCAACTGTGCAATGTTGGGACTAGGGGACAGGATGGAATTGTCAGAGGTGTTTGTGTAGGAAGTCATAAATCTGTAAGTGGGTGTTCAAAGGAGCCACCGAACTGCACTCCTTGAAATAAAATAAGGTATAGGCTATTCAACAACCATACAACTTTCACGTGGCGATCTCTGTCGCTCTTTCCCTCTTTTTGATGCATAGAAAATAACTTAAACACCAGTCAGAAGTAATGAAATAAGCTAAATATTCTCCAGTCTCACCTCATCTTGCAAAAAAAAAAAAATAAACACTTCATCTGTTCCACATATCCACATATTAATGCTTTGGTGCTCATGTAAGATCTATGGAATAAATAAATGAATTGAATAAGGGGAGGGAATTCCTGAGAATAGTTCAATCGGCATCTTTACTGGTTCCTTATAAAACAGAGATTGGAATAAATAAATGAATTGAATAAGGGGAGGGAATTCCTGAGAATAGTTCAGTCGGCATCTTTACTGGTTCCTTATAAAACAGAGATTGGAATAAATAAATGAATTGAATAAGGGGAGGGAATTCCTGAGAATAGTTCAATCGGCATCTTTACTGGTTCCTTATAAAACAGAGATTGGAATAAATAAATGAATTGAATAAGGGGAGGGAATTCCTGAGAATAGTTCAATCGGCATCTTTACTGGTTCCTTATAAAACAGAGATTGGAATAAATAAATGAATTGAATAAGGGGAGGGAATTCCTGAGAATAGTTCAATCGGCATCTTTACTGGTTCCTTATAAAACAGAGATTGGAATAAATAAATGAATTGAATAAGGGGAGGGAATTCCTGAGAATAGTTCAATCGGCATCTTTACTGGTTCCTTATAAAACAGAGATTGGAATAAGTAAATGAATTGAATAAGGGGAGGGAATTCCTGAGAATAGTTCAATCGGCATCTTTACTGGTTCCTTATAAAACAGAGATTGGAATAAATAAATGAATTGAATAAGGGGAGGGAATTCCTGAGAATAGTTCAATCGGCATCTTTACTGGTTCCTTATAAAACAGAGATTGGAATAAATAAATGAATTGAATAAGGGGAGGGAATTCCTGAGAATAGTTCAATCGGCATCTTTACTGGTTCCTTATAAAACAGAGATTGGAATAAATAAATGAATTGAATAAGGGGAGGGAATTCCTGAGAATAGTTCAATCGGCATCTTTACTGGTTCCTTATAAAACAGAGATTGGAATAAATAAATGAATTGAATAAGGGGAGGGAATTCCTGAGAATAGTTCAATCGGCATCTTTACTGGTTCCTTATAAAACAGAGATTGGAATAAATAAATGAATTGAATAAGGGGAGGGAATTCCTGAGAATAGTCGAATCAACATCTTTACTGGTTTCTCATAAAACAGGGATTGGAATAAATAAATGAATTGAATAAGGGGAGGGAATTCCTGAGAATAGTTCAATCCGCATCTTTACTGGTTCCTTATAAAACAGGGATAGGAATAAATAAATGAATTGAATAAGGGGAGGGAATTCCTGAGAATAGTCAAATCAACATCTTTACTGGTTTCTCATAAAACAGGGATTGGAATAAATAAATGAATTGAATAAGGGGAGGGAATTCCTGAGAATAGTTCAATCGGCATCTTTACTGGTTCCTTATAAAACAGAGATTGGAATAAATAAATGAATTGAATAAGGGGAGGGAATTCCTGAGAATAGTTCAATTGGCATCTTTACTGGTTCCTTATAAAACAGGGATAGGAATAAATAAATGAATTGAATAAGGGGAGGGAATTCCTGAGAATAGTTCAATCGCCATCTTTACTGGTTCCTTATAAAACAGGGATTGGAATAAATAAATGAATTGAATAAGGGGAGGGAATTCCTGAGAATAGTCGAATCGGCATCTTTACTGGTTCCTCATAAAACAGGGATTCCCATTTTTTAAAGCTTATTAAATTTATTAATATAACAATGTGTTTTCTTAGTAGAGTCTTTATTTTAGAATTATTTGACTTTTGTTTTAGTTTTGCTTCTCCTTCCTCCCCTCCCCCATAAAGTTTATACAAAGCCTCTGCAAAAAATGACGTGGATATTGGTCCACTCTCCTATGTAATGGGATTTTCTGAAGTCGCTTCACATTTGTTTATATTGCGTCCTGCACTTCGTATATGAAAGCTCTGCTGAAGATGAACTTTAAATGTGTCGGTGGATCTGAAATCCCTTTCCTACTGTTTCACCCTGACATGGGGCAACTTATGGGAATCTTGAGAATTTTTATACATTGCTCAATATTAATTGTGACAGGAAAAGTAGATCAATATAAGTTTTTAAAACGTGTAAATAGTCTGTGAGAGTTTGTTATGAAAAGTATAAGCAGCCTCCTGTGGAATTCTGTTTCAGAAACTTGTGACCATAGTAACTTGATTTGTCTTGCTGTGGAATTTGTTTCTGCAGTTTTTTACTCTTCTGGAATTGTACAAATATAAAATGCGTGGTTTATTAAGTTGTATATTCAATTAACGTCCATTCTTCCACCAAGACTTATATTGAATTTTAATTTGAAACTGAAAATATTTCAGGAATGATATAGGATAATTTTACTGTCATTCTGTGTTTTAAATTTTAAATTCTGTGACATGAAAAAGTGTCTTTTATATGCATGAGGATCACTGCAAAGTTCTGTGCATTTTTCTTTAAATTTGTACTTAATTAAGAAACAATTTTGATTGTGGTGATGTCTTCGTCGTCGTCGTCGTCCTCAACATCACTAGCATTGCAACTATGAGTGGGATAACAGTTTTACATTTTGTTCTATCTGCAGCCATATTTTTCATCCTTTTATTGTCATGATTTCCAAATCCTACATCTACACATTTTAGTCTTTCCTCTCTACTTCCGTCGTGTAGTCTTTCTTTTTACGTCTTCTTGGGTGTATGAATTTGACAACGTTTTACCCTTCAAAGAATTATTAAACTCATGATTGTAGTAGCCTCCATCCATTGTGATCCCTGACAGAGCCAAATATCCTGCTCGAAACATGTCAGGTTGTTCTCATTGTCTCTGATACTCAAGTTACTACGGACAGACCAGCATTCTGTGTACCTTTATTTTCGTTGTTCTTGTGACTAGCATATGTCTAATCGGATTTATATAGGCCTATGCATACTGTACCCTGTTCTCCCAGCTGTTGTTTGTCAGTACTCCTAAATATTTAAGTTGTGTAACGCCATGGAATGTATGCCTCCTGTACTTACGTTGTGCAGTGTTGCCTAAGTCTTTTAGGTGGAAATTACGATACCCATTTTCTCCTGATTCACTGTAGGTCCTTTCTTTTCCGCTATCTTGGTCATTTCTGAGAAGAGCTGTTTATTAATCGATTTTTGGCACTTATAACTATACCATTAGTAAGGCTCAGATTTCTATGACGTGAAAACTGGAAATATTCATGCATTTAGACCTTAAGAAGTACCATCCACACCTGTGGAGTAACGATTAGCGCATCTGGCTGCAGAACCAGGTGACCCTGGTTCAATTTCTGGTCGGGGCAAGTTACCTGGTTGAGATTTTTTCTGGGATTTTCCCCTAACCCAATATGAGCAAATGCTGGGTAACTTTCGGTGCTGGACCCCTGACTCATTTCACCGGCATTATGACCTTCATATCATTCAGATGCTAATAACCTAAGATCACAGTCTACTATATACAGTCGCGAAGCTCAATATGTAGTAAAAATACAAACATGGGTAGTTGCCCACCACTGGGATTGCTACTATCTCCTCATCATTGCAGATCTCTCTCCTAGTAGACAACAAAATATGTTACACTTTCGTTGTGTTCTTTTGGAAAAATTAACACCTTCCTTCCATTATTGAAATATTAAATGCATAAAGTTAATTTATTATTTTAATGAAGTATATTAAATTCCACCATAAACTCGAAGATACCTGCAAGAAATAGGTTAATATTATTTTTGTTTGTGCAAAACGAACTGAAATTTCCTATAATCGCTTCACTCATTCAAGATTATAGCGATAATTAACTATGAAACCAATAAATATTAATTTGCATTTCCCTTTGCAACAATAATAATGGAAATATGAATTAATGGAGTAACTTACGTGTACCGGTACTTGTAGTGCAGGCCTACGTAGTTAACAAAGTGGGATGAGGTTAAGCAATAATAATCACACAAGAATTGGAAATAAAACGTGATCAATAAATTTTATTGTCACAGACTTTTTCTACGTCTCTAGTAAAGTAAAAAATAAAAATAACAAGAAAATTAACAATTATATTTAAAAACATATCATTTGAAAAAAAAAAAAAAGTAGGCTTAAGCAATAATAATCCCACCAGAATTGAAAATAAAAGGTGATCAACAAATTTCATTAAAACAAACTTAATTTTTCTACGTCTCTAGTAAAATATTATTATTCCAATTATTGTATTTTAGCCATTAACATTTTCATTACAACCAATAACGAACATTTCACAAGCATCAATGTGAAATACGCAACGAGCTAGCACTCGAAAATACGACACAGTCCAAAGTCGACCGTGGACAGTCTATTGTTTCTAGTTGCTAACCGCTTGGAGCGCTTTATCACGAGATTTGCAAAAAATCACCTCAAGCTTCGCAACTGTATATAGTAGACTGTGCTAAGATGTTGATAAAGTATCGTAAAATAACCTACTGAAATAAAAAAAGTACCAAAATATGACATAAAAACTTGGAAATATGGCGCTAAATAAATTAAATATGTCCAAAACTTACTTAGAAAACTTTTTTTATTCACCATTCTAAAAAATTGTAGTTGTGAATATTAACTCTTTGTATTGGCCCTAGTGGACTGTTCAGCTATAAAAATAGAAGGGGCAAAAGAGGGTGAAAGATGTCCAATGTCTGTCCTTTATGTGACTAATTCTGTTAACAAGGTCACTCAGTGTTTATGAATTACTACCTGGCAACACCTGGGTTGGAACTCTTAAGCGTCACATGTTTGGGGGGACGAAGATAAGATTGACCAGCAACCACAGTCTAACCATATTCCTAACAAGTTTTTATTCTTTGTGTTTGTGCTGGCTAATCTTCAAACCTTCATTTAACAACAAAATATTTTTAAGGAGATGAAATCCAAAATAAATAACCAAACACAAACTATTTTGTCATTATTAATACAAAACATGTGAATAATACTTGGAGAACTGTTAAAATTATTGTAATGTGACCAAAAATATGCTTTTCTATCATTTTTTTGGGGTCAAGTGTGACTTGTTGCTGAAATATGGTAAAATATTCATTTATAAAGCTAATAAAAACCGTGACATCATGTTCAGAAAAGCTATAAATGTGTTTAATTTAAGTTAAGTTTGTAAAAAGAGACCAGGATAAAAATATATGACGTCATAGAAATCATCAGCATAGGCACAGATTTGGCTAGATTTAAGCAATGTAGTTCCTTTCTCTGCATATATTTATTATATAACATCGTATAAGTCTTCCTTGTTAATGAGGTATTGTATCATCATAACTGAAATATCACCACATTATCATACATTAATGAAATTCCTTATTTTTCTTAAGAAAGTGTCATACCAGCTTCAACCTTGTAAGGGGCTATTCTGTCTCTATATATCCTTCTGTTAAATATGTTGTTTCTAGTTCAGTCTGAGAGGTTGGATTCATGCTTAAGGGTATATGTACGTGAACGACCACAAATATTGCCAGAAAATGCAGGCTCTAAAGTTCTAAAATTTTATAAGAAAATTAACTCACAATTGGACAAAAATTACAAGGTACCACAATAAGACTTATTAGAACTTAAATATCTCATAAAAGTATAAAAAAGGTTACTAATAATATTTTTCAAACCAGTTTTATCAAAGTATAAAAAAGCCTGCAGTTACATCGTTTGGTAACCATGACACTGTTATGCTCTCTCTGACATCTTTAATACTTTTCCTGCATGTAACAAACACTTATTTCTGAAAAGTAGACTACTCTCAGACATGTAGAGTTGTTTATTTTAATACAATTAATTTTTTATTTGTCCTATATAAAATATATTAAAATTGACATTATTGTAGTCTACCTTCAGCATAAATGCATGTTAAATCAGTGTACAAAATTTCAGAATTCTATCTCTAATGGTTGTGGAGTTATGAAATAATGTGTGAAAATTTTCAAATTTTGGAAAATTTAATTTAAAGTAAAAAGTGAATTATAAAAAATATTATTAGTAAACTTTTTTATACTTTTATTAGATATTTAAGTTCTAATAAGTCTTGTTGTGGCACCTTGTAATTTTTGTCCAATTGTTAGTTCATTTCCCTATAAAATTTTAGAAATTTAGAGCCTGCACTTTCAGATAATATTTGTGGTCGCTCACATACATATACCCTTAAAGGAAGGTTTAGTTGCAGTTCGTTTCTTGTGTCTTCTAATCTGTAACAGAGCTTCATTTGGTACTGTCATACTGCCATTGATGTCCTCCCTTCTTGGTCTTTTTCGTTTCTTGCGAGTAGACTTCCATTTTATGCATCTTTTACTCGAGTGTCATCTACATCAGTTGATTTTCTGAATGTGGCCTTGCAATGTCCCTGGCTGGAGTGATCCTTGCATAATATAATGAATGCCAATTTTATTGTTTTTTAATTACTGTTAACTGACGATGTTCAGAGAAATAACTGAAACAAAAACTGTCACAACTCGTGTGTAGAGCCCTTGCTGCCATATGTACAGAGAATTTTATGTAGATAATAATTTTCTTCTGTTCGTTATTTACGCATTTGTACTCTCCTTACGATGTAGTCAGGTCAGATTAACGGTTTGTGAAGATATCACTCACAACTCTGTTGAGTGTGGCAAATGCTGAATGTCTGTCTTTTATTGAAGATGATACACTGTGTGGTGTGCATGTGTTGCATATGCAGGAAACTTTCCTTTATACATTTTTGTGGACGTGGAGGTTTTTTGTAACGCCATAGAAACTGAATGTCACAGGCGCTAGGTTCATCAGACGCGTGCCAGAAAGTTGATTTATTTCTGTTCTTTCATTTATGCCAGGAGGAAGTGGCCAGTAGCCTATCTTATACAATGTTCCCAGAATGCAGAAATTCCTTCATTCGTAAGAAACAGGTGGAGTGAGTTTAAGAGTCTCACTTTCTTTTCTCACACGAAATGGCAACAGTGTATTTTATGTCTCCACACTTTTCTTTCTTTCTTTCTAATACAACAGGAACTTCAACAACCAGAAATACAGTGAAACCTGTCTAAAGCGGCCATCTGAAGTTAGCTTGTAAAATGGCCGTTTTATCAGGTGACCGTTTGATTAAGGTTGCGGTTTTTGTGAATCAGCATGAAAATACTGAATTTCATTGACTTTTTGCTACTGTGCGTGTACAACAATCGTGCATATTAATGTCAGCTTCTTCCGTTCTTGCAATTAGATTTATTGTTAGACATGATTTCTCTCTCAAATTAACTTCACAGTTCCTCTGAATCAACTGAATGAAAAGAAAAAAAAAATTCGTAGAAGCTGTTCCAAATAGAGAAAGATAGAAAGAGGAAAAAAAAAAACTAAAAAATTTGAATGGTTATCTACTGAACCTAAAACATACTGTGACATTTTCGATAGAAATATTCCGTGTTTCAATCCTTTAAAAACGAGTAAGAATTTAGAGCTGTGGAGGGTCAGAGTGGAAAGTGACAAAAGAGTCATAAAACAGTAACCAACTAACCCCAAGATATGGAGAGTGTACTGTTGTATACACACTTAGCTATTGTCCTCGTGAAATTGCTCTCTGTCCTCTAACCATGGAAAAAATAGGTCAGACAGTATCCGTGAAAAGATTTTTGTTGGACAGTGACTGTTATAGTCAGGTTCCAATCCAAACAGACCCCGGCCGTTGGCTGGCGCATGAGGTGGCCGCTAAATAAAGAGAGAATTTGTATTGATCTTATGGAAAATCCAATTGGTTCCAGAGAAAATTGGCCTTTTGGCCAGGTGGCCGTTTAAATGAAGTGACCGCAAAGGCAGGTTTCACTGTATTGGAATGTAGGTTGGCAAATGATTTCATTGCCACAGACAAGAGCTTATTCTTATTTTATTTTCTCTGGTTTTTAAAAACAGTATCCTCAACCTTATATTAGACTGTTTCCATTATTGTAAATATTTGTGCAAAATGTTACCTTTACAGGTTGAATCCACCATGTTACAGCAGTGGAAATAGTCCAAACAAAGTCTGAATATTGATTTTAGTTCGTTGATGTGGCAGAGTGATAACATATGCATTCATAATATTATTGTATGCAGCTCTAGCATTATAAAGACATTCTTATTACGTTCTTAATATCGTTTATAATTATGGCATACATGCCATAAAGGTTGCCTTAGAGTCATTGCACGTCAAATCGCACAAAATTGTACAAATTTTGACCTTGACATTTCTGATTGTATTTATATTTTTTCTGCCAACTGTATGGGTCTAACAAACTAACAAGTGTATTTTTATTTCCACCTAAGTCCACATGTTTTTAAAATATTACACGTTAAAATTCGTTAAAAATATCGCACAATGAAACATTTCAAGTGTCATATTTCTGAGAATGTTGATGTTAAAATTTTTTGAAAAAAATGCATTTAAAAGCTTGAAGTACTGTCTTTAGTTAAATATTCACTAACTGATTTTAATACAGTAATTATTATAAATATTTTTTTATGATTCAATTTTTAAAAGTTAGATATCAATGTGAAATAGCCGTATTAAAAATCTAAAAAAATACCTACTATGTGCACTGAAGTATTCCTAATAATTCCAGAAAAAATCACACACAATGGGGTCTCTAATAGTTTCATGGAAATTTAATTACTTACACAACAATGTGCAGCAGACCGGTGCAGCGGCAGTGGATGGAAAGTGTTGACCTCGTGGTTGGAGATTTATCGGCACTGGATGATCACAACATTACACCCAGTACGGATCAAGTCACTCGAGGAAATACTGCTAACTTACACTTGTATTCACTTATTATGATATCTTCAAATATTTGTACATTTTGCATTTTAAACGTCTGCTTTCATTCACATTACACTTTAAATTTTCACTCGCCTACCTTCTTTCTCGAAAGAAAATAAATTGTTTTACTAAAGCTTCAGTTTTTGACAACGGAATGAAAGAATGTAATTTTAATGTACCAGTTATTGGTTTTAGATTGTGATATCTGACCTGCAAATTTTCAGTTTGGTTTTTGTGTTTATTCAGGGGACAAAATATAAATGACATGTTAGAAATGTTTTTTTGTACTTATCAAACAGTTTTTTTTGGTGTTACAGAATCTTGACCGGGTTGTAGGCTGGCTCTCATAGCAAGTCTTTTAACAGTTCGGCTGTATTACACTATCAGAGTTCTTTGACAAAGATCTTTTATAAAATATAAATTATAAAATATGTGACAGTGTAATGGGTTTTCTTTTATAAAAGTTTCCTTGATAAAAGATCTTTCATAAAATGTAAGTGCATCTTGTTATCTTTGATAAAAGATTTATGTACCTCAAACAAATATGGCGGAATGCAAATATAACTGGACTGTTACTATCACAAAAATTCTGATATCGGAGTGAGAAGGAAATTAAATGTTGTAAATAAATAATTTGTATAATATAATATTAATATTATATAATAATAATATTTTATAATAATTTGTGTAACTTTTCAAGTCCTTGCATTGTAGTTCTTTCAATAAGTTCTGATGGATACCTCTCATCACGTTTTGCACTCCACAGGGGTTTCCTTTTCAGTAAAATGCTTATGTAATAATTGAACTAAGAGAGAAGAATCCAAAAAGGATAGCTGCCCTTGAAAGAGGGGTACCGAGCGGTAACAGCTCCTAAATTAATTGTAGATCAACAATATTCTATTTTAAATTTTAATTTAATTTTATTTATTTTTGGGGGGGCAGCTATTCTCGACATGAATAATTTACTTTTCATATATAGAACTGTACAGATGGTTATTTACAATTAACAAGGAATGTCTTAAAACATTAATGGCTATATCTTGAAGTTCCAAAAGATCGATATGGAAACAATGAAAGAAATTGATACAAAATCTTCATATAGTGTCCCTTGCACCAAAGAGTAATTATGCTAAAGAAGCATAATACTGTTCTTCATTCATGGTGTTTTAAACTTAACGTGTAAATATTAGTATCAACAAATCATAAACTTAATGCTTAAATATTAGTATCAACAAATCCTGGGAACACATATTAACTGTTGTGGAACAAGTGTTAGGTGGGCTTTTGTTCCTAATTTTAGCTTATCTTTGATAAAATATTTTATCATATTCTTTGTCAAAGAACTTTGATAGTGTAATAGCAGCCTCCTCCAATGCCATCACATGGACCTTTACCATGCGACATTGGAAAGAAGTGCCATTCAGCACTAATTCCATAATTGTCTTCATGTAAGCAGATATTTTTAAAATTCTTTTTGTTTTTGTGTTGTGAAGTTGATCCATCGGAAAAGTAGATCGTTTTTCTCATATCATTGAATTCTTGCTTTAAGAAATTGCTTCGGATTGAAAAAGGTGAAAGGAATCTGTGTCATGTTTCATGCTTTCTGAGATGACAACAATACTTTTGTGACGAATTTCTGTACATTCTTTGAATTATACTACGAAAGGATGTATTGTGGCTTGGCAGTTGTTCCAATGCATATCTTGTACTGAATCTTGTATTACAAAATAATAATAATCAGAAAAGTCTGCAATAACTATGTAATTTTCAGGTTGTACATTTTCTTTACATTCCGTAATACGTGTAGGCCTACGGTCACAAACAGTTCATTAGCTGGGAATCACAAGCACATGCATGCCACCGGAAAATAAATTGTTGCAAGTATATGTATGCAGATCCCACATTTTTAAATGCAGTAGTTTACAGATAATACATCAGGGAACAAGTCTATATATTTTTTTTTTTTTTTCAGATTTTTAACTTGGCTATTTAATGTAGTAATTTTGCTTTGAAAAAGAAATTATTAAAAAATTAGGCCAAATTTTAAATTTATTCGTGATAGCCCTAAAGTAATAAAAAGTATTGTAGCCTATTTAGTCTTTCAAATGCGCCAAACCCCAAATCTCAAGTATATGTAGACACAGAGTTCCAACTGAGCTTATGTAACAGTGCGTGCATAATTTGTGTAAATTCAAATAGTCATAACTACACAAATAATGAATAATTGTGAAAATAAAACAATATGCGTCTCCTTATTTGATGTCTGGAATTCATGAAAGGTCGTGTTTTGTTGCTGTGCAATTTGACGTGGAATGACTCCTTAGTGACATAAGAAATATGACGTAGTAAACATACAAACATAATTATTTATTAAAGCATGATACAAACATTCATTTTTACATTTATACTTATGCTGGTAAATATTGAAAGTACAATTTGTTATATTTTAAAATGTTATTCCTGATATTATTTTTGTGGCATCGGTAGAGCTTCAGCTTTCTGGCCTTGTTTTACTAATGCTTCAGGAATATTATCTATGTTGGGCGAACTTTTTATTTTCTTCATCCACTTTATCAGTAAATAAACAAAAGGCTGTCATGGAAACCATTATGTTATTTCTTTACTATGTCATTACTAGAGTTAGGTTTCGTATGTAGTAATAGCTAATATTTTTAGTGGGTATAGTTTACAAACATGCAAGCTATGCCCCCCACTCCTCATACTTGCCATTCTTGTCATTCGGTACTTCCATTAGTTAGCGCTAAGGGTCTTTAATCCTCTTAATCACCACTTACAAAATAGCGGGGGGTTTAAAAGCTGCATTGTCTAGTCCTTGTGACTTTTCTTGCATTTCGAGTCTTGTGAACCAGGCTTGAAACCTTCTTAACCGGCATCACATCGACTCAACTATATTCGGCATCATTCTTAACTCATACTACATATAAATCCTAGCTCTAGTCATTACACACAAAAAAAGAAATGAAATTTAGTTTTGTAATTTACTATCAATTTATGATGCTAGAATTACATAAAACGTTGTATATAACTCGTGTATAATCTCGAATTATGGCATTCGTGAAAATTAGCCAAACATTTACCCGTGCCATAATCCTCAATATTATACACTTGATACAGTGTATCAGTCACTATTATTAGTTTATAAATATTTTCACGTTTAGTGTAGTCTTGTGAAACATTAAACAAGATATTTCTAAACATTGAAAAACGAGTTGTGCCAATATATTGTCAGGGTTGAGAAAGTGTGAATGTGAACAGTTACGCTAGCAAATTATATTACAACAATTTAAAAAAATGTTTTTTTTTTTTTCTGTTAACACTGTCTTTCTTTAATGTACTGCTTTCGATTGGATGTTGTTTCACAGTTATTAGTACCTCTTTTAGATCTCTGTACATACGAGGTCTGTTGAAAAAGTATGTGACTTTGGCCGGGAAAAAATAGAGTTACTCATCTGGAGGTCTGAAATCTTAATTCTCTTCGAAGTAGTCTCCTTGGGACTGCACACTTTTATCCTGGTGATCCTGTCATTATTGGAAACCTTTCTGGGAATGGAGTACGGGTGAGCTGTAGCTTTGTGCATAATGTCTTCTCATGGAACAAATCGGTCCCTTTGAGCAACATTTTCAGCTTGGTGAACAGTCAAAATTCTCAGTGATCCTGTCATTATTGGAAGCCTTTCTGGGAATGGAGTACGGGTGAGCTGTAGCTTTGTGCATGATGTCTTCTCATGGCACAAATCGGTGCCTTTGAGCAGCATTTTCAGCTTGGTGAACAGTCAGAAGTCAGAAGGAGCATGTTGAGAGAACAGGGAGCCTGAGAAATGTTGTGTTTGACCAAGAGAGCCAGAATGAGATGCATGACCATGCCACATAGCAATGGAGAACCTCCCTTTGGTAATGTTTTGTACTCGTGATGCATGGGAGTCAAAGAAGACGGTGAACATGACTTTCACTTGACTGCACACCTGTTTTTGGTTTTGGGGAAGATAAATGTTTTTACTGTGATGGTTTCTTGATAATACTCACAAACCCTGGACTCATCGCTAGTGATCAGTGTTCAGGAAGTTAGGATCTCCATCTGTGCATTCCACTATGTCCTCTCGGAGACTTCTACACAGAGGTCCTTCTCCTCTGTTGTTAGCAGCTTCAGTACAAATGTCCCACAACTGTCCTCTCGGCCAGATCCTCTCTCAAGATGAAATGTACCGAACCAATGCTTATTCCACTTCCTGAGCAGTGACACAGCTGCCCTGCATAGCCAAAGTCCGCACTTGGTCAGTTATCTTGTCATTCCAGCTTGAATGTCGTTCACTCTCCACCGACATTCGGCCATGTTTGAAGCAGTTGTGCCACTCCCTTGTTTAATTTACAATTCATTTTATATTTTCAGATATGCCTAGTAATATAATAGATTAAATATATATATAAATTTCAATCATAAGACACATCTATTTGCAAATGTTTATTTGCTATATGAATATGGAATGTATTAACGTTTTCGCCTTATTGGGCATCATCAGATATAATAAAATATGTAATCTGAACCTTGATCAAATTGAGCAAATAACAAATGAGCAATGTATTATACATGTTGTTGGATCTTTATGAGCTTTATGTATAAAAACTATAAATAAAATTGGAGGATATTAATTTTAATGTGACGCAAACTTTTAAAATTGAAATTGAAATTGATTGTGTATACATATAACTCATGTTACAGTATGAATACAAATTAATCAATTAGAATTATACGAATTATCAGTGATGTTAAAATAAATTATGAATAAAATGAATATATTAGCTTAAAAAGGATTGATTAAAATTCACATTGTTCGAAGAATGAAATGTCTTAAGGTACTATATACAATATTGATGTTGTGTTGTGACTGATGGATCTTATGTTGTCGATTGGTTATAATTACACATGTAGAATTTCAATCGTGTAGTATGCGTTCGCTTGCGATCTGAATGTTATCTGACATTGATGCAAATAGTGGTTGTTATTGATCATTTAGATCTAAAATATTCTATCTGATTTTAATAACATACAGATAATTATCATTGATGATTGCTGTGTGTAATCAAAATTTATCAGGGACTGTATATGTAACGATGATTTATATGTATATGTCTTGATGTTTGTAGAAGTGTGTTGGTGATTTGAAGCGAACTAAAGACTGGGTGATCGTATATGTTCAGCTGTGTAGTGGCGCAGTGATTTTAAAGGGAACTATTTGAACGGCGTATCATGGACAAACGAACAATGTGAATTTTAATTAATTCTTTTTTAAGCTAATATATTAATTTTATTCATTTTATTCATAATTTATTTTAACATCACTAATAATTCGTATAATTCTAATTGATTAATTTGTATTTATACTGTAACATGAGTTATATGTATACACAATCAATTTCAATTTCAATTTTAAAAGTTTGCATCACATTGAAATTAATTATCCTCCAATTTTATTTATAGTTTTTATACATAAAGCTCATGAAGATCCAACACCATGTACAATACATTGCTCATTTGTTATTTGCTCAATTTGATCGAGGTTCAGATTACATATTTTATTATATCTGATGATGCCCAGTAAGGCGAAAACGTTAATACATTCCATATTCATATAGCAAATAAACATTTGCAAATAGATGTGTCTTATGATTGAAATTTATATATACTTAATCTATTACACTCCCTTGTTTGTATAGCTGAATCTTCCAAATGGTACTGCTGCTAAAGTCGTTCTGTCATTTTGCAGCAAGTGAAAATGTGACAGGCATTCACTACACACACTTGATCGTGGTTGACTGCCAGCAACTTATATTCTCTGCAGGCAGGAAAAATTGAGGCATGCGTATGAAGGTGCCACAATAGAGGACACTTCCTGTGCTTCATTTGTTTCTGCAGGAAAAAATAAGGTCGAATTCTTTTTGAATAGGCTTCGTATGTCTGACAATATTATCTTAGAAGTTGGAGCTAGATTATTGTTACATTTCTGTCTAAGCACTTCATCTCCCTCGCAAGATTGCAGCCACTCTAAACGTCAAGTGTCTCGAGTGAATTCTTTGAAGTTATGTTATAATATTTACCAGTTTTAATGAAGTGAACCTCAGTGAATTAAATTTCTGTATGTCAATGATTGTTCAAATATTCTGTACCAACTCAAGTCTTGTGCTAGTGCTCTGATTCTGTAATTGAAAGAATTTATTTAGTTAGCATGTATACATCATTTTGGGAAGTGTCATTATAGTTCGAAAAAGTTTCAAGTGACTTCCAGTGAAATGTAATTAATTACAGACGTGGACAAATTATTAACAAAATTGACGATTTTTATGATAATTCTGTTTACAAAATTTGACTTTTCAATTTAGACTACAGTTGACAATTTTGTATATTTCCATCATTACAGTAGACAGAAATATGCAAAAACGTCAACTGTAGTTTAAATTGAAGAGTCAAGTTTTGTAAAAATATATAATAAAAATCTTCAATTTTGCTAACAATTTGTAAATTAGCAAAAATGTCAACTGCATTGAAGAGTCAAATTTTGTAAAAATATAAAACAAAAATCTTCAGTTTTGCTAATAATTTGGAAATATCCAAAATGTCAACTATAGTCCAAATTGAAGAATCGAATTTTGTAAAAATATACAACAAAAACCTTCAGTTTTGCTAATAATTTGTAAATATCCAAAAATATCAAATGTAGTCCAAATTGAGGAGTTAAATTTTGAAAAATATAAAATACAAATCTTCAATTTTGCTAATAATTTGGAAATATACAAAAATATCAAATGTAGTCCAGATTGAGGAGTTAAATTTTGAAAAATATACAATACAAATCTTCAATTTTGCTAATAATTTGGAAATATACAAAAATGTCAACTGTAGTCTAAATTGAAGAATCATATTTTGTAAAAATATATAATAAAAATCTTCAATTTTGCTAATAATTTGTCCACGTCTGTATATTGGTATATGTTTGTTTTTAAGAAGCAGTGTCTGGATTATAGCTGAAACACATTGTCACATTTTAGACTTCGACATGGTTTGTCAGAACTCAGCAGTTCAGTGAGAGAGTGAGATAGTAGTTCTGTGCTGTTTCAGTCAGTGTGTCATGGTGTCATGTTCTTAGAACAATAGAACGTGGTTTCTATGGTAAACTACAAACATTCAGAACTGAAGACATGGTATCATATCTGGGAGCACATGGTTACAGAACATTCCATTGCTGCTGCGCTCATGATGAGAGTGAATTGTACTGAATGATGTTTAGTAATAGTACTCACCTGTACCAATGTCATCTTTGTACATCACAAAACATTACTGCAAGAAGGCGATAATTCAGTTTTTCTTACTTCTGAGATATTTTGAGCCTGGGACTTTTATATGAATGATTAGTTACTTGTAGGAACGTGATTTTGTGGTGATTGTTATTACGTCATGATTTCGGTGAATATTTGGTGGAAGTATGAAGGTTTGGGTTAATATTTCGTGAAACTATCACAGTACGGCATACAGAGTTAATGTTATGTATAACATGTAGAACTCCAGTTACTAATTTTAATTGTTACAAATTTTCTGGTACCTTCATTAGTATGAACATCAAATTACATAAATAAAATTTTTCTTCAGAAGTAGGCCTAGTTCCTATCTTTGCTTAATGTCAGTTTACACATATTTTAAAAAAAGGGGTTTTGTTTTTGCGAGTATTTCGTGAAGAAAACAGGTTTTCAAGTACCTACCAGTTTCGTGATGACGAGGCTATAGCGACATTTTACAGTTAAATGCCATTCATTTTCTAGACCACCTTCATGAGATTTGTGTAAAAAAAATTCACACTCCTTACTCTTAGTTGATTACTGTGAAGTAAACACGAAATTTTAATATATTAACCATATGAGGACATTCGAAATTTTAGGTAGATTTTAGTACAGATTTTGCAAATGAATCAGTTAACACATTTTTTCCGATTTATTACCATGTAGAAAATGCGAAGTACAAAAAAAAAATGTATAAAGGTTTTATCATTCGAAATTAGTTATTAATATTGTACTATGGCTGACAAAATAATATCATCTTCTTCCATAATAATAATTTGAGGTCTTAGTTTTAAGTAGCTTACTCTTTTTAGACTCTAATAATAAAATCCTCAAAAACTTTCTGGAAAAATGGAATTTCTTTCTGTACTTCATCAAACTTTGGTGCTGGGATGCTATCAACTAGAGTTGTATATTGTACTCTTACTGCCTCTGTCTTTTTTCAAGCTGATTGTTACCCAATCTTCTAACTCGTCAAAAAATATCTGTATAGAACTGTTTGAAATGCTTGAACCCTCAGCCACCCAAAATCTCTGAGATTCACTTTCCTTCTGTCAATTGAATCTAGTTCTTGAGGCAGCTCTTTAAGATTTACAAACTTATTCTCCATTCTGCGATCACAGAAGATGTCTTCTTTGTCACATTGCTCATAATATTCACATGTAGATCAACAGTATAAATGAGTAGTTTAATATCAAAGACGGACATCTGTCGTCTCCATAGTTTTGATCTAGAAGCAATTTTTTAATTCACAGTGTTCTTTGTAATATTTGACACAATTTATTTTGTAAATGTAGTGTTAGAGTTTGCATATGGTTTCACTATAACTGGAAAGAGCATGAAAAATTGTATAAGAAACCACAGCTATCTAAATTTCAATTGATGTCAGATGTCCGTCTTTGATATTAACCTACTCAAACGTTCTGTTGCTTACAAATTACTTTTTCTACAGCAGCGAAGTAACTGTCTGAATCTATAAATGTGTGACCTACTTCAGTGAACTTTTTTGGTCGACGACTCCAAAAATGTTATTATTAATCAAATACTGCCAATAGCAAACGATGTAGAAATTCTTATTTTGACCTGCTGCTGAATCATTCGTGCACTGACGCAAATCAAAGGTATTTTATAAGAAAGACAGAATATAATTGTGGTCCACGGTGTATTACATGAACCCCCAGTTGTACATCTAGTTTTTTCGCAAGTAACATGCGTGATACTCATCATCCTTAGTCAAAATTCTGTCCCTTTTTTTAATTTCAGAAGATTTCTTTTTAATTCTGAGCATGTTGTTCATTTCTACTTTCCACATCACAGTTTTATGTCAGTTTCAGAACAGCCAAATCCAAAATTGTAGCTGGTGGCAAATACTTTCCTGTACATGCTTTTAGATACAGGTTCAAATTATTTTGTTTTACAGTTTCTTTCTATAATTCGTGCATAATCTTGACATTTAGTGTTGGTAACAACTACAGTTGATTTGCATTTTTGTTGCCCGAATAATGTCAGATTTCACTACAAAAAGATTTTTCTATGTTCACCTACTTGGTTCAGTTTTAATTCAGTCGTGCATTAGGCCTCTTGTACAGTCCTCTCCTGTCAGAATGCGGTGTTATGTAACCTGAATTCACTGCCTTGTGAATGAGATCAACTTTTTCCATCAATACTGCACAATTAGTACAGCTGCTTTGCATAACTGTCTCCATTCTTCACTTATGGATCATTTATGTGTTTTATGGCGCTCCAAAATACCACATGAAAGGTAGTTTCTCCATTGACATTATAGAATAAAATTCCGTCAATATTCTTCAGTAAAGAATTTATAATTGCATGCAAGACGGCACAGTTCACAGCACCAAATCCCATCTGTACTTGACACTTTTGCTAGTGTAACTTACCCATCGTAATTTTTGTAGGACTGACATGAATTTCTGGAAAGTTTTATCTTCTTTCTATTCCAAATTCCTTCTTGATTTGTTTCTGACATCTTCACCGCCACCACCACCACCACCACCACCACCGCCACTGCCACCACCACCACCACCACCACCACCACCACCACCGCCACTGCCACCACCACCACCGCCACCACCACCACCACCACCACCGCTGCCGCCGCTGCCACCACCACCACCACCACCACCACCACCACCACCACCACCACCACCACCTCCTCCTCAGTCATTATTTCATTATTGGTTACTGTACAGACATGAATAGTTGCATCATCGTAATCATCATCTATCCTGATCACCACTACAACCAGCATCAACACTTCCATCATCATGTTCGTTAGTGTAATCATAACTTCTGGTATTTGCTTTTTTTTTTTGTCTATTGAAAGATCTTCTGCTAGCTTTAATCTTTTAAAATCTTATGTATCAGAAAGTTTCAGTTATTTAATTTCCAAAGGCCTGTATTCAGCATCTCTTTCTTCACTTCTGGTACATACTTCCAGGATGTTCAGAATTAAATTCCATATCATAATGTTTCATATTAGTATGAAAAATAATTTAAAAATTAATGCGATTATTATCTTATAAAAACTCTGTATTAATAATGTAAATGATAGGTATCCAAATAATAGACATCAACTGATAGGTATGTGTATAATAATGCATAGGATTGTAGTTGCCTTTGTTAATTTATAAGGTATAAGCAGTGCTTTTCTTCTGGAGAAAAAGGTGGTGGACCTCTGTAGAATATATTATAGCAGACGGAATTATTACTGTTCAGTGTATTGTCATTTTTAACTTCATTTTCGTCCGAGTTTGAGACTTTCAAGGCCTAAAAACATAATTGTTAACACCTTTATTGGTTCCACTTTGAAAAACATAACAAAACTGTGCCAGAATGCTATTCCGGCACATTCTGTCAGAAGAAAAGCACTGGGTGTAAGAAACTAACAAATTAAATCCTAAAATAAACGTCACTTTGCATTGTTGGTCACTTTTAACATTAACACCTTTTGCAGCGTGGAAAGTTCAAGCTGATATCTGGAAGAAAGTGTGATCTCTTGACTTAACACCTTTTTGTGATGAACATCCAGAGCTGGCACTTTCTTGTGGAAACACGTTATTTTCTTCCAGGCTAATTTCTCATAATCTAGTACCAATTGTTGAAATCTGACCTTATTAAGTATTAGAAATTGAGTTGACACTTTCGAACGTCTACAAAGCTATTTACGAAAAACTGAGTTAACGCCGTCTTGCAGTAATGTCTTCAATTCAGGTCTGCAATGCAGTAATGTGTTCAACGAAGACCAGTGACTAGCCCACTAACTGATATGACTGTCAAAAATTTTTGTTGCTATTTCAAATACCTTTCTATTAATTTATCTTCTTTTAATAGTATTCTCTCCTGTGCGGAGACAGTTCCTTACCTTGGTGAGTCACAAGCTCTTCTGTATGTCTGTGCCAGAGTTAAATGTAGGTCTGAAGAATGATGTTTTGCATACAAAAGACATCTTTTGTAGTTAATGTGCTGCTCGCCAAATGGAAATTTGACTAATTGTGCCTTTCTTTTAATATTGTATACTTTTATCCTGTTAAATTCTAAGGAAAAATTGTCGCTAATTACCTAATGCAGCAGTAGTCGTTTTGATGGCCACAAGGTTAAGTGAGATATGGTCCACTTTGCAATAGGTCCTCTACGAAAATGTCCAATGTTTAGAAATGTCCGCATAGAAAATTCGTCCATGCCATAAAAATGTCCTTACCTGAAAAGGTCCACTGTCAGCAAGTCCTCTTCTTAAAAATGTCCTATGTTTTAAAATATCCACAAATAAATTCGTCCAATTCGCTAAAATGTCCGACAAGGAATGTGCCGAGAAATTTATTGTCATTTCAATTATGTTACGTAATACAAAAGATACATCTATTGTTCATCTTGAGGGTCACTATATAACTTCAAATGGTATGATATTGCTCTAAGATATCGAAAAATGTCATTCCTATCTTTGTAATCTTGGCAATTACCGACAATGTTGAAAATTCTCGTTTGATTATTGATATAGGAAGTTTATTTACTCACAGCTTAATATGTGTATGCCCACCAAGGACCTGAGTTACTAAATGTTCTGTTTCTGATTCTTTTGTTGCAAATGACTAATGAATCGCGAAATATTCACGTGATGTGCCACCACAAGTCATTGGAATTGAGAGTGGAATCATTCAACCACATTATTTGTATGCTGTCTGCCATTAATTATTAATTCATAGACGTTCTATGTCCCAGGAAAAAATCTATGGGGAACTGCTCGCCTTCGCTCTCTTGCTGGATGACCAGTAATATATGTCATTTCAATGTAGTATACTAAGAGTAAGAGATCGTCCACAAATCTTTCATTTAATAAATCCCAAACAAATTGCAAGTCATTTAGCGGAATAGACGGCAATCCCATATAGTCTACCTCTGTTGACTACATTTCTCCGTATTGCTTGATTGAAGTGGAAAAGACACCCACTCACTACTATCCAATGGAATGCCAGTCGACAAGCATTCATATTGGCGATTTCAAAATCAGACATTGTATAGGTAGGATTGCAAGTGAGCTTTAAATGTGCTGAATAATTTTTTATCTCATTATATATTATTTTCAGTCTTATTTGCACTTAGGCAATGTACTAAAGGAAATACTTAACCTCAAACAATCCCATGCACTGTGAAAAGTTTAAAAAAAAAATTGATTTTGTATGATGGACCTTTCCGTATGATGGGCTTTATAATATGGTGGACCACATAGGTGTTGGGCTTTTTTTACTCCATGGACAAATTGTATGTAGGACTTTAAATGTTGGACTATTTAGTTTATGGACATTTTCTTGTGGACCTTTTGTACTTGTGGATATTTTGTTATGGACATTATAACCTGGAAGCGGCCACAACAGTTCTCGGAAACTGAGTGACATTAAAATAATATTATGTCTAAATTCATGTTACATATGTGTGAAGAATGAAAATTGAAAATCAGAAGTTAGGAAAATAAACCAGAATAACATTAAATGCACAGAATTAACAAAAGATCAAAGATCTAACTGGGTTTTATTGGAAGACGAGGCTATGAGTCATTAAAAACCAACGTAGCAACTGACCTGAATAAAAGAATTGAAGACAAAAACAGCCCTAGTTATCTTTAATGAAATTGACTTAAGCACACATTTGCTACTATTTTAAATGTTCATAGACTCCAAAAACAGCCCATAAAGGATAAAACGCAAGTTGAACAGAAATAGCTGACGTGTGTTATTGTTTTATTTTTTGTTGTTTTCCTGAAAAAAGGCAATTTTGACAAGGGTTGTTTTTGTAATAATGTCTTCAATTGCAAAAAAATTGAGTATGTCCCTCAAACAATGTTGCAACTCCCATAAATTGTTGGAGGGAAGTATTCAATTTACTAATCAACTAATCAACATCATCACCTCAATCTTGCATTTAATTCTGGCAGATAAACGAGTCATCTTCAGATGTGATGCTTGCGAGCGAGTGCAAATATATTCAGGTGCCATTGATCCTTGTAGGGTCTCACAAACAGAGCTTAATACAAAGTGTTGTGTTGTAGATAGAGTTCGTCGCATCTAGTCAGAGTCTGCGTCTTTGTAGAAATGTAACCCACAGATTTTAGTTATAGTTATTTTTTATGGGAGGTGTTTTAGTTTGTGTCATGTAAAAACATATTTGTATTTATAGATATAGCTTGAATCATCGTGTCTATCAAGCGAGAGATATGTAATGTGGGTTGAATAAACGTTTCAGAGTTGGATTACTGAATCTGTTGATTTGTAACGAAATTAAGCATAATTCGATGGTGATTGGGTCAGTAAAGTGTATTTTGAGATAAATGAAAATTACTCTTTGAACTCTTATTGCAAATAATTTTCTACAGGAATAGAACACATCAAATGCTAGTATTATTTTCTGTTTTGCACAGCCACTTGTAGAATTTAACTTGTGTATTGACCTGAGGAACAAAACTCCATTTCCACAAAAAATTAGAACTTTCTTTACCTGAACACCATTGAATAATACAAAGTCTCTCTGCAGTGAAGAGAATGGGTTACTTTGCCTGGCAATAGCTGGTTGTAGAACACGTTTTCTAGAAAGGCAAGAGATTTACAAAAGCATAAAATTGAAATTTTAGGAAATATTTCCTAATTTGACATATCCATAATGTGTTACTGTACTGATTTATATGAAGAACTTTAGTGAAACTGGTTCACTCAACAATATTCCAAGAATTAGTAGGCCTATGATTTTATCTGAGGAAAAACATGGCAAAATTTCGGATGTGAAACTGCATAGCACCATAAAACCATGAGAGATAAGTTCAAGAGATAAATACAGTTTTGCAGATAGCACATAAGCTGTATATACGTTTACATTGGTTTACCAATTAAAAGAGTCAAATCATGAAAAGAGACTGGATTTTCAGGGTGATTATTAGTGAACAAGCAGGGATGCTACAGTTAAAAGGGCTGGCCCCTGGGCCGCTTCGTTCTCCTTGTGTAGAGAAAATTCACATTTGGAAGGTCAGAATGACCGATTTTTTAAATTTTGCCGGCCTCCCCGTCCAAACGCACAGGGATAGAGAGTTGTCCTCTAAACCAAAGATAGAGGTCGAGGAGCTGAATTCAAAGCACTCTTCAGCTTTGTTCTCACTTCACGCACTGCGGAGTTAAAGCGGCAAGAATTTCGGCGGAATAGTGGTTTTACCACTCCCATTGTTTTTTCGAAAATCAGCTTGTTTTCCCCATTCCCGTTTTGAGGCATCGTGTAGGATTTAAGTCAAGGGGGATTACAGGGCCGCATCCAGTTCCTCGGTATGGCCATTATTTCCGGAATTAGAGACCGAAATACTTTAGGTACAGAAAAAATAAGTGTAGAAGTGCGACGGATTTGCTGGATTTTCACGGTGATTATTAGTGAACTTGCGGCTATGCTACACTTAAAAGGGCGGGCAACTAGGCCACATACTTTCTCCTTCTGTAGAGAAAATTCTCTTTTGTAAGGTCAAAATAACCGATTTTTGAAAATTTCCCGGTCTCTCCCGTCCAAGCGGATGGGGATAGAGTATTGTCGTTTACACCAAAGATAGAGTTCGAGGAGCTGAATTCAACGCACTCTTTGGTTTTGTTCTCACTTCAAGCACTGCGGAGTTATGACGGCAAGAATGCCCCTTTTTTCTCGAAAATCAGAAAGTGTTCGTGATTGCCATTTTGATGCTATCGTGTAAGAAGTAAGTTAAGGGTGAATACAGGGCCGCATCCAGTTCCTCGGTATGGCCATTATTTCCGGAATTAGAGACTCAAATATTTTAGTTACCCAAAAATTAAGGATAGAACAAAGTGCAACGGATTTGCTGGATTTTAGCGGTGATTATTAGGGAAGATGCGGGGATGCTACAGTTAAAAGTGCGGGCCTCTGAGCCGCTTCCTTCTCCTTGTGTAGAAAGAAATTGTTTTGGAAGGTCAAAATGGCCATTTTTTTTTTCATTTTGCCGGCCTCTCCCGTCCAACCGAGCGGGGATAGAGAGTTGCCCTTTATACAGAAGATAGAGTTCGACGAGCTGTATTCAACGCACTCATCGGCTTTTATCTAACTACACGTGCTGTGGAGTTCTGGCGGAAAGAATGTCGGCGGAATGGTGGTTTCCCCTTCTTTTCTCGAAAATCAGAAACTGTTCGCGAATGCCATTTTGATGCTATCGTGTAAGAAGTATCTCAAGGGGGAATACAGGGCCGCATCCAGTTCCTCGGTATGGCCATTATTTTCGGAATTAGAGACTCAAATATTTTAGGTACCGAAAAATTAAGGCTAGAAAAAAGTGCGACGGATTTGCTGGATTTTAGCGGTGATTATTAAGGAAGATGCCGGGATGCTACAGTTAAAAGGGCGGGCCTCTGAGCCCCTTCGTTCTCCCTGTGTAGAAAAAAGTCCGTTTTGGAAGGTCAAAATGATCATTTTTTGAAATTTTGCCGGCCTCTCCCGTCCAAACGCGCGGGGATAGAGAGTTGCCCTTTATACTGAAGATAGAGTTCGACGAGCTGTATTCAACGCACTCACCGGCTTTTTTGTAACTACAAGTACTGTGGAGCTATGGCGGAAAGAATGTCGGCGGAATGGTGGTTTAAACGCTTTTCCCTTTTTTTCTCGAAAGTCAGAAAGTGTTCGTGATTGCCATTTTGATGCTATCGTGTAAGAAGTATCTCAAGGGGGAATACAGGGCCGCATCCAGTTCCTCGGTATGGCCATTATTTTCGGAATTAGAGACTCAAATATTTTAGGTACCGAAAAATTAAGGCTAGAAAAAAGTGCGACGGATTTGCTGGATTTTAGCGGTGATTATTAAGGAAGATGCCGGGATGCTACAGTTAAAAGGGCGGGCCTCTGACCCCCTTCGTTCTCCCTGTGTAGAAAAAAGTCTGTTTTGGAAGGTCAAAATGACCATTTTTTGAAATTTTGCCGGCCTCTCCCGTCCAAACGCGCGGGGATAGAGAGTTGCCCTTTATACTGAAGATAGAGTTCGACGAGCTGTATTCAACGCACTCATCGGCTTTTTTCTAACTACACGTGCTGTGGAGTTCTGGCGGAAAGAATGTCGGCGGAATGGTGGTTTCCCCTTCTTTTCTCGAAAATCAGAAAGAGTTCGCGATTGCTACAGTTAAAAGGGCGGGCCACTGAGCCCCTTCGTTCTCCCTGTGTAGAAAAAAGTCTGTTTTGGAAGGTCAAAATGACCATTTTTTGAAATTTTGCTGGCCTCTCCCGTCCAAACGCGCGGGGATAGAGAGTTGCCCTTTATACTGAAGATAGAGTTCGACGAGCTGTATTCAACGCACTCTTCCGCTTTTTTGTAACTACAAGTACTGTGGAGCTATGGCGGAAAGAATGTCGGCGGAATGGTGGTTTAAACCCTTCCGCTTTTTTTCTCGAAAATCAGAAAGTGTTCGCGATTGCCATTTTGATGCTATCGTGTAAGAAGTATCTCAAGGGGGAATACAGGGCCTCATCCAGTTCCTCGGTATGACCATTATTTTCGGAATTAGAGACTCAAATATTTTAGGTACCGAAAAATTAAGGCTAGAAAAAAGTGCGACGGATTTGCTGGATTTTAGCGGTGATTATTAAGGAAGATTCCGGGATGCTACAGTTAAAAGGGCGGGCCTCTGACCCCCATCGTTCTCCCTGTGTAGAAAAAAGTCTGTTTTGGAAGGTCAAAATGACCATTTTTTGAAATTTTGCCGGCCTCTCCCGTCCAAACGCGCGGGGATAGAGAGTTGCCCTTTATACTGAAGATAGAGTTCGACGAGCTGTATTCAACGCACTCATCGGCTTTTTTCTAACTACACGTGCTGTGGAGTTCTGGCGGAAAGAATGTCGGCGGAATGGTGGTTTCCCCTTCTTTTCTCGAAAATCAGAAAGTGTTCGCGAATGCCATTTTGATGCTATCGTGTAAGAAGTATCTCAAGGGGGAATACAGGGCCGCATCCAGTTCCTCGGTATGGCCATTATTTTCGGAATTAGAGACTCAAATATTTTAGGTACCGAAAAATTAAGGCTAGAAAAAAGTGCGACGGATTTGCTGGATTTTAGCGGTGATTATTAAGGAAGATGCCGGGATGCTACAGTTAAAAGGGCGGGCCTCTGAGCCCCTTCGTTCTCCCTGTGTAGAAAAAAGTCTGTTTTGGAAGGTCAAAATGACCATTTTTTGAAATTTTGCCGGCCTCTCCCGTCCAAACGCACGGGGATAGAGAGTTGCCCTTTATACTGAAGATAGAGTTCGACGAGCTGTATTCAACGCACTCATCGGCTTTTTTCTAACTACACGTGCTGTGGAGTTCTGGCGGAAAGAATGTCGGCGGAATGGTGGTTTCCCCTTCTTTTCTCGAAAATCAGAAACTGTTCGCGAATGCCATTTTGATGCTATCGTGTAAGAAGTATCTCAAGGGGGAATACAGGGCCGCATCCAGTTCCTCGGTATGGCCATAATTTTCGGAATTAGAGACTCAAATATTTTAGGTACCGAAAAATTAAGGCTAGAAAAAAGTGCGACGGATTTGCTGGATTTTAGCGGTGATTATTAAGGAAGATGCCGGGATGCTACAGTTAAAAGGGCGGGCCTCTGAGCCCCTTCGTTCTCCCTGTGTAGAAAAAAGTCTGTTTTGGAAGGTCAAAATGACCATTTTTTGAAATTTTGCCGGCCTCTCCCGTCCAAACGCGCGGGGATAGAGAGTTGCCCTTTATACTGAAAATAGAGTTCGACGAGCTGTATTCAACGCACTCATCGGCTTTTTTCTAACTACACGTGCTGTGGAGTTCTGGCGGAAAGAATGTCGGCGGAATGGTGGTTTCCCCTTTTTTTCTCGAAAATCAGAAAGTGTTCGCGATTGCCATTTTGATGCTATCGTGTAAGAAGTATCTCAAGGGGGAATACAGGGCCGCATCCAGTTCCTCGGTATGGCCATTATTTTCGGAATTAGAGACTCAAATATTTTAGGTACCGAAAAATTAAGGCTAGAAAAAAGTGCGACGGATTTGCCGGATTTTAGCGGTGATTATTAAGGAAGATGCCGGGATGCTACAGTTAAAAGGGCGGGCCTCTGAGCCCCTTCGTTCTCCCTGTGTAGAAAAAAGTCTGTTTTGGAAGGTCAAAATGACCATTTTTTGAAATTTTGCCGGCCTCTCCCGTCCAAACGCGCGGGGATAGAGAGTTGCCCTTTATACTAAAGATAGAGTTCGACGAGCTGTATTCAACGCACTCATCGGCTTTTTTCTAACTACACGTGCTGTGGAGTTCTGGCGGAAAGAATGTCGGCGGAATGGTGGTTTCCCCTTCTTTTCTCGAAAATCAGAAACTGTTCGCGAATGCCATTTTGTTGCTATCGTGTAAGAAGTATCTCAAGGGGGAATACAGGGCCGCATCCAGTTCCTCGGTATGGCCATTATTTTCGGAAATAGAGACTCAAATATTTTAGGTACCCAAAAATTAAGGCTAGAAAAAAGTGCGACGGATTTGCTGGATTTTAGCGGTGATTATTAAGGAAGATGCCGGGATGCTACAGTTAAAAGGGCGGGCCTCTGAGCCCCTTCGTTCTCCCTGTGTAGAAAAAAGTCTGTTTTAGAAGGTCAAAATGACCATTTTTTGAAATTTTGCCGGCCTCTCCCGTCCAAACGCGCGGGGATAGAGAGTTGCCCTTTATACTGAAGATAGAGTTCGACGAGCTGTATTCAACGCACTCATCGGCTTTTTTGTAACAACAAGTACTATGGAGCTATGGCGGAAAGAATGTCGGCGGAATGGTGGTTTAAACCCTTCCCCTTTTTTCCTCGAAAATCAGAAAGTGTTCGCGATTGCCATTTTGATGCTATCGTGTAAGAAGTATCTCAAGGGGGAATATAGGGCCGCATCCAGTTTCTCGGTATGGCCATTATTTTCGGAATTAGAGACTCAAATATTTTAGGTACCGAAAAATTAAGGCTAGAAAAAAGTGCGACGGATTTGCTGGATTTTAGCGGTGATTATTAAGGAAGATGCCGGGATGCTACTGTTAGAAGGGCGGGCCTCTGAGCCCCTTCGTTCTCCTTGTGTAGAAAAAAGTCTGTTTTGGAAGGTCAAAATGACCATTTTTTGAAATTTTGCCGGCCTCTCCCGTCCAAACGCGCGGGGATAGAGAGTTGCCCTTTATACTGAAGATAGAGTTCGACGAGCTGTATTCAACGCACTCATCGGCTTTTTTTTAACTACAAGTACTGTGGAGCTATGGCGGAAAGAATGTCGGCGGAATGGTGGTTTAAACCCTTCCCCTTTTTTTCTCGAAAATCAGAAAGTGTTCGCGATTGCCATTTTGATGCTATCGTGTAAGAAGTATCTCAAGGGGGAATACAGGGCCTCATCCAGTTCCTCGGTATGGCCATTATTTTCGGAATTAGAGACTCAAATATTTTAGGTACCGAAAAATTAAGGCTAGAAAAAAGTGCGACGGATTTGCTGGATTTTAGCGGTGATTATTAAGGAAGATGCCGGGATGCTACAGTTAAAAGGGCGGGCCTCTGAGCCCCTTCGTTCTCCCTGTGTAGAAAAAGGTCTGTTTTGGAAGGTCAAAATGACCATTTTTTGAAATTTTGCCGGCCTCTCCCGTCCAAACGCGCGGGGATATTGAGTTGCCCTTTATACTGAAGATAGAGTTCGACGAGCTGTATTCAACGCACTCTTCCGCTTTTTTGTAACTACAAGTACTGTGGAGCTATGGCGGAAAGAATGTCGGCGGAATGGTGGTTTAAACCCTTCCCCTTTTTTTCTCGAAAATCAGAAAGTGTTCGCGATTGCCATTTTGATGCTATCGTGTAAGAAGTATCTCAAGGGGGAATACAGGGCCGCATCCAGTTCCTCGGTATGGCCATTATTTTCGGAATTAGAGACTCAAATATTTTAGGTACCGAAAAATTAAGGCTAGAAAAAAGTGCGACGGATTTGCTGGATTTTAGCGGTGATTATTAAGGAAGATTCCGGGATGCTACAGTTAAAAGAGCGGGCCACTGAGCCCCCTCGTTCTGCCTGTGCAGAAAAAAGTCTGTTTTGGAAGGTCAAAATGACCAATTTTTTGAAATTTTGCCGGCCTGTCCCGTCCAAACGCACGGGGATAGAGAGTTGCCCTTTATACTGAAGATAGAGTTCGATGAGCTGTATTCAACGCACTCTTCCGCTTTTTTGTAACTACAAGTACTGTGGAGCTATGGCGGAAAGAATGTCGGCGGAATGGTGGTTTAAACCCTTCCCCTTTTTTTCTCGAAAATCAGAAAGTGTTTGCGATTGCCATTTTGATGCTATCGTGTAAGAAGTATCTCAAGGGGGAATACAGGGCCGCATCCAGTTCCTCGGTATGGCCATTATTTTCGGAATTAGAGACTCAAATATTTTAGGTACCGAAAAATTAAGGCTAGAAAAAAGTGCGACGGATTTGCTGGATTTTAGCGGTGATTATTAAGGAAGATGCCGGGATGCTACAGTTAAAAGGGCGGGCCTCTGAGCCCCTTCGTTCTCCCTGTGTAGAAAAAGGTCTGTTTTGGAAGGTCAAAATGACCATTTTTTGAAATTTTGCCGGCCTCTCCCGTCCAAACGCGCGGGGATAGAGAGTTGCCCTTTATACTGAAGATAGATTTCGTCGAGCTGTTTTCAACGCACTCTTCCGCTTTTTTGTAACTACAAGTACTGTGGAGCTATGGCGGAAAGAATGTCGGCGGAATGGTGGTTTAAACCCTTCCCCTTTTTTTCTCGAAAATCAGAAAGTGTTCGCGATTGCCATTTTGATGCTATCGTGTAAGAAGTATCTCAAGGGGGAATACAGGGCCGCATCCAGTTCCTCGGTATGGCCATTATTTTCGGAATTAGAGACTCAAATATTTTAGGTACCGAAAAATTAAGGCTAGAAAAAAGTGCGACGGATTTGCTGGATTTTAGCGGTGATTATTAAGGAAAATTCCGGGATGCTACAGTTAAAAGTGCGGGCCACTGAGCCCCTTCGTTCTCCCTGTGCAGAAAAAAGTCTGTTTTGGAAGGTCAAAATGACCATTTTTTGAAATTTTGCCGTCCTCTCCCGTCCAAACCCGCGGGGATAGAGAGTTGCCCTTCATACTAAAGATAGAGTTCGACGAGCTGTATGCAACGCACTCTTCCGCTTTTTTGTAACTACAAGTACTGTGGAGCTATGGCGGAAAGAATGTCGGCGGAAAATCAGAAAGTGTTCGCGATTGCCATTTTGATGCTATCGTGTAAGAAGTATCACAAGGGGGAATACAGGGCCGCATCCAGTTCCTCGGTATGGCCATTATTTTCGGAATTAGAGACTCAAATATTTTAGGTACCGAAAAATTAAGGCTAGAAAAAAGTGCGACGGATTTGCTGGATTTTAGCGGTGATTATTTGGGAAGATGCCGGGATGCTACAGTTAAAAGGGCGGGCCTCTGAGCCCCTTCGTTCTCCCTGTGTAGAAAAAAATCTGTTTTGGAAGGTCAAAATGACCATTTTTTGAAATTTTGCCGGCCTCTCCCGTCCAAACGCGCGGGGATAGAGAGTTGCCCTTCATACTGAAGATAGAGTTCGACGAGCTGTATTCAACGCACTCATCGGCTTTTTTCTAACTACACGTCCTGTGGAGTTCTGGCGGAAAGAATGTCGGCGGAATGGTGGTTTCCCTTTCTTTTCTCGAAAATCAGAAACTGTTCGCGAATGCCATTTTGATGCTATCGTGTAAGAAGTATCTCAAGGGGGAATACAGGGCCGCATCCAGTTCCACGGTATGGCCATTATTTTCGGAATTAGAGACTCAAATATTTTAGGTACCGAAAAATTAAGGCTAGAAAAAAGTGCGACGGATTTGCTGGATTTTAGCGGTGATTATTAAGGAAGATTCCGGGATGCTACAGTTAAAAGGGCGGGCCACTGAGCCCCTTCGTTCTCCCTGTGTAGAAAGAAGTCTGTTTTGGAAGGTCAAAATGACCATTTTTTGAAATTTTGCCGGCCTCTCCCGTCCAAACGCGCGGGGATAGAGAGTTGCCCTTTATACTGAAGATAGAGTTCGACGAGCTGTATTCAACGCACTCTTCCGCTTTTTTGTAACTACAAGTACTGTGGAGCTATGGCGGAAAGAATGTCGGCGGAATGGTGGTTTAAACCCTTCCCCTTTTTTTCTCGAAAATCAGAAAGTGTTCGCGATTGCCATTTTGATGCTATCGCGTAAGAAGTATCTCAAGGGGGAATACAGGGCCGCATCCAGTTCCTCGGTATGGCCATTATTTTCGGAATTAGAGACTCAAATATTTTAGGTACCGAAAAATTAAGGCTAGAAAAAAGTGCGACGGATTTGCTGGATTTTAGCGGTGATTATTAAGGAGGATGCCGGGATGCTACAGTTAAAAGGGCGGGCCTCTGAGCCCCTTCGTTCTCCCTGTGTAGAAAAAAGTCTGTTTTGGAAGGTCAAAATGATCATTTTTTGAAATTTTGCCGGCCTCTCCCGTCCAAACGCGCGGGGATAGAGAGATGCCCTTTATACTGAAGATAGAGTTCGACGAGCTGTATTCAACGCACTCTTCCGCTTTTTTGTAACTACAAGTACTGTGGAGCTATGGCGGAAAGAATGTCGGCGGAATGGTGGTGATTGCCCTTCCCCTTTTTTTCTCGAAAATCAGAAAGTGTTCGCGATTGCCATTTTGATGCTATCGTGTAAGAAGTATCTCAAGGGGGAATACAGGGCCGCATCCAGTTCCTCGGTATGGCCATTATTTTCGGAATTAGAGACTCAAATATTTTAGGTACCGAAAAATTAAGGCTAGAAAAAAGTGCGACGGATTTGCTGGATTTTAGCGGTGATTATTAAGGAAGATGCCGCGATGCTACAGTTAAAAGGGCGGGCCTCTGAGCCCCTTCGTTCTCCCTGTGTAGAAAAAAGTCTGTTTTGGAAGGTCAAAATGACCATTTTTTGAAATTTTGCCGGCCTCTCCCGTCCAAACGCGCGGGGATAGAGAGTTGCCCTTTATACTGAAGATAGAGTTCGACGAGCTGTATTCAACGCACTCATCGGCTTTTTTCTAACTACACGTGCTGTGGAGTTCTGGCGGAAAGAATGTCGGCGGAATGGTGGTTTCCCCTTCTTTTCTCGAAAATCAGAAACTGTTCGCGAATGCCATTTTGATGCTATCGTGTAAGAAGTATCACAAGGGGGAATACAGGGCCGCATCCAGTTCCTCGGTATGGCCATTATTTTCGGAATTAGAGACTCAAATATTTCAGGTACAGAAAAATTAAGCCTAGAAAAAAGTGCGACGGATTTGCTGGATTTTAGCGGTGATTATTAAGGAAGATGCCGGGATGCTACAGTTAAAAGGGCGGGCCTCTGAGCCCCTTCGTTCTCCCTGTGTAGAAAAAGGTCTGTTTTGGAAGGTAAAAATGACCATTTTTTGAAAATTTGCCGGCCTCTCCCGTCCAAACGCGCGGGGATAGAGAGTTGCCCTTTATACTGAAGATAGAGTTCGACGAGCTGTATTCAACGCACTCATCGGCTTTTTTGTAACAACAAGTACTATGGAGCTATGGCGGAAAGAATGTCGGCGGAATGGTGGTTTAAACCCTTCCCCTTTTTTCCTCGAAAATCAGAAAGTGTTCGCGATTGCCATTTTGATGCTATCGTGTAAGAAGTATCTCAAGGGGGAATATAGGGCCGCATCCAGTTTCTCGGTATGGCCATTATTTTCGGAATTAGAGACTCAAATATTTTAGGTACCGAAAAATTAAGGCTAGAAAAAAGTGCGACGGATTTGCTGGATTTTAGCGGTGATTATTAAGGAAGATGCCGGGATGCTACTGTTAGAAGGGCGGGCCTCTGAGCCCCTTCGTTCTCCTTGTGTAGAAAAAAGTCTGTTTTGGAAGGTCAAAATGACCATTTTTTGAAATTTTGCCGGCCTCTCCCGTCCAAACGCGCGGGGATAGAGAGTTGCCCTTTATACTGAAGATAGAGTTCGACGAGCTGTATTCAACGCACTCATCGGCTTTTTTTTAACTACAAGTACTGTGGAGCTATGGCGGAAAGAATGTCGGCGGAATGGTGGTTTAAACCCTTCCCCTTTTTTTCTCGAAAATCAGAAAGTGTTCGCGATTGCCATTTTGATGCTATCGTGTAAGAAGTATCTCAAGGGGGAATACAGGGCCTCATCCAGTTCCTCGGTATGGCCATTATTTTCGGAATTAGAGACTCAAATATTTTAGGTACCGAAAAATTAAGGCTAGAAAAAAGTGCGACGGATTTGCTGGATTTTAGCGGTGATTATTAAGGAAGATGCCGGGATGCTACAGTTAAAAGGGCGGGCCTCTGAGCCCCTTCGTTCTCCCTGTGTAGAAAAAGGTCTGTTTTGGAAGGTCAAAATGACCATTTTTTGAAATTTTGCCGGCCTCTCCCGTCCAAACGCGCGGGGATATTGAGTTGCCCTTTATACTGAAGATAGAGTTCGACGAGCTGTATTCAACGCACTCTTCCGCTTTTTTGTAACTACAAGTACTGTGGAGCTATGGCGGAAAGAATGTCGGCGGAATGGTGGTTTAAACCCTTCCCCTTTTTTTCTCGAAAATCAGAAAGTGTTCGCGATTGCCATTTTGATGCTATCGTGTAAGAAGTATCTCAAGGGGGAATACAGGGCCGCATCCAGTTCCTCGGTATGGCCATTATTTTCGGAATTAGAGACTCAAATATTTTAGGTACCGAAAAATTAAGGCTAGAAAAAAGTGCGACGGATTTGCTGGATTTTAGCGGTGATTATTAAGGAAGATTCCGGGATGCTACAGTTAAAAGAGCGGGCCACTGAGCCCCTTCGTTCTGCCTGTGCAGAAAAAAGTCTGTTTTGGAAGGTCAAAATGACCAATTTTTTGAAATTTTGCCGGCCTGTCCCGTCCAAACGCACGGGGATAGAGAGTTGCCCTTTATACTGAAGATAGAGTTCGATGAGCTGTATTCAACGCACTCTTCCGCTTTTTTGTAACTACAAGTACTGTGGAGCTATGGCGGAAAGAATGTCGGCGGAATGGTGGTTTAAACCCTTCCCCTTTTTTTCTCGAAAATCAGAAAGTGTTTGCGATTGCCATTTTGATGCTATCGTGTAAGAAGTATCTCAAGGGGGAATACAGGGCCGCATCCAGTTCCTCGGTATGGCCATTATTTTCGGAATTAGAGACTCAAATATTTTAGGTACCGAAAAATTAAGGCTAGAAAAAAGTGCGACGGATTTGCTGGATTTTAGCGGTGATTATTAAGGAAGATGCCGGGATGCTACAGTTAAAAGGGCGGGCCTCTGAGCCCCTTCGTTCTCCCTGTGTAGAAAAAGGTCTGTTTTGGAAGGTCAAAATGACCATTTTTTGAAATTTTGCCGGCCTCTCCCGTCCAAACGCGCGGGGATAGAGAGTTGCCCTTTATACTGAAGATAGATTTCGTCGAGCTGTTTTCAACGCACTCTTCCGCTTTTTTGTAACTACAAGTACTGTGGAGCTATGGCGGAAAGAATGTCGGCGGAATGGTGGTTTAAACCCTTCCCCTTTTTTTCTCGAAAATCAGAAAGTGTTCGCGATTGCCATTTTGATGCTATCGTGTAAGAAGTATCTCAAGGGGGAATACAGGGCCGCATCCAGTTCCTCGGTATGGCCATTATTTTCGGAATTAGAGACTCAAATATTTTAGGTACCGAAAAATTAAGGCTAGAAAAAAGTGCGACGGATTTGCTGGATTTTAGCGGTGATTATTAAGGAAAATTCCGGGATGCTACAGTTAAAAGTGCGGGCCACTGAGCCCCTTCGTTCTCCCTGTGCAGAAAAAAGTCTGTTTTGGAAGGTCAAAATGACCATTTTTTGAAATTTTGCCGTCCTCTCCCGTCCAAACCCGCGGGGATAGAGAGTTGCCCTTCATACTAAAGATAGAGTTCGACGAGCTGTATGCAACGCACTCTTCCGCTTTTTTGTAACTACAAGTACTGTGGAGCTATGGCGGAAAGAATGTCGGCGGAAAATCAGAAAGTGTTCGCGATTGCCATTTTGATGCTATCGTGTAAGAAGTATCACAAGGGGGAATACAGGGCCGCATCCAGTTCCTCGGTATGGCCATTATTTTCGGAATTAGAGACTCAAATATTTTAGGTACCGAAAAATTAAGGCTAGAAAAAAGTGCGACGGATTTGCTGGATTTTAGCGGTGATTATTTGGGAAGATGCCGGGATGCTACAGTTAAAAGGGCGGGCCTCTGAGCCCCTTCGTTCTCCCTGTGTAGAAAAAAATCTGTTTTGGAAGGTCAAAATGACCATTTTTTGAAATTTTGCCGGCCTCTCCCGTCCAAACGCGCGGGGATAGAGAGTTGCCCTTCATACTGAAGATAGAGTTCGACGAGCTGTATTCAACGCACTCATCGGCTTTTTTCTAACTACACGTCCTGTGGAGTTCTGGCGGAAAGAATGTCGGCGGAATGGTGGTTTCCCTTTCTTTTCTCGAAAATCAGAAACTGTTCGCGAATGCCATTTTGATGCTATCGTGTAAGAAGTATCTCAAGGGGGAATACAGGGCCGCATCCAGTTCCACGGTATGGCCATTATTTTCGGAATTAGAGACTCAAATATTTTAGGTACCGAAAAATTAAGGCTAGAAAAAAGTGCGACGGATTTGCTGGATTTTAGCGGTGATTATTAAGGAAGATTCCGGGATGCTACAGTTAAAAGGGCGGGCCACTGAGCCCCTTCGTTCTCCCTGTGTAGAAAGAAGTCTGTTTTGGAAGGTCAAAATGACCATTTTTTGAAATTTTGCCGGCCTCTCCCGTCCAAACGCGCGGGGATAGAGAGTTGCCCTTTATACTGAAGATAGAGTTCGACGAGCTGTATTCAACGCACTCTTCCGCTTTTTTGTAACTACAAGTACTGTGGAGCTATGGCGGAAAGAATGTCGGCGGAATGGTGGTTTAAACCCTTCCCCTTTTTTTCTCGAAAATCAGAAAGTGTTCGCGATTGCCATTTTGATGCTATCGCGTAAGAAGTATCTCAAGGGGGAATACAGGGCCGCATCCAGTTCCTCGGTATGGCCATTATTTTCGGAATTAGAGACTCAAATATTTTAGGTACCGAAAAATTAAGGCTAGAAAAAAGTGCGACGGATTTGCTGGATTTTAGCGGTGATTATTAAGGAGGATGCCGGGATGCTACAGTTAAAAGGGCGGGCCTCTGAGCCCCTTCGTTCTCCCTGTGTAGAAAAAAGTCTGTTTTGGAAGGTCAAAATGATCATTTTTTGAAATTTTGCCGGCCTCTCCCGTCCAAACGCGCGGGGATAGAGAGATGCCCTTTATACTGAAGATAGAGTTCGACGAGCTGTATTCAACGCACTCTTCCGCTTTTTTGTAACTACAAGTACTGTGGAGCTATGGCGGAAAGAATGTCGGCGGAATGGTGGTGATTGCCCTTCCCCTTTTTTTCTCGAAAATCAGAAAGTGTTCGCGATTGCCATTTTGATGCTATCGTGTAAGAAGTATCTCAAGGGGGAATACAGGGCCGCATCCAGTTCCTCGGTATGGCCATTATTTTCGGAATTAGAGACTCAAATATTTTAGGTACCGAAAAATTAAGGCTAGAAAAAAGTGCGACGGATTTGCTGGATTTTAGCGGTGATTATTAAGGAAGATGCCGCGATGCTACAGTTAAAAGGGCGGGCCTCTGAGCCCCTTCGTTCTCCCTGTGTAGAAAAAAGTCTGTTTTGGAAGGTCAAAATGACCATTTTTTGAAATTTTGCCGGCCTCTCCCGTCCAAACGCGCGGGGATAGAGAGTTGCCCTTTATACTGAAGATAGAGTTCGACGAGCTGTATTCAACGCACTCATCGGCTTTTTTCTAACTACACGTGCTGTGGAGTTCTGGCGGAAAGAATGTCGGCGGAATGGTGGTTTCCCCTTCTTTTCTCGAAAATCAGAAACTGTTCGCGAATGCCATTTTGATGCTATCGTGTAAGAAGTATCACAAGGGGGAATACAGGGCCGCATCCAGTTCCTCGGTATGGCCATTATTTTCGGAATTAGAGACTCAAATATTTCAGGTACAGAAAAATTAAGCCTAGAAAAAAGTGCGACGGATTTGCTGGATTTTAGCGGTGATTATTAAGGAAGATGCCGGGATGCTACAGTTAAAAGGGCGGGCCTCTGAGCCCCTTCGTTCTCCCTGTGTAGAAAAAGGTCTGTTTTGGAAGGTAAAAATGACCATTTTTTGAAAATTTGCCGGCCTCTCCCGTCCAAACGCGCGGGGATAGAGAGTTGCCCTTTATACTGAAGATAGAGTTCGACGAGCTGTATTCAACGCACTCTTCCGCTTTTTTGTAACTACAAGTACTGTGGAGCTATGGCGGAAAGAATGTCTCGAAAATCAGAAAGTGTTCGCGATTGCCATTTTGATGCTATCGTGTAAGAAGTATCTCAAGGGGGAATACAGGGCCGCATCCAGTTCCTCGGTATGGCCATTATTTTCGGAATTAGAGACTCAAATATTTTAGGTACCGAAAAATTAAGGCTAGAAAAAAGTGCGACGGATTTGCTGGATTTTAGCGGTGATTATTAAGGAAAATTCCGGGATGCTACAGTTAAAAGGGCGGGCCACTGAGCCCCTTCGTTCTCCCTGTGCGGAAAAAAGTCTGTTTTGGAAGGTCAAAATGACAATTTTTTGAAATTTTGCCGTCCTCTCCCGTCCAAACGCGCTGGGATAGAGAGCTGCCCTTTATACTAAAGATAGAGTTCGACGAGCTGCATTCAACGCACTCTTCCGCTTTTTTGTAACTACAAGTACTGTGGAGCTATGGCGGAAAGAATGTCGGCGGAATGGTGGTGATTGCCCTTCCCCTTTTTTTCTCGAAAATCAGAAAGTGTTCGCGATTGCCATTTTGATGCTATCGTGTAAGAAGTATCTCAAGGGGGAATACAGGGCCGCATCCAGTTCCTCGGTATGGCCATTATTTTCGGAATTAGAGACTCAAATATTTTAGGTACCGAAAAATTAAGGCTAGAAAAAAGTGCGACGGATTTGCTGGATTTTAGCGGTGATTATTAGGGAAGATGCCGGGATGCTACAGTTAAAAGGACGGGCCTCTGAGCCCCTTCGTTCTCCCTGTGTAGAAAAAAATCTGTTTTGGAAGGTCAAAATGACCATTTTTTGAAATTTTGCCGGCCTCTCCCGTCCAAACGCGCGGGGATAGAGAGTTGCCCTTTATACTGAAGATAGAGTTCGACGAGCTGTATTCAACGAACTCATCGGCTTTTTTGTAACTACAAGTACTCTGGAGCTATGGCGGAAAGAATGTCGGCGGAATGTCTCGAAAATCAGAAAGTGTTCGCGATTGCCATTTTGATGCTATCGTGTAAGAAGTATCTCAAGGGGGAATACAGGGCCGCATCCAGTTCCTCGGTATGGCCATTATTTTCGGAATTAGAGACTCAAATATTTTAGGTACCGAAAAATTAAGGCTAGAAAAAAGTGCGACGGATTTGCTGGATTTTAGCGGTGATTATTAAGGAAGATGCCGGGATGCTACAGTTAAAAGGGCGGGCCTCTGAGCCCCTTCGTTCTCCCTGTGTAGAAAAAAGTCTGTTTTGGAAGGTCAAAATGACCATTTTTTGAAATTTTGCCGGCCTCTCCCGTCCAAACGCGCGGGGATAGAGAGTTGCCCTTTATACTGAAGATAGAGTTCGACGAGCTGTATTCAACGCACTCATCGGCTTTTTTGTAACTACAAGGACTGTGGAGCTATGGCGGAAATAATGTCGGCGGAATGGTGGTTTAAACCCTTCCCCTTTTTTTCTCGAAAATCAGAAAGTGTTCGCGATTGCCATTTTGATGCTATCGTGTAAGAAGTATCTCAAGGGGGAATACAGGGCCGCATCCAGTTCCTCGGTATGGCCATTATTTTCGGAATTAGAGACTCAAATATTTTAGGTACCGAAAAATTAAGGCTAGAAAAAAGTGCGACGGATTTGCTGGATTTTAGCGGTGATTATTTGGGAAGATGCCGGGATGCTACAGTTAAAAGGGCGGGCCTCTGAGCCCCTTCGTTCTCCCTGTGTAGAAAAAAGTCTGTTTTGGAAGGTCAAAATGACCATTTTTTGAAATTTTGCCGGCCTCTCCCGTCCAAACGCGCGGGGATAGAGAGTTGCCCTTTATACTGAAGATAGAGTTCGACGAGCTGTATTCAACGCACTCATCGGCTTTTTTCTAACTACACGTGCTGTGGAGTTCTGGCGGAAAGAATGTCGGCGGAATGGTGGTTTCCCCTTCTTTTCTCGAAAATCAGAAACTGTTCGCGAATGCCATTTTGATGCTATCGTGTAAGAAGTATCTCAAGGGGGAATACAGGGCCGCATCCAGTTCCTCGGTATGGCCATTATTTTCGGAATTAGAGACTCAAATATTTTAGGTACCGAAAAATTAAGGCTAGAAAAAAGTGCGACAGATTTGCTGGATTTTAGCGGTGATTATTAAGGAAGATTCCGGGATGCTACAGTTAAAAGGGCGGGCCACTGAGCCCCTTCGTTCTCCCTGTGCAGTAAAAAGTCTGTTTTGGAAGGTCAAAATGACCATTTTTTGAAATTTTGCCGGCCTCTCCCGTCCAAACGCGCGGGGATAGAGAGTTGCCCTTTATACTAAAGATAGAGTTCGACGAGCTGTATTCAACGCACTCTTCCGCTTTTTTGTAACTACAAGTACTGTGGAGCTATGGCGGAAAGAATGTCGGCGGAATGGTGGTTCTAACCCTTCCCCTTTTTTTCTCGAAAATCAGAAAGTGTTCGCGATTGCCATTTTGATGCTATCGTGTAAGAAGTATCTCAAGGGGGAATACAGGGCCGCATCCAGTTCCTCGGTATGGCCATTATTTTCGGAATTAGAGACTCAAATATTTTAGGTACCGAAAAATTAAGGCTAGAAAAAAGTGCGACGGATTTGCTGGATTTTAGCGGTGATTATTAAGGAAGATGCCGGGATGCTACAGTTAAAAGGGCGGGCCTCTGAGCCCCTTCGTTCTCCCTGTGTAGAAAAAGGTCTGTTTTGGAAGGTCAAAATGACCATTTTTTGAAATTTTGCCGGCCTCTCCCGTCCAAACGCGCGGGGATAGAGAGTTGCCCTTTATACTGAAGATAGATTTCGTCGAGCTGTTTTCAACGCACTCTTCCGCTTTTTTGTAACTACAAGTACTGTGGACCTATGGCGGAAAGAATGTCGGCGGAATGGTGGTTTAAACCCTTCCCCTTTTTTTCTCGAAAATCAGAAAGTGTTCGCGATTGCCATTTTGATGCTATCGTGTAAGAAGTATCTCAAGGGGGAATACAGGGCCGCTTCCAGTTCCTCGGTATGGCCATTATTTTCGGAATTAGAGACTCAAATATTTTAGGTACCGAAAAATTAAGGCTAGAAAAAAGTGCGACGGATTTGCTGGATTTTAGCGGTGATTATTAAGGAAAATTCCGGGATGCTACAGTTAAAAGTGCGGGCCACTGAGCCCCTTCGTTCTCCCTGTGCAGAAAAAAGTCTGTTTTGGAAGGTCAAAATGACAATTTTTTGAAATTTTGCCGTCCTCTCCCGTCCAAACGCGCGGGGATAGAGAGTTGCCCTTTATACTAAAGATAGAGTTCGACGAGCTGTATGCAACGCACTCTTCCGCTTTTTTATAACTACAAGTACTGTGGAGCTATGGCGGAAAGAATGTCGGCGGAAAATCAGAAAGTGTTCGCGATTGCCATTTTGATGCTATCGTGTAAGAAGTATCTCAAGGGGGAATACAGGGCCGCATCCAGTTCCTCGGTATGGCCATTATTTTCGGAATTAGAGACTCAAATATTTTAGGTACCGAAAAATTAAGGCTAGAAAAAAGAGCGACGGATTTGCTGGATTTTAGCGGTGATTATTTGGGAAGATGCCGGGATGCTACAGTTAAAAGGGCGGGCCTCTGAGCCCCTTCGTTCTCCCTGTGTAGAAAAAAATCTGTTTTGGAAGGTCAAAATGACCATTTTTTGAAATTTTGCCGGCCTCTCCCGTCCAAACGCGCGGGGATAGAGAGTTGCCCTTTATACTGAAGATAGAGTTCGACGAGCTGTATTCAACGCACTCATCGGCTTTTTTCTAACTACACGTCCTGTGGAGTTCTGGCGGAAAGAATGTCGGCGGAATGGTGGATTCCCCTTCTTTTCTCGAAAATCAGAAACTGTTCGCGAATGCCATTTTGATGCTATCGTGTAAGAAGTATCACAAGGGGGAATACAGGGCCGCATCCAGTTCCTCGGTATGGCCATTATTTTCGGAATTAGAGACTCAAATATTTTAGGTACAGAAAAATTAAGCCTAGAAAAAAGTGCGACGGATTTGCTGGATTTTAGCGGTGATTATTAAGGAAGATGCCGGGATGCTACAGTTAAAAGGGCGGGCCTCTGAGCCCCTTCGTTCTCCCTGTGTAGAAAAAGGTCTGTTTTGGAAGGTAAAAATGACCATTTTTTGAAAATTTGCCGGCCTCTCCCGTCCAAACGCGCGGGGATAGAGAGTTGCCCTTTATACTAAAGATAGAGTTCGACGAGCTGTATTCAACGCACTCTTCCGCTTTTTTGTAACTACAAGTACTGTGGAGCTATGGCGGAAAGAATGTCGGCGGAATGGTGGTTTAAACCCTTCCCCTTTTTTTCTCGAAAATCAGAAAGTGTTCGCGATTGCCATTTTGATGCTATCGTGTAAGAAGTATCTCAAGGGGGAATACAGGGCCGCATCCAGTTCCTCGGTATGGCCATTATTTTCGGAATTAGAGACTCAAATATTTTAGGTACCGAAAAATTAAGGCTAGAAAAAAGTGCGACGGATTTGCTGGATTTTAGCGGTGATTATTAGGGAAGATGCCGGGATGCTACAGTTAAAAGGACGGGCCTCTGAGCCCCTTCGTTCTCCCTGTGTAGAAAAAAATCTGTTTTGGAAGGTCAAAATGACCATTTTTTGAAATTTTGCCGGCCTCTCCCGTCCAAACGCGCGGGGATAGAGAGTTGCCCTTTATACTGAAGATAGAGTTCGACGAGCTGTATTCAACGCACTCATCGGCTTTTTTGTAACTACAAGTACTGTGGAGCTATGGCGGAAAGAATGTCGGCGGAATGGTGGTTTAAACCCTTCCCCTTTTTTTCTCGAAAATCAGAAAGTGTTCGCGATTGCCATTTTGATGCTATCGTGTAAGAAGTATCTCAAGGGGGAATACAGGGCCGCATCCAGTTCCTCGGTATGGCCATTATTTTCGGAATTAGAGACTCAAATATTTTAGGTACCGAAAAATTAAGGCTAGAAAAAAGTGCGACGGATTTGCTGGATTTTAGCGGTGATTATTAAGGAAGATGCCGGGATGCTACAGTTAAAAGGGCGGGCCTCTGAGCCCCTTCGTTCTCCCTGTGTAGAAAAAAGTCTGTTTTGGAAGGTCAAAATGACCATTTTTTGAAATTTTGCCGGCCTCTCCCGTCCAAACGCGCGGGGATAGAGAGTTGCCCTTTATACTGAAGATAGAGTTCGACGAGCTGTATTCAACGCACTCTTCCGCTTTTTTGTAACTACAAGTGCTGTGGAGCTATGGCGGAAAGAATGTGGGCGCAATGGTGTCCCCTTTTTTTCTCGAAAATCAGAAAGTGTTCGCGATTGCCATTTTGATGCTATCGTGTAAGAAGTATCTCAAGGGGGAATACAGGGCCGCATCCAGTTCCTCGGTATGGCCATTATTTTCGGAATTAGAGACTCAAATATTTTAGGTACCGAAAAATTAAGGCTAGAAAAAAGTGCGACGGATTTGCTGGATTTTAGCGGTGATTATTAAGGAAGATTCCGGGATGCTACAGTTAAAAGGGCGGGCCACTGAGCCCCTTCGTTCTCCCTGTGTAGAAAAAAGTCTGTTTTGGAAGGTCAAAATGACCATTTTTTGAAATTTTGCCGGCCTCTCCCGTCCAAACGCGCGGGGATAGAGAGTTGCCCTTTATACTGAAGATAGAGTTCGACGAGCTGTATTCAACGCACTCTTCCGCTTTTTTGTAACTACAAGTACTGTGGAGCTATGGCGGAAAGAATGTCGGCGGAATGGTGGTTTAAAACCCTTCCCCTTTTTTTCTCGAAAATCAGAAAGTGTTCGCGATTGCCATTTTGATGCTATCGTGTAAGAAGTATCTCAAGGGGGAATACAGGGCCGCATCCAGTTCCTCGGTATGGCCATTATTTTCGGAATTAGAGACTCAAATATTTTAGGTACCGAAAAATTAAGGCTAGAAAAAAGTGCGACGGATTTGCTGGATTTTAGCGGTGATTATTAAGGAAGATTCCGGGATGCTACATTTAAAAGGGCGTGCCACTGAGCCCATTCGTTCTCCCTGTGTAGAAAAAAGTCTGTTTTGGAAGGTCAAAATGACCATTTTTTGAAATTTTGCCGGCCTCTCCCGTCCAAACGCGCGGGGATAGAGAGTTGCCCTTTATATTGAAGATAGAGTTCGACGAGCTGTATTCAACGCACTCTTCCGCTTTTTTGTAACTACAAGTACTGTGGAGCTATGGCGGAAAGAATGTCGGCGGAATGGTGGTTTAAACCCTTCCCCTTTTTTTCTCGTAAATCAGAAAGTTTTCGCGATTGCCATTTTGATGCTATCGTGTAAGAAGTATCTCAAGGGGGAATACAGGGCCGCATCCAGTTCCTCGGTTTGGCCATTATTTTCGGAATTAGAGACTCAAATATTTTAGGTACCGAAAAATTAAGGCTAGAAAAAAGTGCGACGGATGCTGGACATTAGCGGTGATTATTAAGGAAGATGCCGGGATGCTACAGTTAAAAGGGCGGGCCTCTGAGCCCCTTCGTTCTCCCTGTGTAGAAAAAAGTCTGTTTTGGAAGGTCAAAATGACCATTTTTTGAAATTTTGCCGGCCTCTCCCGTCCAAACGCGCTGGGATAGAGAGTTGCCCTTTATACTGAAGATAGAGTTCGACGAGCTGTAATCAACGCACTCTTCCGCTTTTTTGTAACTACAAGTACTGTGGAGCTATGGCGGAACGAATCAGAAAGTGTTCGCGATTGCCATTTTGATGCTATCGTGTAAGAAGTATCTCAAGGGGGAAAACAGGGCCGCATCCAGTTCCTCGGTATGGCCATTATTTTCGGAATTAGAGACTCAAATATTTTAGGTACCGAAAAATTAAGGCTATAAAAAAGTGCGACGGATTTGCTGGATTTTAGCGGTGATTATTAAGGAAGATGCCGGGATGCTACAGATAAAGGGCGGGCCTCTGAGCCCCTTCGTTCTCCCTGTGTAGAAAAAAGTCTGTTTTGGAAGGTCAAAATGACCATTTTTTTAAATTTTGCCGGCCTCTCCCGTCCAAACGCGCGGGGATAGAGAGTTGCCCTTTATACTGAAGATAGAGTTCGACGAGCTGTATTCAACGCACTCTTCCGCTTTTTTGTAACTACAAGTACTGTGGAGCTATGGCGGAAAGAATGTCGGCGGAATGGTGGTTTAAACCCTTCCCCTTTTTTTCTCGAAAATCAGAAAGTGTTCGCGATTGCCATTTTGATGCTATCGTGTAAGAAGTATCTCAAGGGGGAATAGAGGGCCGCATCCAGTTACTCGGTATGGCCATTATTTTCGGAATTAGAGATTCAAATATTTTAGGTACCGAAAAATTAAGGCTAGAAAAAAGTGCGACGGATTTGCTGGATTTTAGCGGTGATTATTAAGGAAGATGCCCGGGTGCTACAGTTAAAAGGGCGGGCCTCTGAGCCCCTTCGTTCTCCCTGTGTAGAAAAAAGTGTGTTTTGGAAGGTCAAAATGACCATTTTTTGAAATTTTGCCGGCTTCTCCCGTCCAAACGCGCGGGGATAGAGAGTTGCCCTTTATACTGAAGATAGAGTTCGACGAGCTGTATTCAACGCACTCATCCGCTTTTTTGTAACTACAAGTACTGTGGAGCTATGGCGGAAAGAATGTCGGCGGAATGGTGGTTTAAGCCCTTCCCTTTTTTTCTCGAAAATCAGAAAGTGTTCGCGATTGCCATTTTGATGCTATCGTGTAAGAAGTATCTCAAGGGGGAATACAGGGCCGCATCCAGTTCCTCGGTATGGCCATTATTTTCGGAATTAGAGACTCAAATATTTTAGGTACCGAAAAATTAAGGCTAGAAAAAAGTGCGACGGATTTGCTGGATTTTAGCGGTGATTATTAAGGAAGATGCCGGGATGCTACAGTTAAAAGGGCGGGCCTCTGAGCCCCTTCGTTCTCCCTGTGTAGAAAAAAGTCTGTTTTGGAAGGTCAAAATGACCATTTTTTGAAATTTTGCCGGCCTCTCCCGTCCAAACGCGCGGGGATAGAGAGTTGCCCTTTATACTGAAGATAGAGTTCGACGAGCTGTATTCAACGCACTCATCGGCTTTTTTGTAACTACAAGGACTGTGGAGCTATGGCGGAAATAATGTCGGCGGAATGGTGGTTTAAACCCTTCCCCTTTTTTTCTCGAAAATCAGAAAGTGTTCGCGATTGCCATTTTGATGCTATCGTGTAAGAAGTATCTCAAGGGGGAATACAGGGCCGCATCCAGTTCCTCGGTATGGCCATTATTTTCGGAATTAGAGACTCAAATATTTTAGGTACCGAAAAATTAAGGCTAGAAAAAAGTGCGACGGATTTGCTGGATTTTAGCGGTGATTATTTGGGAAGATGCCGGGATGCTACAGTTAAAAGGGCGGGCCTCTGAGCCCCTTCGTTCTCCCTGTGTAGAAAAAAATCTGTTTTGGAAGGTCAAAATGACCATTTTTTGAAATTTTGCCGGCCTCTCCCGTCCAAACGCGCGGGGATAGAGAGTTGCCCTTTATACTGAAGATAGAGTTCGACGAGCTGTATTCAACGCACTCATCGGCTTTTTTCTAACTACACGTCCTGTGGAGTTCTGGCGGAAAGAATGTCGGCGGAATGGTGGTTTCCCCTTCTTTTCTCGAAAATCAGAAACTGTTCGCGAATGCCATTTTGATGCTATCGTGTAAGATGTATCTCAAGGGGGAATACAGGGCCGCATCCAGTTCCACGGTATGGCCATTATTTTCGGAATTAGAGACTCAAATATTTTAGGTACCGAAAAATTAAGGCTAGAAATAAGTGCGACGGATTTGCTGGATTTTAGCGGTGATTATTAAGGAAGATTCCGGGATGCTACAGTTAAAAGGGCGGGCCACTGAGCCCCTTCGTTCTCCCTGTGTAGAAAGAAGTCTGTTTTGGAAGGTCAAAATGACCATTTTTTGAAATTTTGCCGGCCTCTCCCGTCCAAACGCGCGGGGATAGAGAGTTGCCCTTTATACTGAAGATAGAGTTCGACGAGCTGTATTCAACGCACTCTTCCGCTTTTTTGTAACTACAAGTACTGTGGAGCTATGGCGGAAAGAATGTCGGCGGAATGGTGGTTTAAAACCCTTCCCCTTTTTTTCTCGAAAATCAGCAAGTGTTCGCGATTGCCATTTTGATGCTATCGTGTAAGAAGTATCTCAAGGGGGAATACAGGGCCGCATCCAGTTCCTCGGTATGGCCATTATTTTCGGAATTAGAGACTCAAATATTTTAGGTACCGAAAAATTAAGGCTAGAAAAAAGTGCGACGGATTTGCTGGATTTTAGCGGTGATTATTAAGGAAGATTCCGGGATGCTACATTTAAAAGGGCGTGCCACTGAGCCCATTCGTTCTCCCTGTGTAGAAAAAAGTCTGTTTTGGAAGGTCAAAATGACCATTTTTTGAAATTTTGCCGGCCTCTCCCGTCCAAACGCGCTGGGATAGAGAGTTGCCCTTTATACTGAAGATAGAGTTCGACGAGCTGTATTCAACGCACTCTTCCGCTTTTTTGTAACTACAAGTACTGTGGAGCTATGGCGGAAAGAATGTCGGCGGAATGGTGGTTTAAACCCTTCCCCTTTTTTTCTCGTAAATCAGAAAGTTTTCGCGATTGCCATTTTGATGCTATCGTGTAAGAAGTATCTCAAGGGGGAATACAGGGCCGCATCCAGTTCCTCGGTTTGGCCATTATTTTCGGAATTAGAGACTCAAATATTTTAGGTACCGAAAAATTAAGGCTAGAAAAAAGTGCGACGGATGCTGGACATTAGCGGTGATTATTAAGGAAGATGCCGGGATGCTACAGTTAAAAGGGCGGGCATCTGAGCCCCTTCGTTCTCCCTGTGTAGAAAAAAGTCTGTTTTGGAAGGTCAAAATGACCATTTTTTGAAATTTTGCCGGCCTCTCCCGTCCAAACGCGCTGGGATAGAGAGTTGCCCTTTATACTGAAGATAGAGTTCGACGAGCTGTAATCAACGCACTCTTCCGCTTTTTTGTAACTACAAGTACTGTGGAGCTATGGCGGAAAGAATCAGAAAGTGTTCGCGATTGCCATTTTGATGCTATCGTGTAAGAAGTATCTCAAGGGGGAATACAGGGCCGCATCCAGTTCCTCGGTATGGCCATTATTTTCGGAATTAGAGACTCAAATATTTTAGGTACCGAAAAATTAAGGCTAGAAAAAAGTGCGACGGATTTGCTGGATTTTAGCGGTGATTATTAAGGAAGATGCCGGGATGCTACAGATAAAGGGCGGGCCTCTGAGCCCCTTCGTTCTGCCTGTGTAGAAAAAAGTCTGTTTTGGAAGGTCAAAATGACCATTTTTTGAAATTTTGCCGGCCTCTCCCGTCCAAACGCGCGGGGATAGAGAGTTGCCCTTTATACTGAAGATAGAGTTCGACGAGCTGTATTCAACACACTCTTCCGCTCTTTTGTAACTACAAGTGCTGTGGAGCTATGGCGGAAAGAATGTCGGCGCAATGGTGTCCCCTTTTTTTCTCGAAAATCAGAAAGTGTTCGCGATTGCCATTTTGATGCTATCGTGTAAGAAGTATCTCAAGGGGGAATACAGGGCCGCATCCAGTTCCTCGGTTTGGCCATTATTTTCGGAATTAGAGACTCAAATATTTTAGGTACCGAAAAATTAAGGCTAGAAAAAAGTGCGACGGATGCTGGACATTAGCGGTGATTATTAAGGAAGATGCCGGGATGCTACAGTTAAAAGGGCGGGCATCTGAGCCCCTTCGTTCTCCCTGTGTAGAAAAAAGTCTGTTTTGGAAGGTCAAAATGACCATTTTTTGAAATTTTGCCGGCCTCTCCCGTCCAAACGCGCTGGGATAGAGAGTTGCCCTTTATACTGAAGATAGAGTTCGACGATCTGTAATCAACGCACTCTTCCGCTTTTTTGTAACTACAAGTACTGTGGAGCTATGGCGGAAAGAATCAGAAAGTGTTCGCGATTGCCATTTTGATGCTATCGTGTAAGAAGTATCTCAAGGGGGAATACAGGGCCGCATCCAGTTCCTCGGTATGGCCATTATTTTCGGAATTAGAGACTCAAATATTTTAGGTACCGAAAAATTAAGGCTAGAAAAAAGTGCGACGGATTTGCTGGATTTTAGCGGTGATTATTAAGGAAGATGCCGGGATGCTACAGATAAAGGGCGGGCCTCTGAGCCCCTTCGTTCTGCCTGTGTAGAAAAAAGTCTGTTTTGGAAGGTCAAAATGACCATTTTTTGAAAATTTGCCGGCTTCTCCCGTCCAAACGCGCGGGGATAGAGAGTTGCCCTTTATACTGAAGATAGAGTTCGACGAGCTGTATTCAACGCACTCTTCCGCCTTTTTGTAACTACAAGTACTGTGGAGCTATGGCGGAAAGAATGTCGGCGGAATGGTGGTTTGAGCCCTTCCCCTTTTTTTCTCGAAAATCAGAAAGTGTTCGCGATTGCCATTTTGATGCTATCGTGTAAGAAGTATCTCAAGGGGGAATACAGGGCCGCATCCAGTTCCTCGGTATGGCCATTATTTTCGGAATTAGAGACTCAAATATTTTAGGTACCGAAAAATTAAGGCTAGAAAAAAGTGCGACGGATTTGCTGGATTTTAGCGGTGATTATTAAGGAAGATGCCGGGATGCTACAGTTAAAAGGGCGGGCCTCTGAGCCCCTTCGTTCTCCCTGTGTAGAAAAAAGTCTGTTTTGGAAGGTCAAAATGACCATTTTTTGAAATTTTGCCGGCCTCTCCCGTCCAAACGCGCGGGGATAGAGAGTTGCCCTTTATACTGAAGATAGAGTTCGACGAGCTGTATTCAACACACTCTTCCGCTTTTTTGTAACTACAAGTGCTGTGGAGCTATGGCGGAAAGAATGTCGGCGCAATGTTGTCCCCTTTTTTTCTCGAAAATCAGAAAGTGTTCGCGATTGCCATTTTGATGCTATCGTGTAAGAAGTATCTCAAGGGGGAATACAGGGCCGCATCCAGTTCCTCGGTATGGCCATTATTTTCGGAATTAGAGACTCAAATATTTTAGGTACCGAAAAATTAAGGCTAGAAAAAAGTGCGACGGATTTGCTGGATTTTAGCGGTGATTATTAAGGAAGATTCCGGGATTCTACAGTTAAAAGGGCGGGCCACTGAGCCCCTTCGTTCTCCCTGTGTAGAAAAAAGTCTGTTTTGGAAGGTCAAAATGACCATTTTTTGAAATTTTGCCGGCCTCTCCCGTCCAAACGCGCGGGGATAGAGAGTTGCCCTTTATACTGAAGATAGAGTTCGACGAGCTGTATTCAACGCACTCTTCCGCTTTTTTGTATCTACAAGTACTGTGGAGCTATGGCGGAAAGAATGTCGGCGGAATGGTGGTTTAAACCCTTCCCCTTTTTTTCTCGAAAATCAGAAAGTGTTCGCGATTTCCATTTTGATGCTATCGTGTAAGAAGTATCACAAGGGGGAATACAGGTCCGCATCCAGTTCCTCGGTATGGCCATTATTTTCGGAATTAGAGACTCAAATATTTTAGGTCCGAAAAATTAAGGCTAGAAAAAAGTGCGACGGATTTGCTGGATTTTAGCGGTGATTATTAAGGAAGATTCCGGGATGCTACATTTAAAAGGGCGGGCCACTGAGCCCATTCGTTCTCCCTGTGTAGAAAAAAGTCTGTTTTGGAAGGTCAAAATGACCAATTTTTTGAAATTTTGCCGGCCTCTCCCGTCCAAACGCGCGGGGATAGAGAGTTGCCCTTTATACTGAAGATAGAGTTCGACGAGCTGTATTCAACGCACTCTTCCGCTTTTTTGTAACTACAAGTACTGTGGAGCTATGGCGGAAAGAATGTCCCCTTTTTTTCTCGTAAATCAGAAAGTTTTCGCGATTGCCATTTTTATGTTTTGGTGTAAGAAGTATCTCAAGGGGGAATACAGGGCCGCATCCAGTTCCTCGGTATGGCCATTATTTTCGGAATTAGAGACTCAAATATTTTAGGTACCGAAAAATTAAGGCTAGAAAAAAGTGCGACGGATGCTGGACATTAGCGGTGATTATTAAGGAAGATGCCGGGATGCTACAGTTAAAAGGGCGGGCCTCTGAGCCCCTTCGTTCTCCCTGTGTAGAAAAAAGTCTGTTTTGGAAGGTCAAAATGACCATTTTTTGAAATTTTGCCGGCCTCTCCCGTCCAAACGCGCGGGGATAGAGAGTTGCCCTTTATACTGAAGATAGAGTTCGACGAGCTGTATTCAACGCACTCATCGGCTTTTTTGTAACTACAAGTACTGTGGAGCTCTGGCGGAAAGAATGTCGGCGGAATGGTGGTTTAAACCCTTCCCCTTTTTTTTTTTTTTTTTCGAAAATCAGAAAGTGTTCGCGATTGCCATTTTGATGCTATCGTGTAAGAAGTATCTCAAGGGGGAATACAGGGCCGCATCCAGTTCCTCGGTATGGCCATTATTTTCGGAATTAGAGACTCAAATATTTTAGGTACCGAAAAATTAAGGCTATAAAAAAGTGCGACGGATTTGCTGGATTTTAGCGGTGATTATTAAGGAAGATTCCGGGATGCTACAGTTAAATGGGCGGGCCACTGAGCCCCTTCGTTCTCCCTGTGTAGAAAAAAGTCTGTTTTGGAAGGTCAAAATGAGCAATTTTTGAAATTTTGCCGGCCTCTCCCGTCCAAACGCGCGGGGATAGAGAGTTGCCCTTTATACTGAAGATAGAGTTCGACGAGCTGTATTCAACGCACTCTTCCGCTTTTTTGTAACTACAAGTACTGTGGAGCTATGGCGGAAAGAATGTCGGCGGAATGGTGTCCCCTTTTTTTCTCGAAAATCAGAAAGTGTTCGCGATTGCCATTTTGATGCTATCGTGTAAGAAGTATCTCAAGGGGGAATACAGGGCCGCATCCAGTTCCTCGGTATGGCCATTATTTTCGGAATTAGAGACTCAAATATATTAGGTACCGAAAAATTAAGGCTAGAAAAAATTGCGACGGATTTGCTGGATTTTAGCGGTGATTATTAAGGAAGATGCCGGGATGCTACAGTTAGAAGGGCGGGCCTCTGAGCCCCTTCGTTCTCCCTGTGTAGAAAAAAGTCTGTTTTGGAAGGTCAAAATGACCATTTTTTGAAATGTTGCCGGCCTCTCCCTTCCAAACGCGGGGGGATAGAGAGTTGCCCTTTATACTGAAGATTGAGTTCGACGAGCTGTATTCAACGCACTCTTCCGCTTTTTTGTAACTATAAGTACTGTGGAGCTACGGCGGAAAATATTGTCGGCGGAATGGTTTCCCCTTTTTTTCTCGAAAATCAGAAAGTGTTCGCGATTGCCATTTTGATGCTATCGTGTAAGAAGTATCTCAAGGGGGAATACAGGGCCGCATCCAGTTCCTCGGTATGGCCATTATTTTCGGAATTAGAGACTCAAATATTTTAGGTACCGAAAAATTAAGGCTAGAAAAAAGTGCGACGGATTTGCTGGATTTTAGCGGTGATTATTAAGGAAGATTCCGGGATGCTACAGTTAAAAGGGCGGGCCACTGAGCCCCTTCGTTCTCCCTGTGTAGAATAAAGTCTGTTTTGGAAGGTCAAAATGACCAATTTTTGAAATTTTGCCGGCCTCTCCCGTCCAAACGCGCGGGGATAGAGTGTTGCCCTTTATACTGAAGATAGAGTTCGACGAGCTGTATTCAACGCACTCATCGGCTTTTTTGTAACTACAAGTATTGTGGAGCTATGGCGGAAAGAATGTCGGCGGAATGGTGTCCCCTTTTTTTCACGAAAATCAGAAAGTGTTCGCGATTGCCATTTTGATGCTATCGTGTAAGAAGTATCTCAAGGGGGAATACAGGGCCGCATCCAGTTCCTCGGTATGGCCATTATTTTCGGAATTAGAGACTCAAATATTTTAGGTACCGAAAAATTAAGGCTAGAAAAAAGTGCGACGGATTTGCTGGATTTTAGCGGTGATTATTAAGGAAGATGCCGGGATGCTACAGATAAAGGGCGGGCCTCTGAGCCCCTTCCTTCTGCCTGTGTAGAAAAAAGTCTGTTTTGGAAGGTCAAAATGACCATTTTTTGAAATTTTGCCGGCCTCTCCCGTCCAAACGCGCGGGGATAGAGAGTTGCCCTTTATACTGAAGATAGAGTTCGACGAGCTGTATTCAACGCACTCTTCCGCTTTTTTGTAACTACAAGTACTGTGGAGCTATGGCGGAAAGAATGTCGGCGGAATGGTGGTGATTTTCTCGAAAATCAGAAAGTGTTCGCGATTGCCATTTTGATGCTGTCGTGTAAGAAGTATCTCAAGGGGGAATACAGGGCCGCATCCAGTTCCTCGGTATGGCCATTATTTTCGGAATTAGAGACTCAAATATTTTAGGTACCGAAAAATTAAGGCTAGACAAAAGTGCGACGGATTTGCTGGATTTTAGCGGTGATTATTAAGGAAGATTCCGGGATGCTACAGTTAAAAGGGCGGGCCACTGAGCCCCTTCGTTCTCCCTGTGTAGAAAAAAGTCTGTTTTGGAAGGTCAAAATGACCAATTTTTGAAATTTTGCCGGCCTCTCCCGTCCAAACGCGCGGGGATAGAGAGTTGCCCTTTATACTGAAGATAGAGTTCGACGAGCTGTATTCAACGCACTCTTCCGCTTTTTTGTAACTACAAGTACTGTGGAGCTATGGCGGAAAGAATGTCGGCGGAATGGTGGTTTAAACCCTTCCCCTTTTTTTCTCGAAAATCAGAAAGTGTTCGCGATTGCCATTTTGATGCTATCGTGTAAGAAGTATCTCAAGGGGGAATACAGGGCCGCATCCAGTTCCTCGGTATGGCCATTATTTTCGGAATTAGAGACTCAAATATTTTAGGTACCGAAAAATTAAGGCTAGAAAAAAGTGCGACGGATTTGCTGGTTTTTAGCGGTGATTATTAAGGAAGATGCCGGGATGCTACAGTTAAAAGGGCGGGCCTCTGAGCCCCTTCGTTCTCCCTGTGTAGAAAAAAGTCTGTTTTGGAAGGTCAAAATGACCATTTTTTTAAAATTTGCTGGCCTCTCCCGACCAAACGCGCGGGGATAGAGAGTTGCCCTTTATACTGAAGATAGAGTTCGACGAGCTGTATTCAACGCACTCTTTCGCTTTTTTGTAACTACAAGTACTGTGGAGCTATGGCGGAAAGAATGTCCGCGGAATGGTGGTTTAAACCCTTCCCCTTTTTTTCTCGAAAATCAGAAAGTGTTCGCGATTGCCATTTTGATGCTATCGTGTAAGAAGTATCTCAAGGGGGAATACAGGGCCGCATCCAGTTCCTCGGTATGGCCATTATTTTCGGAATTAGAGACTCAAATATTTTAGGTACCGAAAAGTTAAGGCTAGAAAAAAATGCGACGGATTTGCTGGATTTTAGCGGTGATTATTAAGGAAGATGCCGGGATGCTACAGTTAAAAGGGCGGGCCTCTGAGCCCCTTCGTTCTCCCTGTGTAGAAAAAAGTCTGTTTTGGAAGGTCAAAATGAGCAATTTTTGAAATTTTGCCGGCCTCTCCCGTCCAAACGCGCGGGGATAGAGAGTTGCCCTTTATACTGAAGATAGAGTTCGACGAGCTGTATTCAACGCACTCTTCCGCTTTTTTGTAACTACAAGTACTGTGGAGCTATGGCGGAAAGAATGTCGGCGGAATGGTGTCCCCTTTTTTTCTCGAAAATCAGAAAGTGTTCGCGATTGCCATTTTGATGCTATCGTGTAAGAAGTATCTCAAGGGGGAATACAGGGCCGCATCCAGTTCCTCGGTATGGCCATTATTTTCGGAATTAGAGACTCAAATATATTAGGTACCGAAAAATTAAGGCTAGAAAAAATTGCGACGGATTTGCTGGATTTTAGCGGTGATTATTAAGGAAGATGCCGGGATGCTACAGTTAGAAGGGCGGGCCTCTGAGCCCCTTCGTTCTCCCTGTGTAGAAAAAAGTCTGTTTTGGAAGGTCAAAATGACCATTTTTTGAAATTTTGCCGGCCTCTCCCTTCCAAACGCGGGGGGATAGAGAGTTGCCCTTTATACTGAAGATTGAGTTCGACGAGCTGTATTCAACGCACTCTTCCGCTTTTTTGTAACTATAAGTACTGTGGAGCTACGGCGGAAAGAATGTCGGCGGAATGGTTTCCCCTTTTTTTCTCGAAAATCAGAAAGTGTTCGCGATTGCCATTTTGATGCTATCGTGTAAGAAGTATTTCAAGGGGGAATACAGGGCCGCATCCAGTTCCTCGGTATAGCCATTATTTTCGGAATTAGAGACTCAAATATTTTAGGTACCGAAAAATTAAGGCTAGAAAAAAGTGCGACGGATTTGCTGGATTTTAGCGGTGATTATTAAGGAAGATGCCGGGATGCTACAGTTAAAAGGGCGGGCCTCTGAGCCCCTTCGTTCTCCCTGTGTAGAAAAAAGTCTGTTTTGGAAGGTCAAAATGACCATTTTTTGAAATTTTGCCGGCCTCTCCCGTCCAAACGCGCGGGGATAGAGAGTTGCCCTTTATACTGAAGATAGAGTTCGACGAGCTGTATTCAACGCACTCATCGGCTTTTTTGTAACTACAAGTACTGTGGAGCTATGGCGGAAAGAATGTCGGCGGAATGGTGTTTTAAACCCTTCCCCTTTTTTTCTCGAAAATCAGAAAGTGTTCGCGATTGCCATTTTGATGCTATCGTGTAAGAAGTATCTCAAGGGGGAATACAGGGCCGCATCCAGTTCCTCGGTATGGCCATTATTTTCGGAATTAGAGACTCAAATATTTTAGGTACCGAAAAATTAAGGCTAGAAAAAAGTGCGACGGATTTGCTGGATTTTAGCGGTGATTATTAAGGAAGATTCCGGGATGCTACAGTTAAAAGGGCGGGCCACTGAGCCCCTTCGTTCTCCCTGTGTAGAATAAAGTCTGTTTTGGAAGGTCAAAATGACCAATTTTTGAAATTTTGCCGGCCTCTCCCGTCCAAACGCGCGGGGATAGAGTGTTGCCCTTTATACTGAAGATAGAGTTCGACGAGCTGTATTCAACGCACTCATCGGCTTTTTTGTAACTACAAGTACTGTGGAGCTATGGCGGAAAGAATGTCGGCGGAATGGTGTCCCCTTTATTTCACGAAAATCAGAAAGTGTTCGCGATTGCCATTTTGATGCTATCGTGTAAGAAGTATCTCAAGGGGGAATACAGGGCCGCATCCAGTTCCTCGGTATGGCCATTATTTTCGGAATTAGAGACTCAAATATTTTAGGTACCGAAAAATTAAGGCTAGAAAAAAGTGCGACGGATTTGCTGGATTTTAGCGGTGATTATTAAGGAAGATGCCGGGATGCTACAGATAAAGGGCGGGCCTCTGAGCCCCTTCCTTCTGCCTGTGTGGAAAAAAGTCTGTTTTGGAAGGTCAAAATGACCATTTTTTGAAATTTTGCCGGCCTCTCCCGTCCAAACGCGCGGGGATAGAGAGGTGCCCTTTATACTGAAGATAGAGTTCGACGAGCTGTATTCAACGCACTCTTCCGCTTTTTTGTAACTACAAGTACTGTGGAGCTATGGCGGAAAGAATGTCGGCGGAATGGTGGTGATTTTCTCGAAAATCAGAAAGTGTTCGCGATTGCCATTTTGATGCTATCGTGTAAGAAGTATCCCAAGGGGGAATAGAGAGCCGCATCCAGTTACACGGTATGGCCATTATTTTCGGAATTAGAGACTCAAATATTTTAGGTACCGAAAAATTAAGGCTAGAAAAAAGTGCGACGGATTTGCTGGATTTTAGCGGTGATTATTAAGGAAGATGCCCGGATGCTACAGTTAAAAGGGCGGGCCTCTGAGCCCCTTCGTTCTCCCTGTGTAGAAAAAAGTCTGTTTTGGAAGGTCAAAATGACCATTTTTTGAAATTTTGCCGGCCTCTCCCGTCCAAACGCGCGGGGATAGAGAGTTGCCCTTTATACTGAAGATAGAGTTCGACGAGCTGTATTCAACGCACTCATCGGCTTTTTTGTAACTACAAGTACTGTGGAGCTATGGCGGAAAGAATGTCGGCGGAATGGTGGTTTAAACCCTTCCCCTTTTTTTCTCGAAAATCAGAAAGTGTTCGCGATTGCCATTTTGATGCTGTCGTGTAAGAAGTATCTCAAGGGGGAATACAGGGCCGCATCCAGTTCATCGGTATGGCCATTATTTTCGGAATTAGAGACTCAAATATTTTAGGTACCGAAAAATTAAGGCTAGACAAAAGTGCGACGGATTTGCTGGATTTTAGCGGTGATTATTAAGGAAGATTCCGGGATGCTACAGTTAAAAGGGCGGGCCACTGAGCCCCTTCGTTCTCCCTGTGTAGAAAAAAGTCTGTTTTGGAAGGTCAAAATGACCAATTTTTGAAATTTTGCCGGCCTCTCCCGTCCAAACGCGCGGGGATAGAGAGTTGCCCTTTATACTGAAGATAGAGTTCGACGAGCTGTATTCAACGCACTCTTCCGCTTTTTTGTAACTACAAGTACTGTGGAGCTATGGCGGAAAGAATGTCGGCGGAATGGTGGTTTAAACCCTTCCCCTTTTTTTCTCGAAAATCAGAAAGTGTTCGCGATTGCCATTTTGATGCTATCGTGTAAGAAGTATCTCAAGGGGGAATACAGGGCCGCATCCAGTTCCTCGGTATGGCCATTATTTTCGGAATTAGAGACTCAAATATTTTAGGTACCGAAAAATTAAGGCTAGAAAAAAGTGCGACGGATTTGCTGGTTTTTAGCGGTGATTATTAAGGAAGATGCCGGGATGCTACAGTTAAAAGGGCGGGCCTCTGAGCCCCTTCGTTCTCCCTGTGTAGAAAAAAGTCTGTTTTGGAAGGTCAAAATGACCATTTTTTGAAAATTTGCTGGCCTCTCCCGACCAAACGCGCGGGGATAGAGAGTTGCCCTTTATACTGAAGATACAGTTCGACGAGCTGTATTCAACGCACTCTTTCGCTTTTTTGTAACTACAAGTACTGTGGAGCTATGGCGGAAAGAATGTCCGCGGAATGGTGGTTTAAACCCTTCCCCTTTTTTTCTCGAAAATCAGAAAGTGTTCGCGATTGCCATTTTGATGCTATCGTGTAAGAAGTATCTCAAGGGGGAATACAGGGCCGCATCCAGTTCCTCGGTATGGCCATTATTTTCGGAATTAGAGACTCAAATATTTTAGGTACCGAAAAGTTAAGGCTAGAAAAAAATGCGACGGATTTGCTGGATTTTAGCGGTGATTATTAAGGAAGATGCCGGGATGCTACAGTTAAAAGGGCGGGCCTCTGAGCCCCTTCGTTCTCCCTGTGTAGAAAAAAGTCTGTTTTGGAAGGTCAAAATGAGCAATTTTTTAAATTTTGCCGGCCTCTCCCGTCCAAACGCGCGGGGATAGAGAGTTGCCCTTTATACTGAAGATAGAGTTCGACGAGCTGTATTCAACGCACTCTTCCGCTTTTTTGTAACTACAAGTACTGTGGAGCTATGGCGGAAAGAATGTCGGCGGAATGTTGTCCCCTTTTTTTCTCGAAAATCAGAAAGTGTTCGCGATTGCCATTTTGATGCTATCGTGTAAGAAGTATCTCAAGGGGGAATACAGGGCCGCATCCAGTTCCTCGGTATGGCCATTATTTTCGGAATTAGAGACTCAAATATATTAGGTACCGAAAAATTAAGGCTAGAAAAAATTGCGACGGATTTGCTGGATTTTAGCGGTGATTATTAAGGAAGATGCCGGGATGCTACAGTTAGAAGGGCGGGCCTCTGAGCCCCTTCGTTCTCCCTGTGTAGAAAAAAGTCTGTTTTGGAAGGTCAAAATGACCATTTTTTGAAATTTTGCCGGCCTCTCCCTTCCAAACGCGGGGGGATAGAGAGTTGCCCTTTATACTGAAGATTGAGTTCGACGAGCTGTATTCAACGCACTCTTCCGCTTTTTTGTAACTATAAGTACTGTGGAGCTACGGCGGAAAGAATGTCGGCGGAATGGTTTCCCCTTTTTTTCTCGAAAATCAGAAAGTGTTCGCGATTGCCATTTTGATGCTATCGTGTAAGAAGTATCTCAAGGGGGAATACAGGGCCGCATCCAGTTCCTCGGTATAGCCATTATTTTCGGAATTAGAGACTCAAATATTTTAGGTACCGAAAAATTAAGGCTAGAAAAAAGTGCGACGGATTTGCTGGATTTTAGCGGTGATTATTAAGGAAGATGCCGGGATGCTACAGTTAAAAGGGCGGGCCACTGAGCCCCTTCGTTCTCCCTGTGTAGAATAAAGTCTGTTTTGGAAGGTCAAAATGACCAATTTTTGAAATTTTGCCGGCCTCTCCCGTCCAAACGCGCGGGGATAGAGTGTTGCCCTTTATACTGAAGATAGAGTTCGACGAGCTGTATTCAACGCACTCATCGGCTTTTTTGTAACTACAAGTACTGTGGAGCTATGGCGGAAAGAATGTCGGCGGAATGGTGTGCCCTTTTTTTCACGAAAATCAGAAAGTGTTCGCGATTGCCATTTTGATGCTATCGTGTAAGAAGTATCTCAAGGGGGAATACAGGGCCGCATCCAGTTCCTCGGTATGGCCATTATTTTCGGAATTAGAGACTCAAATATTTTAGGTACCGAAAAATTAAGGCTAGAAAAAAGTGCGACGGATTTGCTGGATTTTAGCGGTGATTATTAAGGAAGATGCCGGGATGCTACAGATAAAGGGCGGGCCTCTGAGCCCCTTCCTTCTGCCTGTGTAGAAAAAAGTCTGTTTTGGAAGGTCAAAATGACCATTTTTTGAAATTTTGCCGGCCTCTCCCGTCCAAACGCGCGGGGATAGAGAGTTGCCCTTTATACTGAAGATAGAGTTCGACGAGCTGTATTCAACGCACTCTTCCGCTTTTTTGTAACTACAAGTACTGTGGAGCTATGGCGGAAAGAATGTCGGCGGAATGGTGGTGATTTTCTCGAAAATCAGAAAGTGTTCGCGATTGCCATTTTGATGCTATCGTGTAAGAAGTTTCTCAAGGGGGAATAGAGAGCCGCATCCAGTTACACGGTATGGCCATTATTTTCGGAATTAGAGACTCAAATATTTTAGGTACCGAAAAATTAAGGCTAGAAAAAAGTGCGACGGATTTGCTGGATTTTAGCGGTGATTATTAAGGAAGATGCCCGGATGCTACAGTTAAAAGGGCGGGCCTCTGAGCCCCTTCGTTCTCCCTGTGTAGAAAAAAGTCTGTTTTGGAAGGTCAAAATGACCATTTTTTGAAATTTTGCCGGCCTCTCCCGTCCAAACGCGCGGGGATAGAGAGTTGCCCTTTATACTGAAGATAGAGTTCGACGAGCTGTATTCAACGCACTCATCGGCTTTTTTGTAACTACAAGTACTGTGGAGCTATGGCGGAAAGAATGTCGGCGGAATGGTGGTTTAAACCCTTCCCCTTTTTTTCTCGAAAATCAGAAAGTGTTCGCGATTGCCATTTTGATGCTGTCGTGTAAGAAGTATCTCAAGGGGGAATACAGGGCCGCATCCAGTTCCTCGGTATGGCCATTATTTTCGGAATTAGAGACTCAAATATTTTAGGTACCGAAAAATTAAGGCTAGACAAAAGTGCGACGGATTTGCTGGATTTTAGCGGTGATTATTAAGGAAGATTCCGGGATGCTACAGTTAAAAGGGCGGGCCACTGAGCCCCTTCGTTCTCCCTGTGTAGAAAAAAGTCTGTTTTGGAAGGTCAAAATGACCAATTTTTGAAATTTTGCCGGCCTCTCCCGTCCAAACGCGCGGGGATAGAGAGTTGCCCTTTATACTGAAGATAGAGTTCGACGAGCTGTATTCAACGCACTCTTCCGCTTTTTTGTAACTACAAGTACTGTGGAGCTATGGCGGAAAGAATGTCGGCGGAATGGTGGTTTAAACCCTTCCCCTTTTTTTCTCGAAAATCAGAAAGTGTTCGCGATTGCCATTTTGATGCTATCGTGTAAGAAGTATCTCAAGGGGGAATACAGGGCCGCATCCAGTTCCTCGGTATGGCCATTATTTTCGGAATTAGAGACTCAAATATTTTAGGTACCGAAAAATTAAGGCTAGAAAAAAGTGCGACGGATTTGCTGGTTTTTAGCGGTGATTATTAAGGAAGATGCCGGGATGCTACAGTTAAAAGGGCGGGCCTCTGAGCCCCTTCGTTCTCCCTGTGTAGAAAAAAGTCTGTTTTGGAAGGTCAAAATGACCATTTTTTGAAAATTTGCTGGCCTCTCCCGACCAAACGCGCGGGGATAGAGAGTTGCCCTTTATACTGAAGATAGAGTTCGACGAGCAGTATTCAACGCACTCTTTCGCTTTTTTGTAACTACAAGTACTGTGGAGCTATGGCGGAAAAATGTCGGCGGAATGGTGGTTCTTTTTTTCTCGAAAATCAGAAAGTGTTCGCGATTGCCATTTTGATGCTATCGTGTAAGAAGTATCTCAAGGGGGAATACAGGGCCGCATCCAGTTCCTCGGTATGGCCATAATTTTCGGAATTAGAGACTCAAATATTTTAGGTACCGAAAAATTAAGGCTAGAAAAAAGTGCGACGGATTTGCTGGATTTTAGCGGTGATTATTAAGGCAGATGCCGGGATGCTACAGTTAAAAGGGCGGGCCTCTGAGCCCCTTCGTTCTCCCTGTGTAGAAAAAAGTCTGTTTTGGAAGGTCAAAATGACCATTTTTTGAAAATTTGCCGGCCTCTCCCGTTCTAACGCGCGGGGATAGAGAGTTGCCCTTTATACTGAAGATAGAGTTCGACGAGCTGTATTCAACGCACTCTTCCGCTTTTTTGTAACTACAAGTACTGTGGAGCTATGGCGGAAAGAATGTCGGCGGAATGGTGGTTTAAACCCTTCCCCTTTTTTTCTCGAAAATCAGAAAGTGTTCGCGATTGCCATTTTGATGCTATCGTGTAAGAAGTATCTCAAGGGGGAATACAGGGCCGCATCCAGTTCCTCGGTATGGCCATTATTTTCGGAATTAGAGACTCAAATATTTTAGGTACCGAAAAAATAAGGCTAGAAAAAAGTGCGACGGATTTGCTGGATTTTAGCGGTGATTATTAAGGAAGATGCCGGGATGCTACAGTTATAAGGGCGGGCCTCTGAGCCCCTTCGTTCTCCCTGTGTAGAAAAAAGTCTGTTTTGGAAGGTCAAAATGACCATTTTTTGAAAATTTGCTGGCCTCTCCCGACCAAACGCGCGGGGATAGAGAGTTGCCCTTTATACTGAAGATAGAGTTCGACGAGCTGTATTCAACGCACTCTTTCGCTTTTTTGTAACTACAAGTACTGCGGAGCTATGGCGGAAAGAATGTCGGCGGAATGGTGTTGATTGCCCTTCCCCTTTTTTTCTCGAAAATCAAAAAGTGTTCGCGATTGCCATTTTGATGCTATCGTGTAAGAAGTATCTCAAGGGGGAATACAGGGCCGCATCCAGTTCCTCGGTATGGCCATTATTTTCGGAATTAGAGACTCAAATATTTTAGGTACCGAAAAATTAAGGCTAGAAAAAAGTGCGACGGATTTGCTGGATTTTAGCGGTGATTATTAAGGAAGATGCCGGGATGCTACAGTTAAAAGGGCGGGCCTCTGAGCCCCTTCGTTCTCCCTGTGTAGAAAAAAGTCTGTTTTGGAAGGTCAAAATGACCATTTTTTGAAAATTTGCCGGCCTCTCCCGTCCAAACGCGCGGGGATAGAGAGTTGCCCTTTATACTGAAGATAGAGTTCGACGACCTGTATTCAACGCACTCTTCCGCTTTTTTGTAACTACAAGTACTGTGGAGCTATGGCGGAAAGAATGTCGGCGGAATGGTGTCCCCTTTTTTTCTCGAAAATCAGAAAGTGTTCGCGATTGCCATTTTGATGCTATCGTGTAAGAAGTATCTCAAGGGGGAATACATGGCCGCATCCAGTACCTCGGTATGGCCATTATTTTCGGAATTAGAGACTCAAATATTTTAGGTACCGAAAAATTAAGGCTAGAAAAAAGTGCGACGTATTTGCTGGATTTTAGCGGTGATTATTAAGGAAGATTCCGGGATGCTACAGTTAAAAGGGCGGGCCTCTGAGCCACTTCGTTCTCCCTGTGTAGAAAAAAGTCTGTTTTGGAAGGTCAAAATGACCATTTTTTGAAAATTTGCTGGCCTCTCCCGACCAAACGCGCGGGGATAGAGAGTTGCCCTTTATACTGAAGATAGAGTTCGACGAGCAGTATTCAACGCACTCTTTCGCTTTTTCGTAACTACAAGTACTGTGGAGCTATGGCGGAAAGAATGTCGGCGGAATGGTGGTTCTTTTTTTCTCGAAAATCAGAAAGTGTTCGCGATTGCCATTTTGATGCTATCGTGTAAGAAGTATCTCAAGGGGGAATACAGGGCCGCATCCAGTTCCTCGGTATGGCCATAATTTTCGGAATTAGAGACTCAAATATTTTAGGTACCGAAAAATTAAGGCTAGAAAAAAGTGCGACGGATTTGCTGGATTTTAGCGGTGATTATTAAGGAAGATGCCGGGATGCTACAGTTAAAAGGGCGGGCCTCTGAGCCCCTTCGTTCTCCCTGTGTAGAAAAAAGTCTGTTTTGGAAGGTCAAAATGACCATTTTTTGAAAATTTGCCGGCCTCTCCCGTCCTAACGCGCGGGGATAGAGAGTTGCCCTTTATACTGAAGATAGAGTTCGACGAGCTGTATTCAACGCACTCTTCCGCTTTTTTGTAACTACAAGTACTGTGGAGCTATGGCGGAAAGAATGTCGGCGGAATGGTGGTTTAAACCCTTCCCCTTTTTTTCTCGAAAATCAGAAAGTGTTCGCGATTGCCATTTTGATGCTATCGTGTAAGAAGTATCTCAAGGGGGAATACAGGGCCGCATCCAGTTCCTCGGTATGGCCATTATTTTCGGAATTAGAGACTCAAATATTTTAGGTACCGAAAAGTTAAGGCTAGAAAAAAATGCGACGGATTTGCTGGATTTTAGCGGTGATTATTAAGGAAGATGCCGGGATGCTACAGTTAAAAGGGCGGGCCTCTGAGCCCCTTCGTTCTCCCTGTGTAGAAAAAAGTCTGTTTTGGAAGGTCAAAATGACCACTTTTTGAAATTTTGCCGGCCTCTCCCGTCCAAACGCGCGGGGATAGAGAGTTGCCCTTTATACTGAAGATAGAGTTCGACGAGCTGTATTCAACGCACTCATCGGCTTTTTTGTAACTACAGGTACTGTGGAGCTATGGCGGAAAGAATGTCGGCGGAATGGTGGTTTAAACCCTTCCCCTTTTTTTCTCGAAAATCAGAAAGTGTTCGCGATTGCCATTTTGATGCTATCGTGTAAGAAGTATCTCAAGGGGGAATACAGGGCCGCATCCAGTACCTCGGTATGGCCATTATTTTCGGAATTAGAGACTCAAATACTTTAGGTACCGAAAAATTAAGGCTAGAAAAAAGTGCGACGTATTTGCTGGATTTTAGCGGTGATTATTAAGGAAGATTCCGGGATGCTACAGTTAAAAGGGCGGGCCTCTGAGCCACTTCGTTCTCCCTGTGTAGAAAAAAGTCTGTTTTGGAAGGTCAAAATGACCATTTTTTGAAAATTTGCTGGCCTCTCCCGACGAAAGGCGCGGGGATAGAGAGTTGCCCTTTATACTGAAGATAGAGTTCGACGAGCAGTATTCAACGCACTCTTTCGCTTTTTTGTAACTACAAGTACTGTGGAGCTATGGCGGAAAAATGTCGGCGGAATGGTGGTTCTTTTTTTCTCGAAAATCAGAAAGTGTTCGCGATTGCCATTTTGATGCTATCGTGTAAGAAGTATCTCAAGGGGGAATACAGGGCCGCATCCAGTTCCTCGGTATGGCCATAATTTTCGGAATTAGAGACTCAAATATTTTAGGTACCGAAAAATTAAGGCTAGAAAAAAGTGCGACGGATTTGCTGGATTTTAGCGGTGATTATTAAGGAAGATGCCGGGATGCTACAGTTAAAAGGGCGGGCCTCTGAGCCCCTTCGTTCTCCCTGTGTAGAAAAAAGTCTGTTTTGGAAGGTCAAAATGACCATTTTTTGAAAATTTGCCGGCCTCTCCCGTTCTAACGCGCGGGGATAGAGAGTTGCCCTTTATACTGAAGATAGAGTTCGACGAGCTGTATTCAACGCACTCTTCCGCTTTTTTGTAACTACAAGTACTGTGGAGCTATGGCGGAAAGAATGTCGGCGGAATGGTGGTTTAAACCCTTCCCCTTTTTTTCTCGAAAATCAGAAAGTGTTCGCGATTGCCATTTTGATGCTATCGTGTAAGAAGTATCTCAAGGGGGAATACAGGGCCGCATCCAGTTCCTCGGTATGGCCATTATTTTCGGAATTAGAGACTCAAATATTTTAGGTACCGAAAAAATAAGGCTAGAAAAAAGTGCGACGGATTTGCTGGATTTTAGCGGTGATTATTAAGGAAGATGCCGGGATGCTACAGTTATAAGGGCGGGCCTCTGAGCCCCTTCGTTCTCCCTGTGTAGAAAAAAGTCTGTTTTGGAAGGTCAAAATGACCATTTTTTGAAAATTTGCTGGCCTCTCCCGACCAAACGCGCGGGGATAGAGAGTTGCCCTTTATACTGAAGATAGAGTTCGACGAGCTGTATTCAACGCACTCTTTCGCTTTTTTGTAACTACAAGTACTGTGGAGCTATGGCGGAAAGAATGTCGGCGGAATGGTGTTGATTGCCCTTCCCCTTTTTTTCTCGAAAATCAAAAAGTGTTCGCGATTGCCATTTTGATGCTATCGTGTAAGAAGTATCTCAAGGGGGAATACAGGGCCGCATCCAGTTCCTCGGTATGGCCATTATTTTCGGAATTAGAGACTCAAATATTTTAGGTACCGAAAAATTAAGGCTAGAAAAAAGTGCGACGGATTTGCTGGATTTTAGCGGTGATTATTAAGGAAGATGCCGGGATGCTACAGTTAAAAGGGCGGGCCTCTGAGCCCCTTCGTTCTCCCTGTGTAGAAAAAAAGTCTGTTTTGGAAGGTCAAAATGACCATTTTTTGAAAATTTGCCGGCCTCTCCCGTCCAAACGCGCGGGGATAGAGAGTTGCCCTTTATACTGAAGATAGAGTTCGACGACCTGTATTCAACGCACTCTTCCGCTTTTTTGTAACTACAAGTACTGTGGAGCTATGGCGGAAAGAATGTCGGCGGAATGGTGTCCCCTTTTTTTCTCGAAAATCAGAAAGTGTTCGCGATTGCCATTTTGATGCTATCGTGTAAGAAGTATCTCAAGGGGGAATACATGGCCGCATCCAGTACCTCGGTATGGCCATTATTTTCGGAATTAGAGACTCAAATATTTTAGGTACCGAAAAATTAAGGCTAGAAAAAAGTGCGACGTATTTGCTGGATTTTAGCGGTGATTATTAAGGAAGATTCCGGGATGCTACAGTTAAAAGGGCGGGCCTCTGAGCCACTTCGTTCTCCCTGTGTAGAAAAAAGTCTGTTTTGGAAGGTCAAAATGACCATTTTTTGAAAATTTGCTGGCCTCTCCCGACCAAACGCGCGGGGATAGAGAGTTGCCCTTTATACTGAAGATAGAGTTCGACGAGCAGTATTCAACGCACTCTTTCGCTTTTTCGTAACTACAAGTACTGTGGAGCTATGGCGGAAAGAATGTCGGCGGAATGGTGGTTCTTTTTTTCTCGAAAATCAGAAAGTGTTCGCGATTGCCATTTTGATGCTATCGTGTAAGAAGTATCTCAAGGGGGAATACAGGGCCGCATCCAGTTCCTCGGTATGGCCATAATTTTCGGAATTAGAGACTCAAATATTTTAGGTACCGAAAAATTAAGGCTAGAAAAAAGTGCGACGGATTTGCTGGATTTTAGCGGTGATTATTAAGGAAGATGCCGGGATGCTACAGTTAAAAGGGCGGGCCTCTGAGCCCCTTCGTTCTCCCTGTGTAGAAAAAAGTCTGTTTTGGAAGGTCAAAATGACCATTTTTTGAAAATTTGCCGGCCTCTCCCGTCCTAACGCGCGGGGATAGAGAGTTGCCCTTTATACTGAAGATAGAGTTCGACGAGCTGTATTCAACGCACTCTTCCGCTTTTTTGTAACTACAAGTACTGTGGAGCTATGGCGGAAAGAATGTCGGCGGAATGGTGGTTTAAACCCTTCCCCTTTTTTTCTCGAAAATCAGAAAGTGTTCGCGATTGCCATTTTGATGCTATCGTGTAAGAAGTATCTCAAGGGGGAATACAGGGCCGCATCCATTTCCTCGGTATGGCCATTATTTTCGGAATTAGAGACTCAAATATTTTAGGTACCGAAAAGTTAAGGCTGGAAAAAAATGCGACGGATTTGCTGGATTTTAGCGGTGATTATTAAGGAAGATGCCGGGATGCTACAGTTAAAAGGGCGGGCCTCTGAGCCCCTTCGTTCTCCCTGTGTAGAAAAAAGTCTGTTTTGGAAGGTCAAAATGACCACTTTTTGAAATTTTGCCGGCCTCTCCCGTCCAAACGCGCGGGGATAGAGAGTTGCCCTTTATACTGAAGATAGAGTTCGACCAGCTGTATTCTACGCACTCATCGGCTTTTTTGTAACTACAAGTACTGTGGAGCTATGGCGGAAAGAATGTCGGCGGAATGGTGGTTTAAACCCTTCCTATTCCTATTTTCGTTCTCCCTGTGTAGAAAAAAGTCTGTTTTGGAAGGTCAAAATGACCATTTTTTGAAAATTTGCCGGCCTCTCCCGTCCTAACGCGCGGGGATAGAGAGTTGCCCTTTATACTGAAGATAGAGTTCGACGAGCTGTATTCAACGCACTCTTCCGGTTTTTTGTAACTACAAGTACTGTGGAGCTATAGCGGAAAAAAATGTCGGCGGAATGGTGGTTTAAACCCTTCCCCTTTTTTTCTCGAAAATCAGAAAGTGTTCGCGATTGCCATTTTGATGCTATCGTGTAAGAAGTATCTCAAGGGGGAATACAGGGCCGCATCCAGTTCCTCGGTATGGCCATTATTTTCGGAATTAGAGACTCAAATATTTTAGGTACCGAAAAATTAAGGCTAGAAAAAAGTGCGACGGATTTGCTGGATTTTAGCGGTGATTATTAAGGAAGATGCCGGGATGCTACAGTTAAAAGGGCGGGCCTCTGAGCCCCTTCGTTCTCCCTGTGTAGAAAAAAGTCTGTTTTGGAAGGTCAAAATGACCATTTTTTGAAATTTTGCCGGCCTCTCCCGTCCAAACGCGCGGGGATAGAGAGTTGCCCTTTATACTGAAGATAGCGATCGACGAGCTGTATTCAACGCACTCATCGGCTTTTTTGTAGCTACAAGTACTGTGGAGCTATGGCGGAAAGATTGTCGGCGGAATGGGTTTAACCCATCCCCTTTTTTTCTCGAAAATCAGAAAGTGTTCGCGATTGCCATTTTGATGCTATCGTGTAAGAAGTATCTCAAGGGGGAATACAGGGCCGCATCCAGTTCCTCGGTATGGCCATTATTTTCGGAATTAGAGACTCAAATATTTTAGGTACCGAAAAATTAAGGCTAGAAAAAAGTGCGACGGATTTGCTGGATTTTAGCGGTGATTATTAAGGAAGAAGCCGGGATGCTACAGTTAAAAGGGCGGGCCTCTGAGCCCCTTCGTTCTCCCTGTGTAGAAAAAAGTGTGTTTTGGAAGGTCAAAATGACCATTTTTTGAAAATTTGCCGGCCTCTCCCGTCCAAACGCGCGGGGATAGAGAGTTGACCTTTATGCTGAAGATAGAGTTCGACGAGCTGTATTCTACTCACTCATCGGCTTTTTTGTAACTACAAGTACTGTGGAGCTATGGCGGAAAGAATGTCGGCGGAATGGTGGTTTAAACCCTTCCCCTTTTTTTCTCGAAAATCAGAAAGTGTTCGCGATTGCCATTTTGATGCTATCGTGTAAGAAGTATCTCAAGGGGGAATACAGGGCCGCATCCAGTTCCTCGGTATGGCCATTATTTTCGGAATTAGAGACTCAAATATTTTAGGTACCGAAAAATTAAGGCTAGAAAAAAGTGCGACGGATTTGCTGGATTTTAGCGGTGATTATTAAGGAAGATGCCGGGATGCTACAGTTAAAAGGGCGGGCCTCTGGCCCCTTCGTTCTCCCTGTGTAGAAAAAAGTCTGTTTCGGAAGGTCAAAATGACCATTTTTGAAAATTTGCTGGCCTCTCCCGTCCAAACGCGCGGGGATAGAGAGTTGCCCTTTATACTGAAGATAGAGTTCGACGAGCTGTATTCAACGCACTCTTCCGCTTTTTTGTAACTACAAGTACTGTGGAGCTATGGCGGAAAGAATGTCGGCGGAATGGTGGTTTAAACCCTTCCCCTTTTTTTCTCGAAAATCAGAAAGTGTTCGCGATTGCCATTTTGATGCTATCGTGTAAGAAGTATCTCAAGGGGGAATACAGGGCCGCATCCAGTTCCTCGGTATGGCCATTATTTTCGGAATTAGAGACTCAAATATTTTAGGTACCGAAAAATTAAGGCTAGAAAAAAGTGCGACGGATTTGCTGGATTTTAGCGGTGATTATTAAGGAAGATGCCGGGATGCTACAGTTAAAAGGGCGGGCCTCTGAGCCTCTTCGTTCTCCCTGTGTAGAAAAAAGTCTGTTTTGGAAGGTCAAAATGACCATTTTTTGAAAATTTGCCGGCCTCTCCCGTCCAAACGCGCGGGGATAGAGAGTTGCCCTTTATACTGAAGATAGAGGTCGACGAGCTGTATTCAACGCACTCTTCCGCTTTTTTGTAACTACAAGTACTGTGGAGCTATGGCGGAAAGAATGTCGGCGGAATGGTGGTTTAAACCCTTCCCCTTTTTTTCTCGAAAATCAGAAAGTGTTCGCGATTGCCATTTTGATGCTATCGTGTAAGAAGTATCTCAAGGGGGAATACAGGGCCGCATCCAGTTCCTCGGTATGGCCATTATTTTCGGAATTAGAGACTCAAATATTTTAGGTACCGAAAAATTAAGGCTAGAAAAAAGTGCGACGGATTTGCTGGATTTTAGCGGTGATTATTAAGGAAGATGCCGGGATGCTACAGTTAAAAGGGCGGGCCTCTGAGCCCCTTCGTTCTCCCTGTGTAGAAAAAAGTCTGTTTTGGAAGGTCAAAATGACCATTTTTTGAAAATTTGCTGGCCTCTCCCGTCCAAACGCGCGGGGATAGAGAGTTGCCCTTTATACTGAAGATAGAGTTCGACGAGCTGTATTCAACGCACTCTTCCGCTTTTTTGTAACTACAAGTACTGTGGAGCTATGGCGGAAAGAATGTCGGCGGAATGGTGGTTTAAACCCTTCCCCTTTTTTTCTCGAAAATCAGAAAGTGTTCGCGATTGCCATTTTGATGCTATCGTGTAAGAAGTATCTCAAGGGGGAATACAGGGCCGCATCCAGTTCCTCGGTATGGCCATTATTTTCGGAATTAGAGACTCAAATATTTTAGGTACCGAAAAATTAAGGCTAGAAAAAAGTGCGACGGATTTGCTGGATTTTAGCGGTGATTATTAAGGAAGATGCCGGGATGCTACAGTTAAAAGGGCGGGCCTCTGAGCCCCTTCGTTCTCCCTGTGTAGAAAAAAGTTTGTTTTGGAAGGTCAAAATGACCATTTTTTTAAATTTTGCCGGCCTCTCCCGTCCAAACGCGTGGGGATAGAGAGTTGCCCTTTATACTGAAGATAGAGTTCGACGAGCTGTATTCAACGCACTCTTCCGCTTTTTTGTAACTACAAGTACTGTGGAGCTATGGCGGAAAGAATGTCGGCGGAATGGTGGTTTAAACCCTTCCCCTTTTTTTCTCGAAAATCAGAAAGTGTTCGCGATTGCCATTTTGATGCTATCGTGTAAGAAGTATCTCAAGGGGGAATACAGGGCCGCATCCAGTTCCTCGGTATGGCCATTATTTTCGGAATTAGAGACTCAAATATTTTAGGTACCGAAAAATTAAGGCTAGAAAAAAGTGCGACGCATTTGCTGGATTTTAGCGGTGATTATTAAGGAAGATGCCGGGATGCTACAGTTAAAAGGGCGGGCCTCTGAGCCCCTTCGTTCTCCCTGTGTAGAAAAAAGTCTGTTTTGGAAGGTCAAAATGACCATTTTTTGAAAATTTGCTGGCCTCTCCCGTCCAAACGCGCGGGGATAGAGAGTTGCCCTTTATACTGAAGATAGAGTTCGACGAGCTGTATTCAACGCACTCTTCCGCTTGTTTGTAACTACAAGTACTGTGGAGCTATGGCGGAAAGAATGTCGGCGGAATGGTGGTTTAAACCCTTCCCCTTTTTTTCTCGAAAATCAGAAAGTGTTCGCGATTGCCATTTTGATGCTATCGTGTAAGAAGTATCTCAAGGGGGAATACAGGGCCGCATCCAGTTCCTCGGTATGGCCATTATTTTCGGAATTAGAGACTCAAATATTTTAGGTACCGAAAAATTAAGGCTAGAAAAAAGTGCGACGGATTTGCTGGATTTTAGCGGTGATTATTAAGGAAGATGCCGGGATGCTACAGTTAAAAGGGCGGGCCTCTGAGCCCCTTCGTTCTCCCTGTGTAGAAAAAAGTCTGTTTTGGAAGGTCAAAATGACCATTTTTTGAAAATTTGCTGGCCTCTCCCGTCCAAACGCGCGGGGATAGAGAGTTGCCCTTTATACTGAAGATAGAGTTCGACGAGCTGTATTCAACGCACTCTTCCGCTTTTTTGTAACTACAAGTACTGTGGAGCTATGGCGGAAAGAATGTCGGCGGAATGGTGGTTTAAACCCTTCCCCTTTTTTTCTCGAAAATCAGAAAGTGTTCGCGATTGCCATTTTGATGCTATCGTGTAAGAAGTATCTCAAGGGGGAATACAGGGCCGCATCCAGTTCCTCGGTATGGCCATTATTTTCGGAATTAGAGACTCAAATATTTTAGGTACCGAAAAATTAAGGCTAGAAAAAAGTGCGACGGATTTGCTGGATTTTAGCGGTGATTATTAAGGAAGATGCCGGGATGCTACAGTTAAAAGGGCGGGCCTCTGAGCCCCTTCGTTCTCCCTGTGTAGAAAAAAGTCTGTTTTGGAAGGTCAAAATGACCATTTTTTGAAAATTTGCTGGCCTCTCCCGTCCAAACGCGCGGGGATAGAGAGTTGCCCTTTATACTGAAGATAGAGTTCGACGAGCTGTATTCAACGCACTCTTCCGCTTTTTTGTAACTACAAGTACTGTGGAGCTATGGCGGAAAGAATGTCGGCGGAATGTTGGTTTAAACCCTTCCCCTTTTTTTCTCGAAAATCAGAAAGTGTTCGCGATTGCCATTTTGATGCTATCGTGTAAGAAGTATCTCAAGGGGGAATACAGGGCCGCATCCAGTTCCTCGGTATGGCCATTATTTTCGGAATTAGAGACTCAAATATTTTAGGTACCGAAAAATTAAGGCTAGAAAAAAGTGCGACGGATTTGCTGGATTTTAGCGGTGATTATTAAGGAAGATGCCGGGATGCTACAGTTAAAAGGGCGGGCCTCTGAGCCCCTTCGTTCTCCCTGTGTAGAAAAAAGTCTGTTTTGGAAGGTCAAAATGACCATTTTTTGAAAATTTGCTGGCCTCTCCCGTCCAAACGCGCGGGGATAGAGAGTTGCCCTTTATACTGAAGATAGAGTTCGACGAGCTGTATTCAACGCACTCTTCCGCTTTTTTGTAACTACAAGTACTGTGGAGCTATGGCGGAAAGAATGTCGGCGGAATGTTGGTTTAAACCCTTCCCCTTTTTTTCTCGAAAATCAGAAAGTGTTCGCGATTGCCATTTTGATGCTATCGTGTAAGAAGTATCTCAAGGGGGAATACAGGGCCGCATCCAGTTCCTCGGTATGGCCATTATTTTCGGAATTAGAGACTCAAATATTTTAGGTACCGAAAAATTAAGGCTAGAAAAAAGTGCGACGGATTTGCTGGATTTTAGCGGTGATTATTAAGGAAGATGCCGGGATGCTACAGTTAAAAGGGCGGGCCTCTGAGCCTCTTCGTTCTCCCTGTGTAGAAAAAAGTCTGTTTTGGAAGGTCAAAATGACCATTTTTTGAAAATTTGCCGGCCTCTCCCGTCCAAACGCGCGGGGATAGAGAGTTGCCCTTTATACTGAAGATAGAGTTCGACGAGCTGTATTCAACGCACTCTTCCGCTTTTTTGTAACTACAAGTACTGTGGAGCTATGGCGGAAAGAATGTCGGCGGAATGGTGGTTTAAACCCTTCCCCTTTTTTTCTCGAAAATCAGAAAGTGTTCGCGATTGCCATTTTGATGCTATCGTGTAAGAAGTATCTCAAGGGGGAATACAGGGCCGCATCCAGTTCCTCGGTATGGCCATTATTTTCGGAATTAGAGACTCAAATATTTTAGGTACCGAAAAATTAAGGCTAGAAAAAAGTGCGACGGATTTGCTGGATTTTAGCGGTGATTATTAAGGAAGATGCCGGGATGCTACAGTTAAAAGGGCGGGCCTCTGAGCCCCTTCGTTCTCCCTGTGTAGAAAAAAGTCTGTTTTGGAAGGTCAAAATGACCATTTTTTGAAAATTTGCTGGCCTCTCCCGTCCAAACGCGCGGGGATAGAGAGTTGCCCTTTATACTGAAGATAGAGTTCGACGAGCTGTATTCAACGCACTCTTCCGCTTTTTTGTAACTACAAGTACTGTGGAGCTATGGCGGAAAGAATGTCGGCGGAATGGTGGTTTAAACCCTTCCCCTTTTTTTCTCGAAAATCAGAAAGTGTTCGCGATTGCCATTTTGATGCTATCGTGTAAGAAGTATCTCAAGGGGGAATACAGGGCCGCATCCAGTTCCTCGGTATGGCCATTATTTTCGGAATTAGAGACTCAAATATTTTAGGTACCGAAAAATTAAGGCTAGAAAAAAGTGCGACGGATTTGCTGGATTTTAGCGGTGATTATTAAGGAAGATGCCGGGATGCTACAGTTAAAAGGGCGGGCCTCTGAGCCCCTTCGTTCTCCCTGTGTAGAAAAAAGTTTGTTTTGGAAGGTCAAAATGACCATTTTTTGAAATTTTGCCGGCCTCTCCCGTCCAAACGCGTGGGGATAGAGAGTTGCCCTTTATACTGAAGATAGAGTTCGACGAGCTGTATTCAACGCACTCTTCCGCTTTTTTGTAACTACAAGTACTGTGGAGCTATGGCGGAAAGAATGTCGGCGGAATGGTGGTTTAAACCCTTCCCCTTTTTTTCTCGAAAATCAGAAAGTGTTCGCGATTGCCATTTTGATGCTATCGTGTAAGAAGTATCTCAAGGGGGAATACAGGGCCGCATCCAGTTCCTCGGTATGGCCATTATTTTCGGAATTAGAGACTCAAATATTTTAGGTACCGAAAAATTAAGGCTAGAAAAAAGTGCGACGCATTTGCTGGATTTTAGCGGTGATTATTAAGGAAGATGCCGGGATGCTACAGTTAAAAGGGCGGGCCTCTGAGCCCCTTCGTTCTCCCTGTGTAGAAAAAAGTCTGTTTTGGAAGGTCAAAATGACCATTTTTTGAAAATTTGCTGGCCTCTCCCGTCCAAACGCGCGGGGATAGAGAGTTGCCCTTTATACTGAAGATAGAGTTCGACGAGCTGTATTCAACGCACTCTTCCGCTTGTTTGTAACTACAAGTACTGTGGAGCTATGGCGGAAAGAATGTCGGCGGAATGGTGGTTTAAACCCTTCCCCTTTTTTTCTCGAAAATCAGAAAGTGTTCGCGATTGCCATTTTGATGCTATCGTGTAAGAAGTATCTCAAGGGGGAATACAGGGCCGCATCCAGTTCCTCGGTATGGCCATTATTTTCGGAATTAGAGACTCAAATATTTTAGGTACCGAAAAATTAAGGCTAGAAAAAAGTGCGACGGATTTGCTGGATTTTAGCGGTGATTATTAAGGAAGATGCCGGGATGCTACAGTTAAAAGGGCGGGCCTCTGAGCCCCTTCGTTCTCCCTGTGTAGAAAAAAGTCTGTTTTGGAAGGTCAAAATGACCATTTTTTGAAAATTTGCTGGCCCCTCCCGTCCAAACGCGCGGGGATAGAGAGTTGCCCTTTATACTGAAGATAGAGTTCGACGAGCTGTATTCAACGCACTCTTCCGCTTTTTTGCAACTACAAGTACTGTGGAGCTATGGCGGAAAGAATGTCGGCGGAATGTTGGTTTAAACCCTTCCCTTTTTTTTCTCGAAAATCAGAAAGTGTTCGCGATTGCCATTTTGATGCTATCGTGTAAGAAGTATCTCAAGGGGGAATACAGGGCCGCATCCAGTTCCTCGGTATGGCCATTATTTTCGGAATTAGAGACTCAAATATTTTAGGTACCGAAAAATTAAGGCTAGAAAAAAGTGCGACGGATTTGCTGGATTTTAGCGGTGATTATTAAGGAAGATGCCGGGATGCTACAGTTAAAAGGGCGGGCCTCTGAGCCCCTTCGTTCTCCCTGTGTAGAAAAAAGTCTGTTTTGGAAGGTCAAAATGACCATTTTTTGAAAATTTGCTGGCCTCTCCCGTCCAAACGCGCGGGGATAGAGAGTTGCCCTTTATACTGAAGATAGAGTTCGACGAGCTGTATTCAACGCACTCTTCCGCTTTTTTGTAACTACAAGTACTGTGGAGCTATGGCGGAAAGAATGTCGGCGGAATGTTGGTTTAAACCCTTCCCCTTTTTTTCTCGAAAATCAGAAAGTGTTCGCGATTGCCATTTTGATGCTATCGTGTAAGAAGTATCTCAAGGGGGAATACAGGGCCGCATCCAGTTCCTCGGTATGGCCATTATTTTCGGAATTAGAGACTCAAATATTTTAGGTACCGAAAAATTAAGGCTAGAAAAAAGTGCGACGGATTTGCTGGATTTTAGCGGTGATTATTAAGGAAGATGCCGGGATGCTACAGTTGGGCCTCTGAGCCCCTTCGTTCTCCCTGTGTAGAAAAAAGTCTGTTTTGGAAGGTCAAAATGACCATTTTTTGAAATTTTGCCGGCCTCTCCCGTCCAAACGCGCGGGGATAGAGAGTTGCCCTTTATACTGAAGATAGAGTTCGACGAGCTGTATTCAACGCACTCTTCCGCTTTTTTGTAACTACAAGTACTGTGGAGCTATGGCGGAAAGAATGTCGGCGGAATGGTGGTTTAAACCCTTCCCCTTTTTTTCTCGAAAATCAGAAAGTGTTCGCGATTGCCATTTTGATGCTATCGTGTAAGAAGTATCTCAAGGGGGAATACAGGGCCGCATCCAGTTCCTCGGTATGGCCATTATTTTCGGAATTAGAGACTCAAATATTTTAGGTACCGAAAAATTAAGGCTAGAAAAAAGTGCGACGGATTTGCTGGATTTTAGCGGTGATTATTAAGGAAGATGCCGGGATGCTACAGTTAAAAGGGCGGGCCTCTGAGCCCCTTCGTTCTCCCTGTGTAGAAAAAAGTTTGTTTTGGAAGGTCAAAATGACCATTTTTTGAAATTTTGCCGGCCTCTCCCGTCCAAACGCGTGGGGATAGAGAGTTGCCCTTTATACTGAAGATAGAGTTCGACGAGCTGTATTCAACGCACTCTTCCGCTTTTTTGTAACTACAAGTACTGTGGAGCTATGGCGGAAAGAATGTCGGCGGAATGGTGGTTTAAACCCTTCCCCTTTTTTTCTCGAAAATCAGAAAGTGTTCGCGATTGCCATTTTGATGCTATCGTGTAAGAAGTATCTCAAGGGGGAATACAGGGCCGCATCCAGTTCCTCGGTATGGCCATTATTTTCGGAATTAGAGACTCAAATATTTTAGGTACCGAAAAATTAAGGCTAGAAAAAAGTGCGACGGATTTGCTGGATTTTAGCGGTGATTATTAAGGAAGATGCCGGGATGCTACAGTTAAAAGGGCGGGCCTCTGAGCCCCTTCGTTCTCCCTGTGTAGAAAAAAGTCTGTTTTGGAAGGTCAAAATGACCATTTTTTGAAAATTTGCTGGCCTCTCCCGTCCAAACGCGCGGGGATAGAGAGTTGCCCTTTATACTGAAGATAGAGTTCGACGAGCTGTATTCAACGCACTCTTCCGCTTTTTTGTAACTACAAGTACTGTGGAGCTATGGCGGAAAGAATGTCGGCGGAATGTTGGTTTAAACCCTTCCCCTTTTTTTCTCGAAAATCAGAAAGTGTTCGCGATTGCCATTTTGATGCTATCGTGTAAGAAGTATCTCAAGGGGGAATACAGGGCCGCATCCAGTTCCTCGGTATGGCCATTATTTTCGGAATTAGAGACTCAAATATTTTAGGTACCGAAAAATTAAGGCTAGAAAAAAGTGCGACGGATTTGCTGGATTTTCGCGGTGATTATTAAGGAAGATGCCGGGATGCTACAGTTAAAAGGGCGGGCCTCTGAGCCCCTTCGTTCTCCCTGTGTAGAAAAAAGTCTGTTTTGGAAGGTCAAAATGACCATTTTTTGAAAATTTGCTGGCCCCTCCCGTCCAAACGCGCGGGGATAGAGAGTTGCCCTTTATACTGAAGATAGAGTTCGACGAGCTGTATTCAACGCACTCTTCCGCTTTTTTGTAACTACAAGTACTGTGGAGCTATGGCGGAAAGAATGTCGGCGGAATGGTGGTTTAAACACTTCCCCTTTTTTTCTCGAAAATCAGAAAGTGTTCGCGATTGCCATTTTGATGCTATCGTGTAAGAAGTATCTCAAGTGGGAATACAGGGCCGCATCCAGTTCCTCGGTATGGCCATTATTTTCGGAATTAGAGACTCAAATATTTTAGGTACCGAAAAATTAAGGCTAGAAAAAAGTGCGACGGATTTGCTGGATTTTAGCGGTGATTATTAAGGAAGATGCCGGGATGCTACAGTTAAAAGGGCGGGCCTCTGAGCCTCTTCGTTCTCCCTGTGTAGAAAAAAGTCTGTTTTGGAAGGTCAAAATGACCATTTTTTGAAAATTTGCCGGCCTCTCCCGTCCAAACGCGCGGGGATAGAGAGTTGCCCTTTATACTGAAGATAGAGTTCGACGAGCTGTATTCAACGCACTCTTCCGCTTTTTTGTAACTACAAGTACTGTGGAGCTATGGCGGAAAGAATGTCGGCGGAATGGTGGTTTAAACCCTTCCCCTTTTTTTCTCGAAAATCAGAAAGTGTTCGCGATTGCCATTTTGATGCTATCGTGTAAGAAGTATCTCAAGGGGGAATACAGGGCCGCATCCAGTTCCTCGGTATGGCCATTATTTTCGGAATTAGAGACTCAAATATTTTAGGTACCGAAAAATTAAGGCTAGAAAAAAGTGCGACGGATTTGCTGGATTTTAGCGGTGATTATTAAGGAAGATGCCGGGATGCTACAGTTAAAAGGGCGGGCCTCTGAGCCCCTTCGTTCTCCCTGTGTAGAAAAAAGTCTGTTTTGGAAGGTCAAAATGACCATTTTTTGAAAATTTGCTGGCCTCTCCCGTCCAAACGCGCGGGGATAGAGAGTTGCCCTTTATACTGAAGATAGAGTTCGACGAGCTGTATACAACGCACTCTTCCGCTTTTTTGTAACTACAAGTACTGTGGAGCTATGGCGGAAAGAATGTCGGCGGAATGGTGGTTTAAACCCTTCCCCTTTTTTTCTCGAAAATCAGAAAGTGTTCGCGATTGCCATTTTGATGCTATCGTGTAAGAAGTATCTCAAGGGGGAATACAGGGCCGCATCCAGTTCCTCGGTATGGCCATTATTTTCGGAATTAGAGACTCAAATATTTTAGGTACCGAAAAATTAAGGCTAGAAAAAAGTGCGACGGATTTGCTGGATTTTAGCGGTGATTATTAAGGAAGATGCCGGGATGCTACAGTTAAAAGGGCGGGCCTCTGAGCCCCTTCGTACTCCCTGTGTAGAAAAAAGTTTGTTTTGGAAGGTCAAAATGACCATTTTTTGAAATTTTGCCGGCCTCTCCCGTCCAAACGCGTGGGGATAGAGAGTTGCCCTTTATACTGAAGATAGAGTTCGACGAGCTGTATTCATCGCACTCTTCCGCTTTTTTGTAACTACAAGTACTGTGGAGCTATGGCGGAAAGAATGTCGGCGGAATGGTGGTTTAAACCCTTCCCCTTTTTTTCTCGAAAATCAGAAAGTGTTCGCGATTGCCATTTTGATGCTATCGTGTAAGAAGTATCTCAAGGGGGAATACAGGGCCGCATCCAGTTCCTCGGTATGGCCATTATTTTCGGAATTAGAGACTCAAATATTTTAGGTACCGAAAAATTAAGGCTAGAAAAAAGTGCGACGCATTTGCTGGATTTTAGCGGTGATTATTAAGGAAGATGCCGGGATGCTACAGTTAAAAGGGCGGGCCTCTGAGCCCCTTCGTTCTCCCTGTGTAGAAAAAAGTCTGTTTTGGAAGGTCAAAATGACCATTTTTTGAAAATTTGCTGGCCTCTCCCGTCCAAACGCGCGGGGATAGAGAGTTGCCCTTTATACTGAAGATAGAGTTCGACGAGCTGTATTCAACGCACTCTTCCGCTTGTTTGTAACTACAAGTACTGTGGAGCTATGGCGGAAAGAATGTCGGCGGAATGGTGGTTTAAACCCTTCCCCTTTTTTTCTCGAAAATCAGAAAGTGTTCGCGATTGCCATTTTGATGCTATCGTGTAAGAAGTATCTCAAGGGGGAATACAGGGCCGCATCCAGTTCCTCGGTATGGCCATTATTTTCGGAATTAGAGACTCAAATATTTTAGGTACCGAAAAATTAAGGCTAGAAAAAAGTGCGACGGATTTGCTGGATTTTAGCGGTGATTATTAAGGAAGATGCCGGGATGCTACAGTTAAAAGGGCGGGCCTCTGAGCCCCTTCGTTCTCCCTGTGTAGAAAAAAGTCTGTTTTGGAAGGTCAAAATGACCATTTTTTGAAAATTTGCTGACCTCTCCCGTCCAAACGCGCGGGGATAGAGAGTTGCCCTTTATACTGAAGATAGACTTCGACGAGCTGTATTCAACGCACTCTTCCGCTTTTTTGTAACTACAAGTACTGTGGAGCTATGGCGGAAAGAATGTCGGCGGAATGGTGGTTTAACCCTTCCCCTTTTTTTCTCGAAATTCAGAAAGTGTTCGCGATTGCCATTTTGATGCTATCGTGTAAGAAGTATCTCAAGGGGGAATACAGGGCCGCATCCAGTTCCTCGGTATGGCCATTATTTTCGGAATTAGAGACTCAAATATTTTAGGTACCGAAAAATTAAGGCTAGAAAAAAGTGCGACGGATTTGCTGGATTTTAGCGGTGATTATTAAGGAAGATGCCGGGATGCTACAGTTAAAAGGGCGGGCCTCTGAGCCCCTTCGTTCTCCCTGTGTAGAAAAAAGTCTGTTTTGGAAGGTCAAAATGACCATTTTTTGAAAATTTGCTGGCCTCTCCCGTCCAAACGCGCGGGGATAGAGAGTTGCCCTTTATACTGAAGATAGAGTTCGACGAGCTGTATTCAACGCACTCTTCCGCTTTTTTGTAACTCCAAGTACTGTGGAGCTATGGCGGAAAGAATGTCGGCGGAATGTTGGTTTAAACCCTTCCCCTTTTTTTCTCGAAAATCAGAAAGTGTTCGCGATTGCCATTTTGATGCTATCGTGTAAGAAGTATCTCAAGGGGGAATACAGGGCCGCATCCAGTTCCTCGGTATGGCCATTATTTTCGGAATTAGAGATTCAAATATTTTAGGCACCGAAAAATTAAGGCTAGAAAAAAGTGCGACGGATTTGCTGGATTTTAGCGGTGATTATTAAGGAAGATGCCGGGATGCTACAGTTAAAAGGGCGGGCCTCTGAGCCCCTTCGTTCTCCCTGTGTAGAAAAAAGTCTGTTTTGGAAGGTCAAAATGACCGTTTTTTGAAATTTTGCCGGCCTCTCCCGTCCAAACGCGCGGGGATAGAGAGTTGCCCTTTATACTGAAGATAGAGTTCGACGAGCTGTATTCAACGCACTCATCGGCTTTTTTGTAACTACAAGTACTGTGGAGCTATGGCGGAAAGAATGTCGGCGGAATGGTGGTTTAAACCCTTCCCCTTTTTTTCTCGAAAATCAGAAAGTGTTCACGATTGCCATTTTGATGCTATCGTGTAAGAAGTATCTCAAGGGGGAATACAGGGCCGCATCCAGTTCCTCGGTATGGCCATTATTTTCGGAATTAGAGACTCAAATATTTTAGGTACCGAAAAATTAAGGCTAGAAAAAAGTGCGACGGATTTGCTGGATTTTAGCGGTGATTATTAAGGAAAATGCCGGGATGCTACGGTTAAAAGGGCGGGCCTCTGAGCCCCTTCGTTCTCCCTGTGTAGAAAAAAGTCTGTTTTGGAAGGTCAAAATGACCATTTTTTGAAATTTTGCCGGCCTCTCCCTTCCAAACGCGCGGGGATAGAGAGTTGCCCTTTATACTGAAGATAGAGTTCGACGAGCTGTATTCAACGCACTCTTCCGCTTTTTTGTAACTACAAGTACTGTGGAGCTATGGCGGAAAGAATGTCGGCGGAATGGTGGTTTAAACCCTTCCCCTTTTTTTCTCGAAAATCAGAAAGTGTTCGCGATTGCCATTTTGATGCTATCGTGTAAGAAGTATCTCAAGGGGGAATACAGGGCCGCATCCAGTTCTTCGGTATGGCCATTATTTTCGGAATTAGAGACTCAAATATTTTAGGTACCGAAAAATTAAGGCTAGAAAAAAGTGCGACGGATTTGCTGGATTTTAGCGGTGATTATTAAGGAAGATGACGGGATGCTACAGTTAAAAGGGCGGGCCTCTGAGCCCCTTCGTTCTCCCTGTGTAGAAAAAAGTCTGTTTTGGAAGGTCAAAATGACCATTTTTTGAAATTTTGCCGGCCTCTCCCGTCCAAACCCGCGGGGATAGAGAGTTGCCCTTTATACTGAAGATAGAGTTCGACGAGCTGTATTCAACGCACTCTTCCGCTTTTTTGTAACTACAAGTACTGTGGAGCTATGGCGGAAAGAATGTCGGCGGAATGGTGGTTTAAACCCTTCCCCTTTTTTTCTCGAAAATCAGAAAGTGTTCGCGATTGCCATTTTGATGCTATCGTGTAAGAAGTATCTCAAGGGGGAATACAGGGCCGCATCCAGTTCCTCGGTATGGCCATTATTTTCGGAATTAGAGACTCAAATATTTTAGGTACCGAAAAATTAAGGCTAGAAAAAAGTGCGACGGATTTGCTGGATTTTAGCGGTGATTATTAAGGAAGATGCCGGGATGCTACAGTTAAAAGGGCGGGTCTCTGAGCCCCTTCGTTCTCCCTGTGTAGAAAAAAGTCTGTTTTGGAAGGTCAAATTGACCATTTTTTGAAAATTTGCTGGCCTCTCCCGTCCAAACGCGCGGGGATAGAGAGTTGCCCTTTATACTGAAGATAGAGTTCGACGAGCTGTATTCAACGCACTCTTCCGCTTTTTTGTAACTACAAGTACTGTGGAGCTATGGCGGAAAGAATGTCGGCGGAATGGTGGTTTACACCCTTCCCCTTTTTTTCTCGAAAATCAGAAAGTGTTCGCGATTGCCATTTTGATGCTATCGTGTAAGAAGTATCTCAAGGGGGAATACAGGGCCGCATCCAGTTCCTCGGTATGGCCATTATTTTCGGAATTAGAGACTCAAATATTTTAGGTACCGAAAAATTAAGGCTAGAAAAAAGTGCGACGGATTTGCTGGATTTTAGCGGTGATTATTAAGGAAGATGCCGGGATGCTACAGTTAAAAGGGCGGGCCTCTGAGCCCCTTCGTTCTCCCTGTGTAGAAAAAAGTCTGTTTTGGAAGGTCAAAATGACCATTTTTTGAAAATTTGCTGGCCTCTCCCGTCCAAACGCGCGGGGATAGAGAGTTGCCCTTTATACTGAAGATAGACTTCGACGAGCTGTTTTCAACGCACTCTTCCGCTTTTTTGTAACTACAAGTACTGTGGAGCTATGGCGGAAAGAATGTCGGCGGAATGGTGGTTTAACCCTTCCCCTTTTTTTCTCGAAATTCAGAAAGTGTTCGCGATTGCCATTTTGATGCTATCGTGTAAGAAGTATCTCAAGGGGGAATACAGGGCCGCATCCAGTTCCTCGGTATGGCCATTATTTTCGGAATTAGAGACTCAAATATTTTAGGTACCGAAAAATTAAGGCTAGAAAAAAGTGCGACGGATTTGCTGGATTTTAGCGGTGATTATTAAGGAAGATGCCGGGATGCTACAGTTAAAAGGGCGGGCCTCTGAGCCCCTTCGTTCTCCCTGTGTAGAAAAAAGTCTGTTTTGGAAGGTCAAAATGACCATTTTTTGAAAATTTGCTGGCCTCTCCCGTCCAAACGCGCGGGGATAGAGAGTTGCCCTTTATACTGAAGATAGAGTTCGACGAGCTGTATTCAACGCACTCTTCCGCTTTTTTGTAACTCCAAGTACTGTGGAGCTATGGCGGAAAGAATGTCGGCGGAATGTTGGTTTAAACCCTTCCCCTTTTTTTCTCGAAAATCAGAAAGTGTTCGCGATTGCCATTTTGATGCTATCGTGTAAGAAGTATCTCAAGGGGGAATACAGGGCCGCATCCAGTTCCTCGGTATGGCCATTATTTTCGGAATTAGAGACTCAAATATTTTAGGTACCGAAAAATTAAGGCTAGAAAAAAGTGCGACGGATTTGCTGGATTTTAGCGGTGATTATTAAGGAAGATGCCGGGATGCTACAGTTAAAAGGGCGGGCCTCTGAGCCCCTTCGTTCTCCCTGTGTAGAAAAAAGTCTGTTTTGGAAGGTCAAAATGACCATTTTTTGAAATTTTGCCGGCCTCTCCCTTCCAAACGCGCGGGGATAGAGAGTTGCCCTTTATACTGAAGATAGAGTTCGACGAGCTGTATTCAACGCACTCTTCCGCTTTTTTGTAACTACAAGTACTGTGGAGCTATGGCGGAAAGAATGTCGGCGGAATGGTGGTTTAACCCTTCCCCTTTTTTTCTCGAAATTCAGAAAGTGTTCGCGATTGCCATTTTGATGCTATCGTGTAAGAAGTATCTCAAGGGGGAATACAGGGCCGCATCCAGTTCCTCGGTATGGCCATTATTTTCGGAATTAGAGACTCAAATATTTTAGGTACCGAAAAATTAAGGCTAGAAAAAAGTGCGACGGATTTGCTGGATTTTAGCGGTGATTATTAAGGAAGATGCCGGGATGCTACAGTTAAAAGGGCGGGCCTCTGAGCCCCTTCGTTCTCCCTGTGTAGAAAAAAGTCTGTTTTGGAAGGTCAAAATGACCATTTTTTGAAATTTTGCCGGCCTCTCCCGTCCAAACGCGCGGGGATAGAGAGTTGCCCTTTATACTGAAGATAGAGTTCGACGAGCTGTATTCAACGCACTCTTCCGCTTTTTTGTAACTACAAGTACTGTGGAGCTATGGCGGAAAGAATGTCGGCGGAATGGTGGTTTAAACACTTCCCCTTTTTTTCTCGAAAATCAGAAAGTGTTCGCGATTGCCATTTTGATGCTATCGTGTAAGAAGTATCTCAAGTGGGAATACAGGGCCGCATCCAGTTCCTCGGTATGGCCATTATTTTCGGAATTAGAGACTCAAATATTTTAGGTACCGAAAAATTAAGGCTAGAAAAAAGTGCGACGGATTTGCTGGATTTTAGCGGTGATTATTAAGGAAGATGCCGGGATGCTACAGTTAAAAGGGCGGGCCTCTGAGCCTCTTCGTTCTCCCTGTGTAGAAAAAAGTCTGTTTTGGAAGGTCAAAATGACCATTTTTTGAAAATTTGCCGGCCTCTCCCGTCCAAACGCGCGGGGATAGAGAGTTGCCCTTTATACTGAAGATAGAGTTCGACGAGCTGTATTCAACGCACTCTTCCGCTTTTTTGTAACTACAAGTACTGTGGAGCTATGGCGGAAAGAATGTCGGCGGAATGGTGGTTTAAACCCTTCCCCTTTTTTTCTCGAAAATCAGAAAGTGTTCGCGATTGCCATTTTGATGCTATCGTGTAAGAAGTATCTCAAGGGGGAATACAGGGCCGCATCCAGTTCCTCGGTATGGCCATTATTTTCGGAATTAGAGACTCAAATATTTTAGGTACCGAAAAATTAAGGCTAGAAAAAAGTGCGACGGATTTGCTGGATTTTAGCGGTGATTATTAAGGAAGATGCCGGGATGCTACAGTTAAAAGGGCGGGCCTCTGAGCCCCTTCGTTCTCCCTGTGTAGAAAAAAGTCTGTTTTGGAAGGTCAAAATGACCATTTTTTGAAAATTTGCTGGCCTCTCCCGTCCAAACGCGCGGGGATAGAGAGTTGCCCTTTATACTGAAGATAGAGTTCGACGAGCTGTATACAACGCACTCTTCCGCTTTTTTGTAACTACAAGTACTGTGGAGCTATGGCGGAAAGAATGTCGGCGGAATGGTGGTTTAAACCCTTCCCCTTTTTTTCTCGAAAATCAGAAAGTGTTCGCGATTGCCATTTTGATGCTATCGTGTAAGAAGTATCTCAAGGGGGAATACAGGGCCGCATCCAGTTCCTCGGTATGGCCATTATTTTCGGAATTAGAGACTCAAATATTTTAGGTACCGAAAAATTAAGGCTAGAAAAAAGTGCGACGGATTTGCTGGATTTTAGCGGTGATTATTAAGGAAGATGCCGGGATGCTACAGTTAAAAGGGCGGGCCTCTGAGCCCCTTCGTTCTCCCTGTGTAGAAAAAAGTTTGTTTTGGAAGGTCAAAATGACCATTTTTTGAAATTTTGCCGGCCTCTCCCGTCCAAACGCGTGGGGATAGAGAGTTGCCCTTTATACTGAAGATAGAGTTCGACGAGCTGTATTCATCGCACTCTTCCGCTTTTTTGTAACTACAAGTACTGTGGAGCTATGGCGGAAAGAATGTCGGCGGAATGGTGGTTTAAACCCTTCCCCTTTTTTTCTCCAAAATCAGAAAGTGTTCGCGATTGCCATTTTGATGCTATCGTGTAAGAAGTATCTCAAGGGGGAATACAGGGCCGCATCCAGTTCCTCGGTATGGCCATTATTTTCGGAATTAGAGACTCAAATATTTTAGGTACCGAAAAATTAAGGCTAGAAAAAAGTGCGACGCATTTGCTGGATTTTAGCGGTGATTATTAAGGAAGATGCCGGGATGCTACAGTTAAAAGGGCGGGCCTCTGAGCCCCTTCGTTCTCCCTGTGTAGAAAAAAGTCTGTTTTGGAAGGTCAAAATGACCATTTTTTGAAAATTTGCTGGCCTCTCCCGTCCAAACGCGCGGGGATAGAGAGTTGCCCTTTATACTGAAGATAGAGTTCGACGAGCTGTATTCAACGCACTCTTCCGCTTGTTTGTAACTACAAGTACTGTGGAGCTATGGCGGAAAGAATGTCGGCGGAATGGTGGTTTAAACCCTTCCCCTTTTTTTCTCGAAAATCAGAAAGTGTTCGCGATTGCCATTTTGATGCTATCGTGTAAGAAGTATCTCAAGGGGGAATACAGGGCCGCATCCAGTTCCTCGGTATGGCCATTATTTTCGGAATTAGAGACTCAAATATTTTAGGTACCGAAAAATTAAGGCTAGAAAAAAGTGCGACGGATTTGCTGGATTTTAGCGGTGATTATTAAGGAAGATGCCGGGATGCTACAGTTAAAAGGGCGGGCCTCTGAGCCCCTTCGTTCTCCCTGTGTAGAAAAAAGTCTGTTTTGGAAGGTCAAAATGACCATTTTTTGAAAATTTGCTGACCTCTCCCGTCCAAACGCGCGGGGATAGAGAGTTGCCCTTTATACTGAAGATAGACTTCGACGAGCTGTATTCAACGCACTCTTCCGCTTTTTTGTAACTACAAGTACTGTGGAGCTATGGCGGAAAGAATGTCGGCGGAATGGTGGTTTAACCCTTCCCCTTTTTTTCTCGAAATTCAGAAAGTGTTCGCGATTGCCATTTTGATGCTATCGTGTAAGAAGTATCTCAAGGGGGAATACAGGGCCGCATCCAGTTCCTCGGTATGGCCATTATTTTCGGAATTAGAGACTCAAATATTTTAGGTACCGAAAAATTAAGGCTAGAAAAAAGTGCGACGGATTTGCTGGATTTTAGCGGTGATTATTAAGGAAGATGCCGGGATGCTACAGTTAAAAGGGCGGGCCTCTGAGCCCCTTCGTTCTCCCTGTGTAGAAAAAAGTCTGTTTTGGAAGGTCAAAATGACCATTTTTTGAAAATTTGCTGGCCTCTCCCGTCCAAACGCGCGGGGATAGAGAGTTGCCCTTTATACTGAAGATAGAGTTCGACGAGCTGTATTCAACGCACTCTTCCGCTTTTTTGTAACTCCAAGTACTGTGGAGCTATGGCGGAAAGAATGTCGGCGGAATGTTGGTTTAAACCCTTCCCCTTTTTTTCTCGAAAATCAGAAAGTGTTCGCGATTGCCATTTTGATGCTATCGTGTAAGAAGTATCTCAAGGGGGAATACAGGGCCGCATCCAGTTCCTCGGTATGGCCATTATTTTCGGAATTAGAGATTCAAATATTTTAGGCACCGAAAAATTAAGGCTAGAAAAAAGTGCGACGGATTTGCTGGATTTTAGCGGTGATTATTAAGGAAGATGCCGGGATGCTACAGTTAAAAGGGCGGGCCTCTGAGCCCCTTCGTTCTCCCTGTGTAGAAAAAAGTCTGTTTTGGAAGGTCAAAATGACCGTTTTTTGAAATTTTGCCGGCCTCTCCCGTCCAAACGCGCGGGGATAGAGAGTTGCCCTTTATACTGAAGATAGAGTTCGACGAGCTGTATTCAACGCACTCATCGGCTTTTTTGTAACTACAAGTACTGTGGAGCTATGGCGGAAAGAATGTCGGCGGAATGGTGGTTTAAACCCTTCCCCTTTTTTTCTCGAAAATCAGAAAGTGTTCACGATTGCCATTTTGATGCTATCGTGTAAGAAGTATCTCAAGGGGGAATACAGGGCCGCATCCAGTTCCTCGGTATGGCCATTATTTTCGGAATTAGAGACTCAAATATTTTAGGTACCGAAAAATTAAGGCTAGAAAAAAGTGCGACGGATTTGCTGGATTTTAGCGGTGATTATTAAGGAAAATGCCGGGATGCTACGGTTAAAAGGGCGGGCCTCTGAGCCCCTTCGTTCTCCCTGTGTAGAAAAAAGTCTGTTTTGGAAGGTCAAAATGACCATTTTTTGAAATTTTGCCGGCCTCTCCCTTCCAAACGCGCGGGGATAGAGAGTTGCCCTTTATACTGAAGATAGAGTTCGACGAGCTGTATTCAACGCACTCTTCCGCTTTTTTGTAACTACAAGTACTGTGGAGCTATGGCGGAAAGAATGTCGGCGGAATGGTGGTTTAAACCCTTCCCCTTTTTTTCTCGAAAATCAGAAAGTGTTCGCGATTGCCATTTTGATGCTATCGTGTAAGAAGTATCTCAAGGGGGAATACAGGGCCGCATCCAGTTCTTCGGTATGGCCATTATTTTCGGAATTAGAGACTCAAATATTTTAGGTACCGAAAAATTAAGGCTAGAAAAAAGTGCGACGGATTTGCTGGATTTTAGCGGTGATTATTAAGGAAGATGACGGGATGCTACAGTTAAAAGGGCGGGCCTCTGAGCCCCTTCGTTCTCCCTGTGTAGAAAAAAGTCTGTTTTGGAAGGTCAAAATGACCATTTTTTGAAATTTTGCCGGCCTCTCCCGTCCAAACCCGCGGGGATAGAGAGTTGCCCTTTATACTGAAGATAGAGTTCGACGAGCTGTATTCAACGCACTCTTCCGCTTTTTTGTAACTACAAGTACTGTGGAGCTATGGCGGAAAGAATGTCGGCGGAATGGTGGTTTAAACCCTTCCCCTTTTTTTCTCGAAAATCAGAAAGTGTTCGCGATTGCCATTTTGATGCTATCGTGTAAGAAGTATCTCAAGGGGGAATACAGGGCCGCATCCAGTTCCTCGGTATGGCCATTATTTTCGGAATTAGAGACTCAAATATTTTAGGTACCGAAAAATTAAGGCTAGAAAAAAGTGCGACGGATTTGCTGGATTTTAGCGGTGATTATTAAGGAAGATGCCGGGATGCTACAGTTAAAAGGGCGGGTCTCTGAGCCCCTTCGTTCTCCCTGTGTAGAAAAAAGTCTGTTTTGGAAGGTCAAATTGACCATTTTTTGAAAATTTGCTGGCCTCTCCCGTCCAAACGCGCGGGGATAGAGAGTTGCCCTTTATACTGAAGATAGAGTTCGACGAGCTGTATTCAACGCACTCTTCCGCTTTTTTGTAACTACAAGTACTGTGGAGCTATGGCGGAAAGAATGTCGGCGGAATGGTGGTTTACACCCTTCCCCTTTTTTTCTCGAAAATCAGAAAGTGTTCGCGATTGCCATTTTGATGCTATCGTGTAAGAAGTATCTCAAGGGGGAATACAGGGCCGCATCCAGTTCCTCGGTATGGCCATTATTTTCGGAATTAGAGACTCAAATATTTTAGGTACCGAAAAATTAAGGCTAGAAAAAAGTGCGACGGATTTGCTGGATTTTAGCGGTGATTATTAAGGAAGATGCCGGGATGCTACAGTTAAAAGGGCGGGCCTCTGAGCCCCTTCGTTCTCCCTGTGTAGAAAAAAGTCTGTTTTGGAAGGTCAAAATGACCATTTTTTGAAAATTTGCTGGCCTCTCCCGTCCAAACGCGCGGGGATAGAGAGTTGCCCTTTATACTGAAGATAGACTTCGACGAGCTGTTTTCAACGCACTCTTCCGCTTTTTTGTAACTACAAGTACTGTGGAGCTATGGCGGAAAGAATGTCGGCGGAATGGTGGTTTAACCCTTCCCCTTTTTTTCTCGAAATTCAGAAAGTGTTCGCGATTGCCATTTTGATGCTATCGTGTAAGAAGTATCTCAAGGGGGAATACAGGGCCGCATCCAGTTCCTCGGTATGGCCATTATTTTCGGAATTAGAGACTCAAATATTTTAGGTACCGAAAAATTAAGGCTAGAAAAAAGTGCGACGGATTTGCTGGATTTTAGCGGTGATTATTAAGGAAGATGCCGGGATGCTACAGTTAAAAGGGCGGGCCTCTGAGCCCCTTCGTTCTCCCTGTGTAGAAAAAAGTCTGTTTTGGAAGGTCAAAATGACCATTTTTTGAAAATTTGCTGGCCTCTCCCGTCCAAACGCGCGGGGATAGAGAGTTGCCCTTTATACTGAAGATAGAGTTCGACGAGCTGTATTCAACGCACTCTTCCGCTTTTTTGTAACTCCAAGTACTGTGGAGCTATGGCGGAAAGAATGTCGGCGGAATGTTGGTTTAAACCCTTCCCCTTTTTTTCTCGAAAATCAGAAAGTGTTCGCGATTGCCATTTTGATGCTATCGTGTAAGAAGTATCTCAAGGGGGAATACAGGGCCGCATCCAGTTCCTCGGTATGGCCATTATTTTCGGAATTAGAGACTCAAATATTTTAGGTACCGAAAAATTAAGGCTAGAAAAAAGTGCGACGGATTTGCTGGATTTTAGCGGTGATTATTAAGGAAGATGCCGGGATGCTACAGTTAAAAGGGCGGGCCTCTGAGCCCCTTCGTTCTCCCTGTGTAGAAAAAAGTCTGTTTTGGAAGGTCAAAATGACCATTTTTTGAAATTTTGCCGGCCTCTCCCTTCCAAACGCGCGGGGATAGAGAGTTGCCCTTTATACTGAAGATAGAGTTCGACGAGCTGTATTCAACGCACTCTTCCGCTTTTTTGTAACTACAAGTACTGTGGAGCTATAGCGGAAAGAATGTCGGCGGAATGGTGGTTTAACCCTTCCCCTTTTTTTCTCGAAATTCAGAAAGTGTTCGCGATTGCCATTTTGATGCTATCGTGTAAGAAGTATCTCAAGGGGGAATACAGGGCCGCATCCAGTTCCTCGGTATGGCCATTATTTTCGGAATTAGAGACTCAAATATTTTAGGTACCGAAAAATTAAGGCTAGAAAAAAGTGCGACGGATTTGCTGGATTTTACCGGTGATTATTAAGGAAGATGCCGGGATGCTACAGTTAAAAGGGCGGGCCTCTGAGCCCCTTCGTTCTCCCTGTGTAGAAAAAAGTCTGTTTTGGAAGGTCAAAATGACCATTTTTTGAAATTTTGCCGGCCTCTCCCGTCCAAACGCGCGGGGATAGAGAGTTGCCCTTTACACTGAAGATAGAGTTCGACGAGCTGTATTCAACGCACTCTTCCGCTTTTTTGTAACTACAAGTACTGTGGAGCTATGGCGGAAAGAATGTCGGCGGAATGGTGGTTTAAACCCTTCCCCTTTTTTTCTCGAAAATCAGAAAGTGTTCGCGATTGCCATTTTGATGCTATCGTGTAAGAAGTATCTCAAGGGGGAATACAGGGCCGCATCCAGTTCCTCGGTATGGCCATTATTTTCGGAATTAGAGACTCAAATATTTTAGGTACCGAAAAATTAAGGCTAGAAAAAAGTGCGACGGATTTGCTGGATTTTAGCGGTGATTATTAAGGAAGATGCCGGGATGCTACAGTTAAAAGGGCGGGCCTCTGAGCCCCTTCGTTCTCCCTGTGTAGTAAAAAGTCTGTTTTGGAAGTTCAAAATGACCATTTTTTGAAAATTTGCTGGCCTCTCCCGTCCAAACGCGCGGGGATAGAGAGTTGCCCTTTATACTGAAGATAGACTTCGACGAGCTGTATTCAACGCACTCTTCCGCTTTTTTGTAACTACAAGTACTGTGGAGCTATGGCGGAAAGAATGTCGGCGGAATGGTGGTTTAACCCTTCCCCTTTTTTTCTCGAAATTCAGAAAGTGTTCGCGATTGCCATTTTGATGCTATCGTGTAAGAAGTATCTCAAGGGGGAATACAGGGCCGCATCCAGTTCCTCGGTATGGCCATTATTTTCGGAATTAGAGACTCAAATATTTTAGGTACCGAAAAATTAAGGCTAGAAAAAAGTGCGACGGATTTGCTGGATTTTAGCGGTGATTATTAAGGAAGATGCCGGGATGCTACAGTTAAAAGGGCGGGCCTCTGAGCCCCTTCGTTCTCCCTGTGTAGAAAAAAGTCTGTTTTGGAAGGTCAAAATGACCATTTTTTGAAAATTTGCTGGCCTCTCCCGTCCAAACGCGCGGGGATAGAGAGTTGCCCTTTATACTGAAGATAGAGTTCGACGAGCTGTATTCAACGCACTCTTCCGCTTTTTTGTAACTCCAAGTACTGTGGAGCTATGGCGGAAAGAATGTCGGCGGAATGTTGGTTTAAACCCTTCCCCTTTTTTTCTCGAAAATCAGAAAGTGTTCGCGATTGCCATTTTGATGCTATCGTGTAAGAAGTATCTCAAGGGGGAATACAGGGCCGCATCCAGTTCCTCGGTATGGCCATTATTTTCGGAATTAGAGACTCAAATATTTTAGGTACCGAAAAATTAAGGCTAGAAAAAAGTGCGACGGATTTGCTGGATTTTAGCGGTGATTATTAAGGAAGATGCCGGGATGCTACAGTTAAAAGGGCGGGCCTCTGAGCCCCTTCGTTCTCCCTGTGTAGAAAAAAGTCTGTTTTGGAAGGTCAAAATGACCATTTTTTGAAATTTTGCCGGCCTCTCCCTTCCAAACGCGCGGGGATAGAGAGTTGCCCTTTATACTGAAGATAGAGTTCGACGAGCTGTATTCAACGCACTCTTCCGCTTTTTTGTAACTACAAGTACTGTGGAGCTATGGCGGAAAGAATGTCGGCGGAATGGTGGTTTAACCCTTCCCCTTTTTTTCTCGAAATTCAGAAAGTGTTCGCGATTGCCATTTTGATGCTATCGTGTAAGAAGTATCTCAAGGGGGAATACAGGGCCGCATCCAGTTCCTCGGTATGGCCATTATTTTCGGAATTAGAGACTCAAATATTTTAGGTACCGAAAAATTAAGGCTAGAAAAAAGTGCGACGGATTTGCTGGATTTTAGCGGTGATTATTAAGGAAGATGCCGGGATGCTACAGTTAAAAGGGCGGGCCTCTGAGCCCCTTCGTTCTCCCTGTGTAGAAAAAAGTCTGTTTTGGAAGGTCAAAATGACCATTTTTTGAAATTTTGCCGGCCTCTCCCGTCCAAACGCGCGGGGATAGAGAGTTGCCCTTTACACTGAAGATAGAGTTCGACGAGCTGTATTCAACGCACTCTTCCGCTTTTTTGTAACTACAAGTACTGTGGAGCTATGGCGGAAAGAATGTCGGCGGAATGGTGGTTTAAACCCTTCCCCTTTTTTTCTCGAAAATCAGAAAGTGTTCGCGATTGCCATTTTGATGCTATCGTGTAAGAAGTATCTCAAGGGGGAATACAGGGCCGCATCCAGTTCCTCGGTATGGCCATTATTTTCGGAATTAGAGACTCAAATATTTTAGGTACCGAAAAATTAAGGCTAGAAAAAAGTGCGACGGATTTGCTGGATTTTAGCGGTGATTATTAAGGAAGATGCCGGGATGCTACAGTTAAAAGGGCGGGCCTCTGAGCCCCTTCGTTCTCCCTGTGTAGAAAAAAGTCTGTTTTGGAAGGTCAAAATGACCATTTTTTGAAATTTTGCCGGCCTCTCCCTTCCAAACGCGCGGGGATAGAGAGTTGCCCTTTATACTGAAGATAGAGTTCGACGAGCTGTATTCAACGCACTCTTCCGCTTTTTTGTAACTACAAGTACTGTGGAGCTATGGCGGAAAGAATGTCGGCGGAATGGTGGTTTACACCCTTCCCCTTTTTTTCTCGAAAATCAGAAAGTGTTCGCGATTGCCATTTTGATGCTATCGTGTAAGAAGTATCTCAAGGGGGAATACAGGGCCGCATCCAGTTCCTCGGTATGGCCATTATTTTCGGAATTAGAGACTCAAATATTTTAGGTACCGAAAAATTAAGGCTAGAAAAAAGTGCGACGGATTTGCTGGATTTTAGCGGTGATTATTAAGGAAGATGCCGGGATGCTACAGTTAAAAGGGCGGGCCTCTGAGCCCCTTCGTTCTCCCTGTGTAGAAAAAAGTCTGTTTTGGAAGTTCAAAATGACCATTTTTTGAAAATTTGCTGGCCTCTCCCGTCCAAACGCGCGGGGATAGAGAGTTGCCCTTTATACTGAAGATAGACTTCGACGAGCTGTATTCAACGCACTCTTCCGCTTTTTTGTAACTACAAGTACTGTGGAGCTATGGCGGAAAGAATGTCGGCGGAATGGTGGTTTAACCCTTCCCCTTTTTTTCTCGAAATTCAGAAAGTGTTCGCGATTGCCATTTTGATGCTATCGTGTAAGAAGTATCTCAAGGGGGAATACAGGGCTGCATCCAGTTCCTCGGTATGGCCATTATTTTCGGAATTAGAGACTCAAATATTTTAGGTACCGAAAAATTAAGGCTAGAAAAAAGTGCGACGGATTTGCTGGATTTTAGCGGTGATTATTAAGGAAGATGCCGGGATGCTACAGTTAAAAGGGCGGGCCTCTGAGCCCCTTCGTTCTCCCTGTGTAGAAAAAAGTCTGTTTTGGAAGGTCAAAATGACCATTTTTTGAAAATTTGCTGGCCTCTCCCGTCCAAACGCGCGGGGATAGAGAGTTGCCCTTTATACTGAAGATAGAGTTCGACGAGCTGTATTCAACGCACTCTTCCGCTTTTTTGTAACTCCAAGTACTGTGGAGCTATGGCGGAAAGAATGTCGGCGGAATGTTGGTTTAAACCCTTCCCCTTTTTTTCTCGAAAATCAGAAAGTGTTCGCGATTGCCATTTTGATGCTATCGTGTAAGAAGTATCTCAAGGGGGAATACAGGGCCGCATCCAGTTCCTCGGTATGGCCATTATTTTCGGAATTAGAGACTCAAATATTTTAGGTACCGAAAAATTAAGGCTAGAAAAAAGTGCGACGGATTTGCTGGATTTTAGCGGTGATTATTAAGGAAGATGCCGGGATGCTACAGTTAAAAGGGCGGGCCTCTGAGCCCCTTCGTTCTCCCTGTGTAGAAAAAAGTCTGTTTTGGAAGGTCAAAATGACCATTTTTTGAAATTTTGCCGGCCTCTCCCTTCCAAACGCGCGGGGATAGAAAGTTGCCCTTTATACTGAAGATAGAGTTCGACGAGCTGTATTCAACGCACTCTTCCGCTTTTTTGTAACTACAAGTACTGTGGAGCTATGGCGGAAAGAATGTCGGCGGAATGGTGGTTTAACCCTTCCCCTTTTTTTCTCGAAATTCAGAAAGTGTTCGCGATTGCCATTTTGATGCTATCGTGTAAGAAGTATCTCAAGGGGGAATACAGGGCCGCATCCAGTTCCTCGGTATGGCCATTATTTTCGGAATTAGAGACTCAAATATTTTAGGTACCGAAAAATTAAGGCTAGAAAAAAGTGCGACGGATTTGCTGGATTTTAGCGGTGATTATTAAGGAAGATGCCGGGATGCTACAGTTAAAAGGGCGGGCCTCTGAGCCCCTTCGTTCTCCCTGTGTAGAAAAAAGTCTGTTTTGGAAGGTCAAAATGACCATTTTTTTAAATTTTGCCGGCCTCTCCCGTCCAAACGCGCGGGGATAGAGAGTTGCCCTTTACACTGAAGATAGAGTTCGACGAGCTGTATTCAACGCACTCTTCCGCTTTTTTGTAACTACAAGTACTGTGGAGCTATGGCGGAAAGAATGTCGGCGGAATGGTGGTTTAAACCCTTCCCCTTTTTTTCTCGAAAATCAGAAAGTGTTCGCGATTGCCATTTTGATGCTATCGTGTAAGAAGTATCTCAAGGGGGAATACAGGGCCGCATCCAGTTCCTCGGTATGGCCATTATTTTCGGAATTAGAGACTCAAATATTTTAGGTACCGAAAAATTAAGGCTAGAAAAAAGTGCGACGGATTTGCTGGATTTTAGCGGTGATTATTAAGGAAGATGCCGGGATGCTACAGTTAAAAGGGCGGGCCTCTGAGCCCCTTCGTTCTCCCTGTGTAGAAAAAAGTCTGTTTTGGAAGGTCAAAATGACCATTTTTTGAAAATTTGCTGGCCTCTCCCGTCCAAACGCGCGGGGATAGAGAGTTGCCCTTTATACTGAAGATAGAGTTCGACGAGCTGTATTCAACGCACTCTTCCGCTTTTTTGTAACTACAAGTACTGTGGAGCTATGGCGGAAAGAATGTCGGCGGAATGGTGGTTTAAACCCTTCCCCTTTTTTTCTCGAAAATCAGAAAGTGTTCGCGATTGCCATTTTGATGCTATCGTGTAAGAAGTATCTCAACGGGGAATACAGGGCCGCATCCAGTTCCTCGGTATGGCCATTATTTTCGGAATTAGAGACTCAAATATTTTAGGTACCGAAAAATTAAGGCTAGAAAAAAGTGCGACGGATTTGCTGGATTTTAGCGGTGATTATTAAGGAAGATGCCGGGATGCTACAGTTAAAAGGGCGGGCCTCTGAGCCCCTTCGTTCTCCCTGTGTAGAAAAAAGTCTGTTTTGGAAGGTCAAAATGACCATTTTTTGAAATTTTGCCGGCCTCTCCCGTCCAAACGCGCGGGGATAGAGAGTTGCCCTTTATACTGAAGATAGAGTTCGACGAGCTGTATTCAACGCACTCTTCCGCTTTTTTGTAACTACAAGTACTGTGGAGCTATGGCGGAAAGAATGTCGGCGGAATGGTGGTTCCCCTTCCCCTTTTTTTCTCGACAATCAGAAAGTGTTCGCGATTGCCATTTTGATGCTATCGTGTAAGAAGTATCTCAAGGGGGAATACAGGGCCGCATCCAGTTCCTCGGTATGGCCATTATTTTCGGAATTAGAGACTCAAATATTTTAGGTACCGAAAAATTAAGGCTAGAAAAAAGTGCGACGGATTTGCTGGATTTTAGCGGTGATTATTAAGGAAGATTCCGGGATGCTACAGTTAAAAGGGCGGGCCTCTGAGCCCCTTCGTTCTCCCTGTGTAGAAAAAAGTCTGTTTTGGAAGGTCAAAATGACCATTTTTTGAAAATTTGCTGGCCTCTCCCGTCCAAACGCGCGGGGATAGAGAGTTGCCCTTTATACTGAAGATAGAGTTCGACGAGCTGTATTCAACGCACTCTTCCGCTTTTTTGTAACTACAAGTACTGTGGAGCTATGGCGGAAAGAATGTCGGCGGAATGGTGGTTTAAACCCTTCCCCTTTTTTTCTCGAAAATCAGAAAGTGTTCGCGATTGCCATTTTGATGCTATCGTGTAAGAAGTATCTCAAGGGGGAATACAGGGCCGCATCCAGTTCCTCGGTATGGCCATTATTTTCGGAATTAGATACTCAAATATTTTAGGTACCGAAAAATTAAGGCTAGAAAAAAGTGCGACGGATTTGCTGGATTTTAGCGGTGATTATTAAGGAAGATGCCGGGATGCTACAGTTAAAAGGGCGGGCTTCTGAGCCCCTTCGTTCTCCCTGTGTAGAAAAAAGTCTGTTTTGGAAGGTCAAAATGACCATTTTTTGAAATTTTGCCGGCCTCTCCCGTCCAAACGTGCGGGGATAGAGAGTTGCCCTTTATACTGAAGATAGAGTTCGACGAGCTGTATTCAACGCACTCTTCCGCTTTTTTGTAACTACAAGTACTGTGGAGCTATGGCGGAAAGAATGTCGGCGGAATGGTGGTTTAAACCCTTCCCCTTTTTTTCTCGAAAATCAGAAAGTGTTCGCGATTGCCATTTTGATGCTATCGTGTAAGAAGTATCTCAAGGGGGAATACAGGGCCGCATCCAGTTCCTCGGTATGGCCATTATTTTCGGAATTAGAGACTCAAATATTTTAGGTACCGAAAAATTAAGGCTAGAAAAAAGTGCGACGGATTTGCTGGATTTTAGCGGTGATTATTAAGGAAGATGCCGGGATGCTACAGTTAAAAGGGCGGGCCTCTGAGCCCCTTCGTTCTCCCTGTGTAGAAAAAAGTCTGTTTTGGAAGGTCAAAATGACCATTTTTTGAAAATTTGCTGGCCTCTCCCGTCCAAACGCGCGGGGATAGAGAGTTGCCCTTTATACTGAAGATAGAGTTCGACGAGCTGTATTCAACGCACTCTTCCGCTTTTTTGTAACTACAAGTACTGTGGAGCTATGGCGGAAAGAATGTCGGCGGAATGGTGGTTTAAACCCTTCCCCTTTTTTTCTCGAAAATCAGAAAGTGTTCGCGATTGCCATTTTGATGCTATCGTGTAAGAAGTATCTCAAGTAGGAATACAGGGCCGCATCCAGTTCCTCGGTATGGCCATTATTTTCGGAATTAGAGACTCAAATATTTTAGGTACCGAAAAATTAAGGCTAGAAAAAAGTGCGACGGATTTGCTGGATTTTAGCGGTGATTATTAAGGAAGATGCCGGGATGCTACAGTTAAAAGGGCGGGCCTCTGAGCCCCTTCGTTCTCCCTGTGTAGAAAAAAGTCTGTTTTGGAAGGTCAAAATGACCATTTTTTGAAAATTTGCTGGCCTCTCCCGTCCAAACGCGCGGGGATAGAGAGTTGCCCTTTATACTGAAGATAGAGTTCGACGAGCTGTATTCAACGCACTCTTCCGCTTTTTTGTAACTACAAGTACTGTGGAGCTATGGCGGAAAGAATGTCGGCGGAATGGTGGTTTAAAACCCTTCCCCTTTTTTTTCTCGAAAATCAGAAAGTGTTCGCGATTGCCATTTTGATGCTATCGTGTAAGAAGTATCTCAAGGGGGAATACAGGGCCGCATCCAGTTCCTCGGTATGGCCATTATTTTCGGAATTAGAGACTCAAATATTTTAGGTACCGAAAAATTAAGGCTAGAAAAAAGTGCGACGGATTTGCTGGATTTTAGCGGTGATTATTAAGGAAGATGCCGGGATGCTACAGTTAAAAGGGCGGGCCTCTGAGCCCCTTCGTTCTCCCTGTGTAGAAAAAAGTCTGTTTTGGAAGGTCAAAATGACCATTTTTTGAAAATTTGCTGGCCTCTCCCGTCCAAACGCGCGGGGATAGAGAGTTGCCCTTTATACTGAAGATAGAGTTCGACGAGCTGTATTCAACGCAATCTTCCGCTTTTTTGTAACTACAAGTACTGTGGAGCTATGGCGGAAAGAATGTCGGCGGAATGGTGGTTTAAACCCTTCCCCTTTTTTTCTCGAAAATCAGAAAGTGTTCGCGATTGCCATTTTGATGCTATCGTGTAAGAAGTATCTCAAGGGGGAATACAGGGCCGCATCCAATTCCTCGGTATGGCCATTATTTTCGGAATTAGAGACTCAAATATTTTAGGTACCGAAAAATTAAGGCTAGAAAAAAGTGCGACGGATTTGCTGGATTTTAGCGGTGATTATTAAGGAAGATGCCGGGATGCTACAGTTAAAAGGGCGGGCCTCTGAGCCCCTTCGTTCTCCCTGTGTAGAAAAAAGTCTGTTTTGGAAGGTCAAAATGACCATTTTTTGAAAATTTGCTGGCCTCTCCCGTCCAAACGCGCGGGGATAGAGAGTTGCCCTTTATACTGAAGATAGAGTTCGACGAGCTGTATTCAACGCACTCTTCCGCTTTTTTGTAACTACAAGTACTGTGGAGCTATGGCGGAAAGAATGTCGGCGGAATGGTGGTTTAAACCCTTCCCCTTTTTTTCTCGAAAATCAGAAAGTGTTCGCGATTGCCATGTTGATGCTATCGTGTAAGAAGTATCTCAAGGGGGAATACAGGGCCGCATCCAGTTCCTCGGTATGGCCATTATTTTCGGAATTAGAGACTCAAATATTTTAGGTACCGAAAAATTAAGGCTAGAAAAAAGTGCGACGGATTTGCTGGATTTTAGCGGTGATTATTAAGGAAGATGCCGGGATGCTACAGTTAAAAGGGCGGGCCTCTGAGCCCCTTCGTTCTCCCTGTGTAGAAAAAAGTCTGTTTTGGAAGGTCAAAATGACCATTTTTTGAAAATTTGCTGGCCTCTCCCGTCCAAACGCGCGGGGATAGAGAGTTGCCCTTTATACTGAAGATAGAGTTCGACGAGCTGTATTCAACGCACTCTTCCGCTTTTTTGTAACTACAAGTACTGTGGAGCTATGGCGGAAAGAATGTCGGCGGAATGGTGGTTTAAACCCTTCCCCTTTTTTTCTCGAAAATCAGAAAGTGTTCGCGATTGCCATTTTGATGCTATCGTGTAAGAAGTATCTCAAGGGGGAATACAGGGCCGCATCCAGTTCCTCGGTATGGCCATTATTTTCGGAATTAGAGACTCAAATATTTTAGGTACCGAAAAATTAAGGCTAGAAAAAAGTGCGACGGATTTGCTGGATTTTAGCGGTGATTATTAAGGAAGATGCCGGGATGCTACAGTTAAAAGGGCGGGCCTCTGAGCCCCTTCGTTCTCCCTGTGTAGAAAAAAGTCTGTTTTGGAAGGTCAAAATGACCATTTTTTGATAATTTGCTGGCCTCTCCCGTCCAAACGCGCGGGGATAGAGAGTTGCCCTTTATACTGAAGATAGAGTTCGACGAGCTGTATTCAACGCACTCTTCCGCTTTTTTGTAACTACAAGTACTGTGGAGCTATGGCGGAAAGAATGTCGGCGGAATGGTGGTTTAAACCCTTCCCCTTTTTTTCTCGAAAATCAGAAAGTGTTCGCGATTGCCATTTTGATGCTATCGTGTAAGAAGTATCTCAAGGGGGAATACAGGGCCGCATCCAGTTCCTCGGTATGGCCATTATTTTCGGAATTAGAGACTCAAATATTTTAGGTACCGAAAAATTAAGGCTAGAAAAAAGTGCGACGGATTTGCTGGATTTTAGCGGTGATTATTAAGGAAGATGCCGGGATGCTACAGTTAAAAGGGCGGGCCTCTGAGCCCCTTCGTTCTCCCTGTGTAGTAAAAAGTCTGTTTTGGAAGGTCAAAATGACCATTTTTTGAAATTTTGCCGGCCTCTCCCGTCCAAACGCGCGGGGATAGAGAGTTGCCCTTTATACTGAAGATAGAGTTCGACGAGCTGTATTCAACGCACTCTTCCGCTTTTTTGTAACTACAAGTACTGTGGAGCTATGGCGGAAAGAATGTCGGCGGAATGGTGGTTTAAACCCTTCCCCTTTTTTTCTCGAAAATCAGAAAGTGTTCGCGATTGCCATTTTGATGCTATCGTGTAAGAAGTATCTCAAGGGGGAATACAGGGCCGCATCCAGTTCCTCGGTATGGCCATTATTTTCGGAATTAGAGACTCAAATATTTTAGGTACCGAAAAATTAAGGCTAGAAAAAAGTGCAACGGATTTGCTGGATTTTAGCGGTGATTATTAAGGAAGATGCCGGGATGCTACAGTTAAAAGGGCGGGCCTCTGAGCCCCTTCGTTCTCCCTGTGTAGAAAAAAGTCTGTTTTGGAAGGTCAAAATGACCATTTTTTGAAAATTTGCTGGCCTCTCCCGTCCAAACGCGCGGGGATAGAGAGTTGCCCTTTATACTGAAGATAGAGTTCGACGAGCTGTATTCAACGCACTCTTCCGCTTTTTTGTAACTACAAGTACTGTGGAGCTATGGCGGAAAGAATGTCGGCGGAATGGTGGTTTAAACCCTTCCCCTTTTTTTTCTCGAAAATCAGAAAGTGTTCGCGATTGCCATTTTGATGCTATCGTGTAAGAAGTATCTCAAGGGGGAATACAGGGCCGCATCCAGTTCCTCGGTATGGCCATTATTTTCGGAATTAGAGACTCAAATATTTTAGGTACCGAAAAATTAAGGCTAGAAAAAAGTGCGACGGATTTGCTGGATTTTAGCGGTGATTATTAAGGAAGATGCCGGGATGCTACAGTTAAAAGGGCGGGCCTCTGAGCCCCTTCGTTCTCCCTGTGTAGAAAAAAGTCTGTTTTGGAAGGTCAAAATGACCATTTTTTGAAAATTTGCTGGCCTCTCCCGTCCAAACGCGCGGGGATAGAGAGTTGCCCTTTATACTGAAGATAGAGTTCGACGAGCTGTATTCAACGCAATCTTCCGCTTTTTTGTAACTACAAGTACTGTGGAGCTATGGCGGAAAGAATGTCGGCGGAATGGTGGTTTAAACCCTTCCCCTTTTTTTCTCGAAAATCAGAAAGTGTTCGCGATTGCCATTTTGATGCTATCGTGTAAGAAGTATCTCAAGGGGGAATACAGGGCCGCATCCAATTCCTCGGTATGGCCATTATTTTCGGAATTAGAGACTCAAATATTTTAGGTACCGAAAAATTAAGGCTAGAAAAAAGTGCGACGGATTTGCTGGATTTTAGCGGTGATTATTAAGGAAGATGCCGGGATGCTACAGTTAAAAGGGCGGGCCTCTGAGCCCCTTCGTTCTCCCTGTGTAGAAAAAAGTCTGTTTTGGAAGGTCAAAATGACCATTTTTTGAAAATTTGCTGGCCTCTCCCGTCCAAACGCGCGGGGATAGAGAGTTGCCCTTTATACTGAAGATAGAGTTCGACGAGCTGTATTCAACGCACTCTTCCGCTTTTTTGTAACTACAAGTACTGTGGAGCTATGGCGGAAAGAATGTCGGCGGAATGGTGGTTTAAACCCTTCCCCTTTTTTTCTCGAAAATCAGAAAGTGTTCGCGATTGCCATTTTGATGCTATCGTGTAAGAAGTATCTCAAGGGGGAATACAGGGCCGCATCCAGTTCCTCGGTATGGCCATTATTTTCGGAATTAGAGACTCAAATATTTTAGGTACCGAAAAATTAAGGCTAGAAAAAAGTGCGACGGATTTGCTGGATTTTAGCGGTGATTATTAAGGAAGATGCCGGGATGCTACAGTTAAAAGGGCGGGCCTCTGAGCCCCTTCGTTCTCCCTGTGTAGAAAAAAGTCTGTTTTGGAAGGTCAAAATGACCATTTTTTGAAAATTTGCTGGCCTCTCCCGTCCAAACGCGCGGGGATAGAGAGTTGCCCTTTATACTGAAGATAGAGTTCGACGAGCTGTATTCAACGCACTCTTCCGCTTTTTTGTAACTACAAGTACTGTGGAGCTATGGCGGAAAGAATGTCGGCGGAATGGTGGTTTAAACCCTTCCCCTTTTTTTCTCGAAAATCAGAAAGTGTTCGCGATTGCCATTTTGATGCTATCGTGTAAGAAGTATCTCAAGGGGGAATACAGGGCCGCATCCAGTTCCTCGGTATGGCCATTATTTTCGGAATTAGAGACTCAAATATTTTAGGTACCGAAAAATTAAGGCTAGAAAAAAGTGCGACGGATTTGCTGGATTTTAGCGGTGATTATTAAGGAAGATGCCGGGATGCTACAGTTAAAAGGGCGGGCCTCTGAGCCCCTTCGTTCTCCCTGTGTAGAAAAAAGTCTGTTTTGGAAGGTCAAAATGACCATTTTTTGATAATTTGCTGGCCTCTCCCGTCCAAACGCGCGGGGATAGAGAGTTGCCCTTTATACTGAAGATAGAGTTCGACGAGCTGTATTCAACGCACTCTTCCGCTTTTTTGTAACTACAAGTACTGTGGAGCTATGGCGGAAAGAATGTCGGCGGAATGGTGGTTTAAACCCTTCCCCTTTTTTTCTCGAAAATCAGAAAGTGTTCGCGATTGCCATTTTGATGCTATCGTGTAAGAAGTATCTCAAGGGGGAATACAGGGCCGCATCCAGTTCCTCGGTATGGCCATTATTTTCGGAATTAGAGACTCAAATATTTTAGGTACCGAAAAATTAAGGCTAGAAAAAAGTGCAACGGATTTGCTGGATTTTAGCGGTGATTATTAAGGAAGATGCCGGGATGCTACAGTTAAAAGGGCGGGCCTCTGAGCCCCTTCGTTCTCCCTGTGTAGAAAAAAGTCTGTTTTGGAAGGTCAAAATGACCATTTTTTGAAAATTTGCTGGCCTCTCCCGTCCAAACGCGCGGGGATAGAGAGTTGCCCTTTATACTGAAGATAGAGTTCGACGAGCTGTATTCAACGCACTCTTCCGCTTTTTTGTAACTACAAGTACTGTGGAGCTATGGCGGAAAGAATGTCGGCGGAATGGTGGTTTAAACCCTTCCCCTTTTTTTCTCGAAAATCAGAAAGTGTTCGCGATTGCCATTTTGATGCTATCGTGTAAGAAGTATCTCAAGGGGGAATACAGGGCCGCATCCAGTTCCTCGGTATGGCCATTATTTTCGGAATTAGAGACTCAAATATTTTAGGTACCGAAAAATTAAGGCTAGAAAAAAGTGCGACGGATTTGCTGGATTTTAGCGGTGATTATTAAGGAAGATGCCGGGATGCTACAGTTAAAAGGGCGGGCCTCTGAGCCCCTTCGTTCTCCCTGTGTAGAAAAAAGTCTGTTTTGGAAGGTCAAAATGACCATTTTTTGAAAATTTGCTGGCCTCTCCCGTCCAAACGCGCGGGGATAGAGAGTTGCCCTTTATACTGAAGATAGAGTTCGACGAGCTGTATTCAACGCACTCTTCCGCTTTTTTGTAACTACAAGTACTGTGGAGCTATGGCGGAAAGAATGTCGGCGGAATGGTGGTTTAAACCCTTCCCCTTTTTTTCTCGAAAATCAGAAAGTGTTCGCGATTGCCATTTTGATGCTATCGTGTAAGAAGTATCTCAAGGGGGAATACAGGGCCGCATCCAGTTCCTCGGTATGGCCATTATTTTCGGAATTAGAGACTCAAATATTTTAGGTACCGAAAAATTAAGGCTAGAAAAAAGTGCGACGGATTTGCTGGATTTTAGCGGTGATTATTAAGGAAGATGCCGGGATGCTACAGTTAAAAGGGCGGGCCTCTGAGCCCCTTCGTTCTCCCTGTGTAGAAAAAAGTCTGTTTTGGAAGGTCAAAATGACCATTTTTTTAAATTTTGCCGGCCTCTCCCGTCCAAACGCGCGGGGATAGAGAGTTGCCCTTTATACTGAAGATAGAGTTCGACGAGCTGTATTCAACGCACTCTTCCGCTTTTTTGTAACTACAAGTACTGTGGAGCTATGGCGGAAAGAATGTCGGCGGAATGGTGGTTTAAACCCTTCCCCTTTTTTTCTCGAAAATCAGAAAGTGTTCGCGATTGCCATTTTGATGCTATCGTGTAAGAAGTATCTCAAGGGGGAATACAGGGCCGCATCCAGTTCCTCGGTATGGCCATTATTTTCGGAATTAGAGACTCAAATATTTTAGGTACCGAAAAATTAAGGCTAGAAAAAAGTGCGACGGATTTGCTGGATTTTAGCGGTGATTATTAAGGAAGATGCCGGGATGCTACAGTTAAAAGGGCGGGCCTCTGAGCCCCTTCATTCTCCCTGTGTAGAAAAAAGTCTGTTTTGGAAGGTCAAAATGACCATTTTTTGAAAATTTGCCGGCCTCTCCCGTCCAAACGCGCGGGGATAGAGAGTTGCCCTTTATACTGAAGATAGAGTTCGACGAGCTGTATTCAACGCACTCTTCCGCTTTTTTGTAACTACAAGTACTGTGGAGCTATGGCGGAAAGAATGTCGGCGGAATGTTGGTTTAAACCCTTCCCCTTTTTTTCTCGAAAATCAGAAAGTGTTCGCGATTGCCATTTTGATGCTATCGTGTAAGAAGTATCTCAAGGGGGAATACAGGGCCGCATCCAGTTCCTCGGTATGGCCATTATTTTCGGAATTAGAGACTCAAATATTTTAGGTACCGAAAAATTAAGGCTAGAAAAAAGTGCGACGGATTTGCTGGATTTTAGCGGTGATTATTAAGGAAGATGCCGGGATGCTACAGTTAAAAGGGCGGGCCTCTGAGCCCCTTCGTTCTCCCTGTGTAGAAAAAAGTCTGTTTTGGAAGGTCAAAATGACCATTTTTTGAAATTTTGCCGGCCTCTCCCGTCCAAACGCGCGGGGATAGAGAGTTGCCCTTTATACTGAATATAGAGTTCGACGAGCTGTATTCAACGCACTCTTCCGCTTTTTTGTAACTACAAGTACTGTGGAGCTATGGCGGAAAGAATGTCGGCGGAATGGTGGTTTAAACCCTTCCCCTTTTTTTCTCGAAAATCAGAAAGTGTTCGCGATTGCCATTTTGATGCTATCGTGTAAGAAGTATCTCAAGGGGGAATACAGGGCCGCATCCAGTTCCTCGGTATGGCCATTATTTTCGGAATTAGAGACTCAAATATTTTAGGTACCGAAAAATTAAGGCTAGAAAAAAGTGCGACGGATTTGCTGGATTTTAGCGGTGATTATTAAGGAAGATGCCGGGATGCTACAGTTAAAAGGGCGGGCCTCTGAGCCCCTTCGTTCTCCCTGTGTAGAAAAAAGTCTGTTTTGGAAGGTCAAAATGACCATTTTTTGAAAATTTGCTGGCCTCTCCCGTCCAAACGCGCGGGGATAGAGAGTTGCCCTTTATACTGAAGATAGAGTTCGACGAGCTGTATTCAACGCACTCTTCCGCTTTTTTGTAACTACAAGTACTGTGGAGCTATGGCGGAAAGAATGTCGGCGGAATGGTGGTTTAAACCCTTCCCCTTTTTTTCTCGAAAATCAGAAAGTGTTCGCGATTGCCATTTTGATGCTATCGTGTAAGAAGTATCTCAAGGGGGAATACAGGGCCGCATCCAGTTCCTCGGTATGGCCATTATTTTCGGAATTAGAGACTCAAATATTTTAGGTACCGAAAAATTAAGGCTAGAAAAAAGTGCGACGGATTTGCTGGATTTTAGCGGTGATTATTAAGGAAGATGCCGGGATGCTACAGTTAAAAGGGCGGGCCTCTGAGCCCCTTCGTTCTCCCTGTGTAGAAAAAAGTTTGTTTTGGAAGGTCAAAATGACCATTTTTTGAAATTTTGCCGGCCTCTCCCGTCCAAACGAGTGGGGATAGAGAGTTGCCCTTTATACTGAAGATAGAGTTCGACGAGCTGTATTCAACGCACTCTTCCGCTTTTTTGTAACTACAAGTACTGTGGAGCTATGGCGGAAAGAATGTCGGCGGAATGTTGGTTTAAACCCTTCCCCTTTTTTTCTCGAAAATCAGAAAGTGTTCGCGATTGCCATTTTGATGCTATCGTGTAAGAAGTATCTCAAGGGGGAATACAGGGCCGCATCCAGTTCCTCGGTATGGCCATTATTTTCGGAATTAGAGACTCAAATATTTTAGGTACCGAAAAATTAAGGCTAGAAAAAAGTGCGACGGATTTGCTGGATTTTAGCGGTGATTATTAAGGAAGATGCCGGGATGCTACAGTTAAAAGGGCGGGCCTCTGAGCCCCTTCGTTCTCCCTGTGTAGAAAAAAGTCTGTTTTGGAAGGTCAAAATGACCATTTTTTGAAAATTTGCTGGCCTCTCCCGTCCAAACGCGCGGGGATAGAGAGTTGCCCTTTATACTGAAGATAGAGTTCGACGAGCTGTATTCAACGCACTCTTCCGCTTTTTTGTAACTACAAGTACTGTGGAGCTATGGCGGAAAGAATGTCGGCGGAATGGTGGTTTAAACCCTTCCCCTTTTTTTCTCGAAAATCAGAAAGTGTTCGCGATTGCCATTTTGATGCTATCGTGTAAGAAGTATCTCAAGGGGGAATACAGGGCCGCATCCAGTTCCTCGGTATGGCCATTATTTTCGGAATTAGAGACTCATATATTTTAGGTACCGAAAAATTAAGGCTAGAAAAAAGTGCGACGGATTTGCTGGAGTTTAGCGGTGATTATTAAGGAAGATGCCGGGATGCTACAGTTAAAAGGGCGGGCCTCTGAGCCCCTTCGTTCTCCCTGTGTAGAAAAAAGTCTGTTTTGGAAGGTCAAAATGACCATTTTTTGAAATTTTGCCGGCCTCTCCCGTCCAAACGCGCGGGGATAGAGAGTTGCCCTTTATATTGAAGATAGAGTTCGACGAGCTGTATTCAACGCACTCTTCCGCTTTTTTGTAACTACAAGTACTGTGGAGCTATGGCGGAAAGAATGTCGGCGGAATGGTGGTTTTAAACCCTTCCCCTTTTTTTCTCGAAAATCAGAAAGTGTTCGCGATTGCCATTTTGATGCTATCGTGTAAGAAGTATCTCAAGGGGGAATACAGGGCCGCATCCAGTTCCTCGGTATGGCCATTATTTTCGGAATTAGAGACTCAAATATTTTAGGTACCGAAAAATTAAGGCTAGAAAAAAGTGCAACGGATTTGCTGGATTTTAGCGGTGATTATTAAGGAAGATGCCGGGATGCTACAGTTAAAAGGGCGGGCCTCTGAGCCCCTTCGTTCTCCCTGTGTAGAAAAAAGTCTGTTTTGGAAGGTCAAAATGACCATTTTTTGAAAATTTGCTGGCCTCTCCCGTCCAAACGCGCGGGGATAGAGAGTTGCCCTTTATACTGAAGATAGAGTTCGACGAGCTGTATTCAACGCACTCTTCCGCTTTTTTGTAACTACAAGTACTGTGGAGCTATGGCGGAAAGAATGTCGGCGGAATGGTGGTTTAAACCCTTCCCCTTTTTTTCTCGAAAATCAGAAAGTGTTCGCGATTGCCATTTTGATGCTATCGTGTAAGAAGTATCTCAAGGGGGAATACAGGGCCGCATCCAGTTCCTCGGTATGGCCATTATTTTCGGAATTAGAGACTCAAATATTTTAGGTACCGAAAAATTAAGGCTAGAAAAAAGTGCGACGGATTTGCTGGATTTTAGCGGTGATTATTAAGGAAGATGCCGGGATGCTACAGTTAAAAGGGCGGGCCTCTGAGCCCCTTCGTTCTCCCTGTGTAGAAAAAAGTCTGTTTTGGAAGGTCAAAATGACCATTTTTTGAAAATTTGCTGGCCTCTCCCGTCCAAACGCGCGGGGATAGAGAGTTGCCCTTTATACTGAAGATAGAGTTCGACGAGCTGTATTCAACGCACTCTTCCGCTTTTTTGTAACTACAAGTACTGTGGAGCTATGGCGGAAAGAATGTCGGCGGAATGGTGGTTTAAACCCTTCCCCTTTTTTTCTCGAAAATCAGAAAGTGTTCGCGATTGCCATTTTGATGCTATCGTGTAAGAAGTATCTCAAGGGGGAATACAGGGCCGCATCCAGTTCCTCGGTATGGCCATTATTTTCGGAATTAGAGACTCAAATATTTTAGGTACCGAAAAATTAAGGCTAGAAAAAAGTGCGACGGATTTGCTGGATTTTAGCGGTGATTATTAAGGAAGATGCCGGGATGCTACAGTTAAAAGGGCGGGCCTCTGAGCCCCTTCGTTCTCCCTGTGTAGAAAAAAGTCTGTTTTGGAAGGTCAAAATGACCATTTTTTGAAATTTTGCCGGCCTCTCCCGTCCAAACGCGCGGGGATAGAGAGTTGCCCTTTATACTGAAGATAGAGTTCGACGAGCTGTATTCAACGCACTCTTCCGCTTTTTTGTAACTACAAGTACTGTGGAGCTATGGCGGAAAGAATGTCGGCGGAATGGTGGTTTAAACCCTTCCCCTTTTTTTCTCGAAAATCAGAAAGTGTTCGCGATTGCCATTTTGATGCTATCGTGTAAGAAGTATCTCAAGGGGGAATACAGGGCCGCATCCAGTTCCTCGGTATGGCCATTATTTTCGGAATTAGAGACTCAAATATTTTAGGTACCGAAAAATTAAGGCTAGAAAAAAGTGCGACGGATTTGCTGGATTTTAGCGGTGATTATTAAGGAAGATGCCGGGATGCTACAGTTAAAAGGGCGGGCCTCTGAGCCCCTTCGTTCTCCCTGTGTAGAAAAAAGTCTGTTTTGGAAGGTCAAAATGACCATTTTTTGAAAATTTGCCGGCCTCTCCCGTCCAAACGCGCGGGGATAGAGAGTTGCCCTTTATACTGAAGATAGAGTTCGACGAGCTGTATTCAACGCACTCTTCCGCTTTTTTGTAACTACAAGTACTGTGGAGCTATGGCGGAAAGAATGTCGGCGGAATGGTGGTTTAAACCCTTCCCCTTTTTTTCTCGAAAATCAGAAAGTGTTCGCGATTGCCATTTTGATGCTATCGTGTAAGAAGTATCTCAAGGGGGAATACAGGGCCGCATCCAGTTCCTCGGTATGGCCATTATTTTCGGAATTAGAGACTCAAATATTTTAGGTACCGAAAAATTAAGGCTAGAAAAAAGTGCGACGGATTTGCTGGATTTTAGCGGTGATTATTAAGGAAGATGCCGGGATGCTACAGTTAAAAGGGCGGGCCTCTGAGCCCCTTCGTTCTCCCTGTGTAGAAAAAAGTCTGTTTTGGAAGGTCAAAATGACCATTTTTTGAAATTTTGCCGGCCTCTCCCGTCCAAACGCGTGGGGATAGAGAGTTGCCCTTTATACTGAAGATAGAGTTCGACGAGCTGTATTCAACGCACTCTTCCGCTTTTTTGTAACTACAAGTACTGTGGAGCTATGGCGGAAAGAATGTCGGCGGAATGTTGGTTTAAACCCTTCCCCTTTTTTTCTCGAAAATCAGAAAGTGTTCGCGATTGCCATTTTGATGCTATCGTGTAAGAAGTATCTCAAGGGGGAATACAGGGCCGCATCCAGTTCCTCGGTATGGCCATTATTTTCGGAATTAGAGACTCAAATATTTTAGGTACCGAAAAATTAAGGCTAGAAAAAAGTGCGACGGATTTGCTGGATTTTAGCGGTGATTATTAAGGAAGATGCCGGGATGCTACAGTTAAAAGGGCGGGCCTCTGAGCCCCTTCGTTCTCCCTGTGTAGAAAAAAGTCTGTTTTGGAAGGTCAAAATGACCATTTTTTGAAATTTTGCCGGCCTCTCCCGTCCAAACGCGCGGGGATAGAGAGTTGCCCTTTATACTGAAGATAGAGTTCGACGAGCTGTATTCAACGCACTCTTCCGCTTTTTTGTAACTACAAGTACTGTGGAGCTATGGCGGAAAGAATGTCGGCGGAATGGTGGTTTAAACCCTTCCCCTTTTTTTCTCGAAAATCAGAAAGTGTTCGCGATTGCCATTTTGATGCTATCGTGTAAGAAGTATCTCAAGGGGGAATACAGGGCCGCATCCAGTTCCTCGGTATGGCCATTATTTTCGGAATTAGAGACTCAAATATTTTAGGTACCGAAAAATTAAGGCTAGAAAAAAGTGCGACGGATTTGCTGGATTTTAGCGGTGATTATTAAGGAAGATGCCGGGATGCTACAGTTAAAAGGGCGGGCCTCTGAGCCCCTTCGTTCTCCCTGTGTAGAAAAAAGTCTGTTTTGGAAGGTCAAAATGACCATTTTTTGAAAATTTGCTGGCCTCTCCCGTCCAAACGCGCGGGGATAGAGAGTTGCCCTTTATACTGAAGATAGAGTTCGACGAGCTGTATTCAACGCACTCTTCCGCTTTTTTGTAACTACAAGTACTGTGGAGCTATGGCGGAAAGAATGTCGGCGGAATGGTGGTTTAAACCCTTCCCCTTTTTTTCTCGAAAATCAGAAAGTGTTCGCGATTGCCATTTTGATGCTATCGTGTAAGAAGTATCTCAAGGGGGAATACAGGGCCGCATCCAGTTCCTCGGTATGGCCATTATTTTCGGAATTAGAGACTCAAATATTTTAGGTACCGAAAAATTAAGGCTAGAAAAAAGTGCGACGGATTTGCTGGATTTTAGCGGTGATTATTAAGGAAGATGCCGGGATGCTACAGTTAAAAGGGCGGGCCTCTGAGCCCCTTCGTTCTCCCTGTGTAGAAAAAAGTCTGTTTTGGAAGGTCAAAATGACCATTTTTTGAAAATTTGCTGGCCTCTCCCGTCCAAACGCGCGGGGATAGAGAGTTGCCCTTTATACTGAAGATAGAGTTCGACGAGCTGTATTCAACGCACTCTTCCGCTTTTTTGTAACTACAAGTACTGTGGAGCTATGGCGGAAAGAATGTCGGCGGATTTTCTCGAAAATCAGAAAGTGTTCGCGATTGCCATTTTGATGCTATCGTGTAAGAAGTATCTCAAGGGGGAATACAGGGCCGCATCCAGTTCCTCGGTATGGCCATTATTTTCGGAATTAGAGACTCATATATTTTAGGTACCGAAAAATTAAGGCTAGAAAAAAGTGCGACGGATTTGCTGGAGTTTAGCGGTGATTATTAAGGAAGATGCCGGGATGCTACAGTTAAAAGGGCGGGCCTCTGAGCCCCTTCGTTCTCCCTGTGTAGAAAAAAGTCTGTTTTGGAAGGTCAAAATGACCATTTTTTGAAAATTTGCTGGCCTCTCCCGTCCAAACGCGCGGGGATAGAGAGTTGCCCTTTATACTGAAGATAGAGTTCGACGAGCTGTATTCAACGCACTCTTCCGCTTTTTTGTAACTACAAGTACTGTGGAGCTATGGCGGAAAGAATGTCGGCGGAATGTTGGTTTAAACCCTTCCCCTTTTTTTCTCGAAAATCAGAAAGTGTTCGCGATTGCCATTTTGATGCTATCGTGTAAGAAGTATCTCAAGGGGGAATACAGGGCCGCATCCAGTTCCTCGGTATGGCCATTATTTTCGGAATTAGAGACTCAAATATTTTAGGTACCGAAAAATTAAGGCTAGAAAAAAGTGCGACGGATTTGCTGGATTTTAGCGGTGATTATTAAGGAAGATGCCGGGATGCTACAGTTAAAAGGGCGGGCCTCTGAGCCCCTTCGTTCTCCCTGTGTAGAAAAAAGTCTGTTTTGGAAGGTCAAAATGACCATTTTTTGAAATTTTGCCGGCCTCTCCCGTCCAAACGCGCGGGGATAGAGAGTTGCCCTTTATACTGAAGATAGAGTTCGACGAGCTGTATTCAACGCACTCTTCCGCTTTTTTGTAACTACAAGTACTGTGGAGCTATGGCGGAAAGAATGTCGGCGGAATGGTGGTTTAAACCCTTCCCCTTTTTTTCTCGAAAATCAGAAAGTGTTCGCGATTGCCATTTTGATGCTATCGTGTAAGAAGTATCTCAAGGGGGAATACAGGGCCGCATCCAGTTCCTCGGTATGGCCATTATTTTCGGAATTAGAGACTCAAATATTTTAGGTACCGAAAAATTAAGGCTAGAAAAAAGTGCGACGGATTTGCTGGATTTTAGCGGTGATTATTAAGGAAGATGCCGGGATGCTACAGTTAAAAGGGCGGGCCTCTGAGCCCCTTCGTTCTCCCTGTGTAGAAAAAAGTCTGTTTTGGAAGGTCAAAATGACCATTTTTTGAAATTTTGCCGGCCTCTCCCGTCCAAACGCGCGGGGATAGAGAGTTGCCCTTTATACTGAAGATAGAGTTCGACGAGCTGTATTCAACGCACTCTTCCGCTTTTTTGTAACTACAAGTACTGTGGAGCTATGGCGGAAAGAATGTCGGCGGAATGGTGGTTTAAACCCTTCCCCTTTTTTTCTCGAAAATCAGAAAGTGTTCGCGATTGCCATTTTGATGCTATCGTGTAAGAAGTATCTCAAGGGGGAATACAGGGCCGCATCCAGTTCCTCGGTATGGCCATTATTTTCGGAATTAGAGACTCAAATATTTTAGGTACCGAAAAATTAAGGCTAGAAAAAAGTGCGACGGATTTGCTGGATTTTAGCGGTGATTATTAAGGAAGATGCCGGGATGCTACAGTTAAAAGGGCGGGCCTCTGAGCCCCTTCGTTCTCCCTGTGTAGAAAAAAGTCTGTTTTGGAAGGTCAAAATGACCATTTTTTGAAAATTTGCTGGCCTCTCCCGTCCAAACGCGCGGGGATAGAGAGTTGCCCTTTATACTGAAGATAGAGTTCGACGAGCTGTATTCAACGCACTCTTCCGCTTTTTTGTAACTACAAGTACTGTGGAGCTATGGCGGAAAGAATGTCGGCGGAATGGTGGTTTAAACCCTTCCCCTTTTTTTCTCGAAAATCAGAAAGTGTTCGCGATTGCCATTTTGATGCTATCGTGTAAGAAGTATCTCAAGGGGGAATACAGGGCCGCATCCAGTTCCTCGGTATGGCCATTATTTTCGGAATTAGAGACTCAAATATTTTAGGTACCGAAAAATTAAGGCTAGAAAAAAGTGCGACGGATTTGCTGGATTTTAGCGGTGATTATTAAGGAAGATGCCGGGATGCTACAGTTAAAAGGGCGGGCCTCTGAGCCCCTTCGTTCTCCCTGTGTAGAAAAAAGTCTGTTTTGGAAGGTCAAAATGACCATTTTTTGAAAATTTGCTGGCCTCTCCCGTCCAAACGCGCGGGGATAGAGAGTTGCCCTTTATACTGAAGATAGAGTTCGACGAGCTGTATTCAACGCACTCTTCCGCTTTTTTGTAACTACAAGTACTGTGGAGCTATGGCGGAAAGAATGTCGGCGGATTTTCTCGAAAATCAGAAAGTGTTCGCGATTGCCATTTTGATGCTATCGTGTAAGAAGTATCTCAAGGGGGAATACAGGGCCGCATCCAGTTCCTCGGTATGGCCATTATTTTCGGAATTAGAGACTCATATATTTTAGGTACCGAAAAATTAAGGCTAGAAAAAAGTGCGACGGATTTGCTGGAGTTTAGCGGTGATTATTAAGGAAGATGCCGGGATGCTACAGTTAAAAGGGCGGGCCTCTGAGCCCCTTCGTTCTCCCTGTGTAGAAAAAAGTCTGTTTTGGAAGGTCAAAATGACCATTTTTTGAAAATTTGCTGGCCTCTCCCGTCCAAACGCGCGGGGATAGAGAGTTGCCGTTTATACTGAAGATAGAGTTCGACGAGCTGTATTCAACGCACTCTTCCGCTTTTTTGTAACTACAAGTACTGTGGAGCTATGGCGGAAAGAATGTCGGCGGAATGGTGGTTTAAACCCTTCCCCTTTTTTTCTCGAAAATCAGAAAGTGTTCGCGATTGCCATTTTGATGCTATCGTGTAAGAAGTATCTCAAGGGGGAATACAGGGCCGCATCCAGTTCCTCGGTATGGCCATTATTTTCGGAATTAGAGACTCAAATATTTTAGGTACCGAAAAATTAAGGCTAGAAAAAAGTGCGACGGATTTGCTGGATTTTAGCGGTGATTATTAAGGAAGATGCCGGGATGCTACAGTTAAAAGGGCGGGCTTCTGAGCCCCTTCGTTCTCCCTGTGTAGAAAAAAGTTTGTTTTGGAAGGTCAAAATGACCATTTTTTGAAATTTTGCCGGCCTCTCCCGTCCAAACGCGTGGGGATAGAGAGTTGCCCTTTATACTGAAGATAGAGTTCGACGAGCTGTATTCAACGCACTCTTCCGCTTTTTTGTAACTACAAGTACTGTGGAGCTATGGCGGAAAGAATGTCGGCGGAAGTTGGTTTAAACCCTTCCCCTTTTTTTCTCGAAAATCAGAAAGTGTTCGCGATTGCCATTTTGATGCTATCGTGTAAGAAGTATCTCAAGGGGGAATACAGGGCCGCATCCAGTTCCTCGGTATGGCCATTATTTTCGGAATTAGAGACTCAAATATTTTAGGTACCGAAAAATTAAGGCTAGAAAAAAGTGCGACGGATTTGCTGGATTTTAGCGGTGATTATTAAGGAAGATGCCGGGATGCTACAGTTAAAAGGGCGGGCCTCTGAGCCCCTTCGTTCTCCCTGTGTAGAAAAAAGTCTGTTTTGGAAGGTCAAAATGACCATTTTTTGAAAATTTGCTGGCCTCTCCCGTCCAAACGCGCGGGGATAGAGAGTTGCCCTTTATACTGAAGATAGAGTTCGACGAGCTGTATTCAACGCACTCTTCCGCTTTTTTGTAACTACAAGTACTGTGGAGCTATGGCGGAAAGAATGTCGGCGGAATGGTGGTTTAAACCCTTCCCCTTTTTTTCTCGAAAATCAGAAAGTGTTCGCGATTGCCATTTTGATGCTATCGTGTAAGAAGTATCTCAAGGGGGAATACAGGGCCGCATCCAGTTCCTCGGTATGGCCATTATTTTCGGAATTAGAGACTCAAATATTTTAGGTACCGAAAAATTAAGGCTAGAAAAAAGTGCGACGGATTTGCTGGATTTTAGCGGTGATTATTAAGGAAGATGCCGGGATGCTACAGTTAAAAGGGCGGGCCTCTGAGCCCCTTCGTTCTCCCTGTGTAGAAAAAAGTCTGTTTTGGAAGGTCAAAATGACCATTTTTTGAAAATTTGCTGGCCTCTCCCGTCCAAACGCGCGGGGATAGAGAGTTGCCCTTTATACTGAAGATAGAGTTCGACGAGCTGTATTCAACGCACTCTTCCGCTTTTTTGTAACTACAAGTACTGTGGAGCTATGGCGGAAAGAATGTCGGCGGATTTTCTCGAAAATCAGAAAGTGTTCGCGATTGCCATTTTGATGCTATCGTGTAAGAAGTATCTCAAGGGGGAATACAGGGCCGCATCCAGTTCCTCGGTATGGCCATTATTTTCGGAATTAGAGACTCATATATTTTAGGTACCGAAAAATTAAGGCTAGAAAAAAGTGCGACGGATTTGCTGGAGTTTAGCGGTGATTATTAAGGAAGATGCCGGGATGCTACAGTTAAAAGGGCGGGCCTCTGAGCCCCTTCGTTCTCCCTGTGTAGAAAAAAGTCTGTTTTGGAAGGTCAAAATGACCATTTTTTGAAAATTTGCTGGCCTCTCCCGTCCAAACGCGCGGGGATAGAGAGTTGCCGTTTATACTGAAGATAGAGTTCGACGAGCTGTATTCAACGCACTCTTCCGCTTTTTTGTAACTACAAGTACTGTGGAGCTATGGCGGAAAGAATGTCGGCGGAATGGTGGTTTAAACCCTTCCCCTTTTTTTCTCGAAAATCAGAAAGTGTTCGCGATTGCCATTTTGATGCTATCGTGTAAGAAGTATCTCAAGGGGGAATACAGGGCCGCATCCAGTTCCTCGGTATGGCCATTATTTTCGGAATTAGAGACTCAAATATTTTAGGTACCGAAAAATTAAGGCTAGAAAAAAGTGCGACGGATTTGCTGGATTTTAGCGGTGATTATTAAGGAAGATGCCGGGATGCTACAGTTAAAAGGGCGGGCCTCTGAGCCCCTTCGTTCTCCCTGTGTAGAAAAAAGTCTGTTTTGGAAGGTCAAAATGACCATTTTTTGAAATTTTGCCGGCCTCTCCCGTCCAAACGCGCGGGGATAGAGAGTTGCCCTTTATACTGAAGATAGAGTTCGACGAGCTGTATTCAACGCACTCTTCCGCTTTTTTGTAACTACAAGTACTGTGGAGCTATGGCGGAAAGAATGTCGGCGGAATGGTGGTTTAAACCCTTCCCCTTTTTTTCTCGAAAATCAGAAAGTGTTCGCGATTGCCATTTTGATGCTATCGTGTAAGAAGTATCTCAAGGGGGAATACAGGGCCGCATCCAGTTCCTCGGTATGGCCATTATTTTCGGAATTAGAGACTCAAATATTTTAGGTACCGAAAAATTAAGGCTAGAAAAAAGTGCGACGGATTTGCTGGATTTTAGCGGTGATTATTAAGGAAGATGCCGGGATGCTACAGTTAAAAGGGCGGGCCTCTGAGCCCCTTCGTTCTCCCTGTGTAGAAAAAAGTCTGTTTTGGAAGGTCAAAATGACCATTTTTTGAAAATTTGCTGGCCTCTCCCGTCCAAACGCGCGGGGATAGAGAGTTGCCCTTTATACTGAAGATAGAGTTCGACGAGCTGTATTCAACGCACTCTTCCGCTTTTTTGTAACTACAAGTACTGTGGAGCTATGGCGGAAAGAATGTCGGCGGAATGTTGGTTTAAACCCTTCCCCTTTTTTTCTCGAAAATCAGAAAGTGTTCGCGATTGCCATTTTGATGCTATCGTGTAAGAAGTATCTCAAGGGGGAATACAGGGCCGCATCCAGTTCCTCGGTATGGCCATTATTTTCGGAATTAGAGACTCAAATATTTTAGGTACCGAAAAATTAAGGCTAGAAAAAAGTGCGACGGATTTGCTGGATTTTAGCGGTGATTATTAAGGAAGATGCCGGGATGCTACAGTTAAAAGGGCGGGCCTCTGAGCCCCTTCGTTCTCCCTGTGTAGAAAAAAGTCTGTTTTGGAAGGTCAAAATGACCATTTTTTGAAATTTTGCCGGCCTCTCCCGTCCAAACGCGCGGGGATAGAGAGTTGCCCTTTATACTGAAGATAGAGTTCGACGAGCTGTATTCAACGCACTCTTCCGCTTTTTTGTAACTACAAGTACTGTGGAGCTATGGCGGAAAGAATGTCGGCGGAATGGTGGTTTAAACCCTTCCCCTTTTTTTCTCGAAAATCAGAAAGTGTTCGCGATTGCCATTTTGATGCTATCGTGTAAGAAGTATCTCAAGGGGGAATACAGGGCCGCATCCAGTTCCTCGGTATGGCCATTATTTTCGGAATTAGAGACTCAAATATTTTAGGTACCGAAAAATTAAGGCTAGAAAAAAGTGCGACGGATTTGCTGGATTTTAGCGGTGATTATTAAGGAAGATGCCGGGATGCTACAGTTAAAAGGGCGGGCCTCTGAGCCCCTTCGTTCTCCCTGTGTAGAAAAAAGTCTGTTTTGGAAGGTCAAAATGACCATTTTTTGAAAATTTGCTGGCCTCTCCCGTCCAAACGCGCGGGGATAGAGAGTTGCCCTTTATACTGAAGATAGAGTTCGACGAGCTGTATTCAACGCACTCTTCCGCTTTTTTGTAACTACAAGTACTGTGGAGCTATGGCGGAAAGAATGTCGGCGGAATGGTGGTTTAAACCCTTCCCCTTTTTTTCTCGAAAATCAGAAAGTGTTCGCGATTGCCATTTTGATGCTATCGTGTAAGAAGTATCTCAAGGGGGAATACAGGGCCGCATCCAGTTCCTCGGTATGGCCATTATTTTCGGAATTAGAGACTCAAATATTTTAGGTACCGAAAAATTAAGGCTAGAAAAAAGTGCGACGGATTTGCTGGATTTTAGCGGTGATTATTAAGGAAGATGCCGGGATGCTACAGTTAAAAGGGCGGGCCTCTGAGCCCCTTCGTTCTCCCTGTGTAGAAAAAAGTCTGTTTTGGAAGGTCAAAATGACCATTTTTTGAAAATTTGCTGGCCTCTCCCGTCCAAACGCGCGGGGATAGAGAGTTGCCCTTTATACTGAAGATAGAGTTCGACGAGCTGTATTCAACGCACTCTTCCGCTTTTTTGTAACTACAAGTACTGTGGAGCTATGGCGGAAAGAATGTCGGCGGAATGTTGGTTTAAACCCTTCCCCTTTTTTTCTCGAAATTCAGAAAGTGTTCGCGATTGCCATTTTGATGCTATCGTGTAAGAAGTATCTCAAGGGGGAATACAGGGCCGCATCCAGTTCCTCGGTATGGCCATTATTTTCGGAATTAGAGACTCAAATATTTTAGGTACCGAAAAATTAAGGCTAGAAAAAAGTGCGACGGATTTGCTGGATTTTAGCGGTGATTATTAAGGAAGATGCCGGGATGCTACAGTTAAAAGGGCGGGCCTCTGAGCCCCTTCGTTCTCCCTGTGTAGAAAAAAGTCTGTTTTGGAAGGTCAAAATGACCATTTTTTGAAATTTTGCCGGCCTCTCCCGTCCAAACGCGCGGGGATAGAGAGTTGCCCTTTATACTGAAGATAGAGTTCGACGAGCTGTATTCAACGCACTCTTCCGCTTTTTTGTAACTACAAGTACTGTGGAGCTATGGCGGAAAGAATGTCGGCGGAATGGTGGTTTAAACCCTTCCCCTTTTTTTCTCGAAAATCAGAAAGTGTTCGCGATTGCCATTTTGATGCTATCGTGTAAGAAGTATCTCAAGGGGGAATACAGGGCCGCATCCAGTTCCTCGGTATGGCCATTATTTTCGGAATTAGAGACTCAAATATTTTAGGTACCGAAAAATTAAGGCTAGAAAAAAGTGCGACGGATTTGCTGGATTTTAGCGGTGATTATTAAGGAAGATGCCGGGATGCTACAGTTAAAAGGGCGGGCCTCTGAGCCCCTTCGTTCTCCCTGTGTAGAAAAAAGTCTGTTTTGGAAGGTCAAAATGACCATTTTTTGAAAATTTGCTGGCCTCTCCCGTCCAAACGCGCGGGGATAGAGAGTTGCCCTTTATACTGAAGATAGAGTTCGACGAGCTGTATTCAACGCACTCTTCCGCTTTTTTGTAACTACAAGTACTGTGGAGCTATGGCGGAAAGAATGTCGGCGGAATGTTGGTTTAAACCCTTCCCCTTTTTTTCTCGAAAATCAGAAAATGTTCGCGATTGCCATTTTGATGCTATCGTGTAAGAAGTATCTCAAGGGGGAATACAGGGCCGCATCCAGTTCCTCGGTATGGCCATTATTTTCGGAATTAGAGACTCAAATATTTTAGGTACCGAAAAATTAAGGCTAGAAAAAAGTGCGACGGATTTGCTGGATTTTAGCGGTGATTATTAAGGAAGATGCCGGGATGCTACAGTTAAAAGGGCGGGCCTCTGAGCCCCTTCGTTCTCCCTGTGTAGAAAAAAGTTTGTTTTGGAAGGTCAAAATGACCATTTTTTGAAATTTTGCCGGCCTCTCCCGTCCAAACGCGCGGGGATAGAGAGTTGCCCTTTATACTGAAGATAGAGTTCGACGAGCTGTATTCAACGCACTCTTCCGCTTTTTTGTAACTACAAGTACTGTGGAGCTATGGCGGAAAGAATGTCGGCGGAATGGTGGTTTAAACCCTTCCCCTTTTTTTCTCGAAAATCAGAAAGTGTTCGCGATTGCCATTTTGATGCTATCGTGTAAGAAGTATCTCAAGGGGGAATACAGGGCCGCATCCAGTTCCTCGGTATGGCCATTATTTTCGGAATTAGAGACTCAAATATTTTAGGTACCGAAAAATTAAGGCTAGAAAAAAGTGCGACGGATTTGCTGGATTTTAGCGGTGATTATTAAGGAAGATGCCGGGATGCTACAGTTAAAAGGGCGGGCCTCTGAGCCCCTTCGTTCTCCCTGTGTAGAAAAAAGTCTGTTTTGGAAGGTCAAAATGACCATTTTTGAAAATTTGCTGGCCTCTCCCGTCCAAACGCGCGGGGATAGAGAGTTGCCCTTTATACTGAAGATAGAGTTCGACGAGCTGTATTCAACGCACTCTTCCGCTTTTTTGTAACTACAAGTACTGTGGAGCTATGGCGGAAAGAATGTCGGCGGAATGGTGGTTTAAACCCTTCCCCTTTTTTTCTCGAAAATCAGAAAGTGTTCGCGATTGCCATTTTGATGCTATCGTGTAAGAAGTATCTCAAGGGGGAATACAGGGCCGCATCCAGTTCCTCGGTATGGCCATTATTTTCGGAATTAGAGACTCAAATATTTTAGGTACCGAAAAATTAAGGCTAGAAAAAAGTGCGACGGATTTGCTGGATTTTAGCGGTGATTATTAAGGAAGATGCCGGGATGCTACAGTTAAAAGGGCGGGCCTCTGAGCCCCTTCGTTCTCCCTGTGTAGAAAAAAGTCTGTTTTGGAAGGTCAAAATGACCATTTTTTGAAAATTTGCTGGCCTCTCCCGTCCAAACGCGCGGGGATAGAGAGTTGCCCTTTATACTGAAGATAGAGTTCGACGAGCTGTATTCAACGCACTCTTCCGCTTTTTTGTAACTACAAGTACTGTGGAGCTATGGCGGAAAGAATGTCGGCGGATTTTCTCGAAAATCAGAAAGTGTTCGCGATTGCCATTTTGATGCTATCGTGTAAGAAGTATCTCAAGGGGGAATACAGGGCCGCATCCAGTTCCTCGGTATGGCCATTATTTTCGGAATTAGAGACTCAAATATTTTAGGTACCGAAAAATTAAGGCTAGAAAAAAGTGCGACGGATTTGCTGGATTTTAGCGGTGATTATTAAGGAAGATGCCGGGATGCTACAGTTAAAAGGGCGGGCTTCTGAGCCCCTTCGTTCTCCCTGTGTAGAAAAAAGTCTGTTTTGGAAGGTCAAAATGACCATTTTTTGAAAATTTGCTGGCCTCTCCCGTCCAAACGCGCGGGGATAGAGAGTTGCCCTTTATACTGAAGATAGAGTTCGACGAGCTGTATTCAACGCACTCTTCCGCTTTTTTGTAACTACAAGTACTGTGGAGCTATGGCGGAAAGAATGTCGGCGGAATGGTGGTTTAAACCCTTCCCCTTTTTTTCTCGAAAATCAGAAAGTGTTCGCGATTGCCATTTTGATGCTATCGTGTAAGAAGTATCTCAAGGGGGAATACAGGGCCGCATCCAGTTCCTCGGTATGGCCATTATTTTCGGAATTAGAGACTCAAATATTTTAGGTACCGAAAAATTAAGGCTAGAAAAAAGTGCGACGGATTTGCTGGATTTTAGCGGTGATTATTAAGGAAGATGCCGGGATGCTACAGTTAAAAGGGCGGGCCTCTGAGCCCCTTCGTTCTCCCTGTGTAGAAAAAAGTCTGTTTTGGAAGGTCAAAATGACCATTTTTTGAAATTTTGCCGGCCTCTCCCGTCCAAACGCGCGGGGATAGAGAGTTGCCCTTTATACTGAAGATAGAGTTCGACGAGCTGTATTCAACGCACTCTTCCGCTTTTTTGTAACTACAAGTACTGTGGAGCTATGGCGGAAAGAATGTCGGCGGAATGGTGGTTTAAACCCTTCCCCTTTTTTTCTCGAAAATCAGAAAGTGTTCGCGATTGCCATTTTGATGCTATCGTGTAAGAAGTATCTCAAGGGGGAATACAGGGCCGCATCCAGTTCCTCGGTATGGCCATTATTTTCGGAATTAGAGACTCAAATATTTTAGGTACCGAAAAATTAAGGCTAGAAAAAAGTGCGACGGATTTGCTGGATTTTAGCGGTGATTATTAAGGAAGATGCCGGGATGCTACAGTTAAAAGGGCGGGCCTCTGAGCCCCTTCGTTCTCCCTGTGTAGAAAAAAGTCTGTTTTGGAAGGTCAAAATGACCATTTTTTGAAAATTTGCTGGCCTCTCCCGTCCAAACGCGCGGGGATAGAGAGTTGCCCTTTATACTGAAGATAGAGTTCGACGAGCTGTATTCAACGCACTCTTCCGCTTTTTTGTAACTACAAGTACTGTGGAGCTATGGCGGAAAGAATGTCGGCGGATTTTCTCGAAAATCAGAAAGTGTTCGCGATTGCCATTTTGATGCTATCGTGTAAGAAGTATCTCAAGGGGGAATACAGGGCCGCATCCAGTTCCTCGGTATGGCCATTATTTTCGGAATTAGAGACTCAAATATTTTAGGTACCGAAAAATTAAGGCTAGAAAAAAGTGCGACGGATTTGCTGGATTTTAGCGGTGATTATTAAGGAAGATGCCGGGATGCTACAGTTAAAAGGGCGGGCTTCTGAGCCCCTTCGTTCTCCCTGTGTAGAAAAAAGTCTGTTTTGGAAGGTCAAAATGACCATTTTTTGAAAATTTGCTGGCCTCTCCCGTCCAAACGCGCGGGGATAGAGAGTTGCCCTTTATACTGAAGATAGAGTTCGACGAGCTGTATTCAACGCACTCTTCCGCTTTTTTGTAACTACAAGTACTGTGGAGCTATGGCGGAAAGAATGTCGGCGGAATGGTGGTTTAAACCCTTCCCCTTTTTTTCTCGAAAATCAGAAAGTGTTCGCGATTGCCATTTTGATGCTATCGTGTAAGAAGTATCTCAAGGGGGAATACAGGGCCGCATCCAGTTCCTCGGTATGGCCATTATTTTCGGAATTAGAGACTCAAATATTTTAGGTACCGAAAAATTAAGGCTAGAAAAAAGTGCGACGGATTTGCTGGATTTTAGCGGTGATTATTAAGGAAGATGCCGGGATGCTACAGTTAAAAGGGCGGGCCTCTGAGCCCCTTCGTTCTCCCTGTGTAGAAAAAAGTCTGTTTTGGAAGGTCAAAATGACCATTTTTTGAAATTTTGCCGGCCTCTCCCGTCCAAACGCGCGGGGATAGAGAGTTGCCCTTTATACTGAAGATAGAGTTCGACGAGCTGTATTCAACGCACTCTTCCGCTTTTTTGTAACTACAAGTACTGTGGAGCTATGGCGGAAAGAATGTCGGCGGAATGGTGGTTTAAACCCTTCCCCTTTTTTTCTCGAAAATCAGAAAGTGTTCGCGATTGCCATTTTGATGCTATCGTGTAAGAAGTATCTCAAGGGGGAATACAGGGCCGCATCCAGTTCCTCGGTATGGCCATTATTTTCGGAATTAGAGACTCAAATATTTTAGGTACCGAAAAATTAAGGCTAGAAAAAAGTGCGACGGATTTGCTGGATTTTAGCGGTGATTATTAAGGAAGATGCCGGGATGCTACAGTTAAAAGGGCGGGCCTCTGAGCCCCTTCGTTCTCCCTGTGTAGAAAAAAGTCTGTTTTGGAAGGTCAAAATGACCATTTTTTGAAAATTTGCTGGCCTCTCCCGTCCAAACGCGCGGGGATAGAGAGTTGCCCTTTATACTGAAGATAGAGTTCGACGAGCTGTATTCAACGCACTCTTCCGCTTTTTTGTAACTACAAGTACTGTGGAGCTATGGCGGAAAGAATGTCGGCGGAATGTTGGTTTAAACCCTTCCCCTTTTTTTCTCGAAAATCAGAAAGTGTTCGCGATTGCCATTTTGATGCTATCGTGTAAGAAGTATCTCAAGGGGGAATACAGGGCCGCATCCAGTTCCTCGGTATGGCCATTATTTTCGGAATTAGAGACTCAAATATTTTAGGTACCGAAAAATTAAGGCTAGAAAAAAGTGCGACGGATTTGCTGGATTTTAGCGGTGATTATTAAGGAAGATGCCGGGATGCTACAGTTAAAAGGGCGGGCCTCTGAGCCCCTTCGTTCTCCCTGTGTAGAAAAAAGTCTGTTTTGGAAGGTCAAAATGACCATTTTTTGAAAATTTGCTGGCCTCTCCCGTCCAAACGCGCGGGGATAGAGAGTTGCCCTTTATACTGAAGATAGAGTTCGACGAGCTGTATTCAACGCACTCTTCCGCTTTTTTGTAACTACAAGTACTGTGGAGCTATGGCGGAAAGAATGTCGGCGGAATTTTTCTCGAAAATCAGAAAGTGTTCGCGATTGCCATTTTGATGCTATCGTGTAAGAAGTATCTCAAGGGGGAATACAGGGCCGCATCCAGTTCCTCGGTATGGCCATTATTTTCGGAATTAGAGACTCAAATATTTTAGGTACCGAAAAATTAAGGCTAGAAAAAAGTGCGACGGATTTGCTGGATTTTAGCGGTGATTATTAAGGAAGATGCCGGGATGCTACAGTTAAAAGGGCGGGCCTCTGAGCCCCTTCGTTCTCCCTGTGTAGAAAAAAGTCTGTTTTGGAAGGTCAAAATGACCATTTTTTGAAAATTTGCTGGCCTCTCCCGTCCAAACGCGCGGGGATAGAGAGTTGCCCTTTATACTGAAGATAAGAGTTCGACGAGCTGTATTCAACGCACTCTTCCGCTTTTTTGTAACTACAAGTACTGTGGAGCTATGGCGGAAAGAATGTCGGCGGAATGGTGGTTTAAACCCTTCCCCTTTTTTTCTCGAAAATCAGAAAGTGTTCGCGATTGCCATTTTGATGCTATCGTGTAAGAAGTATCTCAAGGGGGAATACAGGGCCGCATCCAGTTCCTCGGTATGGCCATTATTTTCGGAATTAGAGACTCAAATATTTTAGGTACCGAAAAATTAAGGCTAGAAAAAAGTGCGACGGATTTGCTGGATTTTAGCGGTGATTATTAAGGAAGATGCCGGGATGCTACAGTTAAAAGGGCGGGCCTCTGAGCCCCTTCGTTCTCCCTGTGTAGAAAAAAGTCTGTTTTGGAAGGTCAAAATGACCATTTTTTGAAAATTTGCTGGCCTCTCCCGTCCAAACGCGCGGGGATAGAGAGTTGCCCTTTATACTGAAGATAGAGTTCGACGAGCTGTATTCAACGCACTCTTCCGCTTTTTTGTAACTACAAGTACTGTGGAGCTATGGCGGAAAGAATGTCGGCGGAATGGTGGTTTAAACCCTTCCCCTTTTTTTCTCGAAAATCAGAAAGTGTTCGCGATTGCCATTTTGATGCTATCGTGTAAGAAGTATCTCAAGGGGAATACAGGGCCGCATCCAGTTCCTCGGTATGGCCATTATTTTCGGAATTAGACACTCAAATATTTTAGGTACCGAAAAATTAAGGCTAGAAAAAAGTGCGACGGATTTGCTGGATTTTAGCGGTGATTATTAAGGAAGATGCCGGGATGCTACAGTTAAAAGGGCGGGCCTCTGAGCCTCTTCGTTCTCCCTGTGTAGAAAAATGTCTGTTTTGGAAGGTCAAAATGACCATTTTTTGAAAATTTGCTGGCCTCTCCCGTCCAAACGCGCGGGGATAGAGAGTTGCCCTTTATACTGAAGATAGAGTTCGACGAGCTGTATTCAACGCACTCTTCCGCTTTTTTGTAACTACAAGTACTGTGGAGCTATGGCGGAAAGAATGTCGGCGGAATGGTGGTTTAAACCCTTCCCCTTTTTTTCTCGAAAATCAGAAAGTGTTCGCGATTGCCATTTTGATGCTATCGTGTAAGAAGTATCTCAAGGGGGAATACAGGGCCGCATCCAGTTCCTCGGTATGGCCATTATTTTCGGAATTAGAGACTCAAATATTTTAGGTACCGAAAAATTAAGGCTAGAAAAAAGTGCGACGGATTTGCTGGATTTTAGCGGTGATTATTAAGGAAGATGCCGGGATGCTACAGTTAAAAGGGCGGGCCTCTGAGCCCCTTCGTTCTCCCTGTGTAGAAAAAAGTCTGTTTTGGAAGGTCAAAATGACCATTTTTTGAAATTTTGCCGGCCTCTCCCGTCCAAACGCGCGGGGATAGAGAGTTGCCCTTTATACTGAAGATAGAGTTCGACGAGCTGTATTCAACGCACTCTTCCGCTTTTTTGTAACTACAAGTACTGTGGAGCTATGGCGGAAAGAATGTCGGCGGAATGGTGGTTTAAACCCTTCCCCTTTTTTTCTCGAAAATCAGAAAGTGTTCGCAAAATGACCATTTTTTGAAATTTTGCCGGCCTCTCCCGTCCAAACGCGCGGGATAGAGAGTTGCCCTTTATACTGAAGATAGAGTTCGACGAGCTGTATTCAACGCACTCTTCCGCTTTTTTGTAACTACAAGTACTGTGGAGCTATGGCGGAAAGAATGTCGGCGGAATGGTGGTTTTTTCTCGAAAATCAGAAAGTGTTCGCGATTGCCATTTTGATGCTATCGTGTAAGAAGTATCTCAAGGGGGAATACAGGGCCGCATCCAGTTCCTCGGTATGGCCATTATTTTCGGAATTAGAGACTCAAATATTTTAGGTACCGAAAAATTAAGGCTAGAAAAAAGTGCGACGGATTTGCTGGATTTTAGCGGTGATTATTAAGGAAGATGCCGGGATGCTACAGTTAAAAGGGCGGGCCTCTGAGCCCCTTCGTTCTCCCTGTGTAGAAAAAAGTCTGTTTTGGAAGGTCAAAATGACCATTTTTTGAAATTTTGCCGGCCTCTCCCGTCCAAACGCGCGGGGATAGAGAGTTGCCCTTTATACTGAATATAGAGTTCGACGAGCTGTATTCAACGCACTCTTCCGCTTTTTTGTAACTACAAGTACTGTGGAGCTATGGCGGAAAGAATGTCGGCGGAATGGTGGTTTAAACCCTTCCCCTTTTTTTCTCGAAAATCAGAAAGTGTTCGCGATTGCCATTTTGATGCTATCGTGTAAGAAGTATCTCAAGGGGGAATACAGGGCCGCATCCAGTTCCTCGGTATGGCCATTATTTTCGGAATTAGAGACTCAAATATTTTAGGTACCGAAAAATTAAGGCTAGAAAAAAGTGCGACGGATTTGCTGGATTTTAGCGGTGATTATTAAGGAAGATGCCGGGATGCTACAGTTAAAAGGGCGGGCCTCTGAGCCCCTTCGTTCTCCCTGTGTAGAAAAAAGTCTGTTTTGGAAGGTCAAAATGACCATTTTTTGAAAATTTGCTGGCCTCTCCCGTCCAAACGCGCGGGGATAGAGAGTTGCCCTTTATACTGAAGATAGAGTTCGACGAGCTGTATTCAACGCACTCTTCCGCTTTTTTGTAACTACAAGTACTGTGGAGCTATGGCGGAAAGAATGTCGGCGGAATGGTGGTTTAAACCCTTCCCCTTTTTTTCTCGAAAATCAGAAAGTGTTCGCGATTGCCATTTTGATGCTATCGTGTAAGAAGTATCTCAAGGGGGAATACAGGGCCGCATCCAGTTCCTCGGTATGGCCATTATTTTCGGAATTAGAGACTCAAATATTTTAGGTACCGAAAAATTAAGGCTAGAAAAAAGTGCGACGGATTTGCTGGATTTTAGCGGTGATTATTAAGGAAGATGCCGGGATGCTACAGTTAAAAGGGCGGGCCTCTGAGCCCCTTCGTTCTCCCTGTGTAGAAAAAAGTCTGTTTTGGAAGGTCAAAATGACCATTTTTTGAAAATTTGCTGGCCTCTCCCGTCCAAACGCGCGGGGATAGAGAGTTGCCCTTTATACTGAAGATAGAGTTCGACGAGCTGTATTCAACGCACTCTTCCGCTTTTTTGTAACTACAAGTACTGTGGAGCTATGGCGGAAAGAATGTCGGCGGAATGGTGGTTTAAACCCTTCCCCTTTTTTTCTCGAAAATCAGAAAGTGTTCGCGATTGCCATTTTGATGCTATCGTGTAAGAAGTATCTCAAGGGGGAATACAGGGCCGCATCCAGTTCCTCGGTATGGCCATTATTTTCGGAATTAGAGACTCAAATATTTTAGGTACCGAAAAATTAAGGCTAGAAAAAAGTGCGACGGATTTGCTGGATTTTAGCGGTGATTATTAAGGAAGATGCCGGGATGCTACAGTTAAAAGGGCGGGCCTCTGAGCCCCTTCGTTCTCCCTGTGTAGAAAAAAGTCTGTTTTGGAAGGTCAAAATGACCATTTTTTGAAAATTTGCTGGCCTCTCCCGTCCAAACGCGCGGGGATAGAGAGTTGCCCTTTATACTGAAGATAGAGTTCGACGAGCTGTATTCAACGCACTCTTCCGCTTTTTTGTAACTACAAGTACTGTGGAGCTATGGCGGAAAGAATGTCGGCGGAATGGTGGTTTAAACCCTTCCCCTTTTTTTCTCGAAAATCAGAAAGTGTTCGCGATTGCCATTTTGATGCTATCGTGTAAGAAGTATCTCAAGGGGGAATACAGGGCCGCATCCAGTTCCTCGGTATGGCCATTATTTTCGGAATTAGAGACTCAAATATTTTAGGTACCGAAAAATTAAGGCTAGAAAAAAGTGCGACGGATTTGCTGGATTTTAGCGGTGATTATTAAGGAAGATGCCGGGATGCTACAGTTAAAAGGGCGGGCCTCTGAGCCCCTTCGTTCTCCCTGTGTAGAAAAAAGTCTGTTTTGGAAGGTCAAAATGACCATTTTTTGAAAATTTGCTGGCCTCTCCCGTCCAAACGCGCGGGGATAGAGAGTTGCCCTTTATACTGAAGATAGAGTTCGACGAGCTGTATTCAACGCACTCTTCCGCTTTTTTGTAACTACAAGTACTGTGGAGCTATGGCGGAAAGAATGTCGGCGGAATGGTGGTTTTAAACCCTTCCCCTTTTTTTCTCGAAAATCAGAAAGTGTTCGCGATTGCCATTTTGATGCTATCGTGTAAGAAGTATCTCAAGGGGGAATACAGGGCCGCATCCAGTTCCTCGGTATGGCCATTATTTTCGGAATTAGAGACTCAAATATTTTAGGTACCGAAAAATTAAGGCTAGAAAAAAGTGCGACGGATTTGCTGGATTTTAGCGGTGATTATTAAGGAAGATGCCGGGATGCTACAGTTAAAAGGGCGGGCCTCTGAGCCCCTTCGTTCTCCCTGTGTAGAAAAAAGTCTGTTTTGGAAGGTCAAAATGACCATTTTTTGAAAATTTGCTGGCCTCTCCCGTCCAAACGCGCGGGGATAGAGAGTTGCCCTTTATACTGAAGATAGAGTTCGACGAGCTGTATTCAACGCACTCTTCCGCTTTTTTGTAACTACAAGTACTGTGGAGCTATGGCGGAAAGAATGTCGGCGGAATGGTGGTTTAAACCCTTCCCCTTTTTTTCTCGAAAATCAGAAAGTGTTCGCGATTGCCATTTTGATGCTATCGTGTAAGAAGTATCTCAAGGGGGAATACAGGGCCGCATCCAGTTCCTCGGTATGGCCATTATTTTCGGAATTAGAGACTCAAATATTTTAGGTACCGAAAAATTAAGGCTAGAAAAAAGTGCGACGGATTTGCTGGATTTTAGCGGTGATTATTAAGGAAGATGCCGGGATGCTACAGTTAAAAGGGCGGGCCTCTGAGCCCCTTCGTTCTCCCTGTGTAGAAAAAAGTCTGTTTTGGAAGGTCAAAATGACCATTTTTTTAAATTTTGCCGGCCTCTCCCGTCCAAACGCGCGGGGATAGAGAGTTGCCCTTTATACTGAAGATAGAGTTCGACGAGCTGTATTCAACGCACTCTTCCGCTTTTTTGTAACTACAAGTACTGTGGAGCTATGGCGGAAAGAATGTCGGCGGAATGGTGGTTTAAACCCTTCCCCTTTTTTTCTCGAAAATCAGAAAGTGTTCGCGATTGCCATTTTGATGCTATCGTGTAAGAAGTATCTCAAGGGGGAATACAGGGCCGCATCCAGTTCCTCGGTATGGCCATTATTTTCGGAATTAGAGACTCAAATATTTTAGGTACCGAAAAATTAAGGCTAGAAAAAAGTGCGACGGATTTGCTGGATTTTAGCGGTGATTATTAAGGAAGATGCCGGGATGCTACAGTTAAAAGGGCGGGCCTCTGAGCCCCTTCGTTCTCCCTGTGTAGAAAAAAGTCTGTTTTGGAAGGTCAAAATGACCATTTTTTGAAAATTTGCTGGCCTCTCCCGTCCAAACGCGCGGGGATAGAGAGTTGCCCTTTATACTGAAGATAGAGTTCGACGAGCTGTATTCAACGCACTCTTCCGCTTTTTTGTAACTACAAGTACTGTGGAGCTATGGCGGAAAGAATGTCGGCGGAATGGTGGTTTAAACCCTTCCCCTTTTTTTCTCGAAAATCAGAAAGTGTTCGCGATTGCCATTTTGATGCTATCGTGTAAGAAGTATCTCAAGGGGGAATACAGGGCCGCATCCAGTTCCTCGGTATGGCCATTATTTTCGGAATTAGAGACTCAAATATTTTAGGTACCGAAAAATTAAGGCTAGAAAAAAGTGCGACGGATTTGCTGGATTTTAGCGGTGATTATTAAGGAAGATGCCGGGATGCTACAGTTAAAAGGGCGGGCCTCTGAGCCCCTTCGTTCTCCCTGTGTAGAAAAAAGTCTGTTTTGGAAGGTCAAAATGACCATTTTTTGAAAATTTGCTGGCCTCTCCCGTCCAAACGCGCGGGGATAGAGAGTTGCCCTTTATACTGAAGATAGAGTTCGACGAGCTGTATTCAACGCACTCTTCCGCTTTTTTGTAACTACAAGTACTGTGGAGCTATGGCGGAAAGAATGTCGGCGGAATGGTGGTTTAAACCCTTCCCCTTTTTTTCTCGAAAATCAGAAAGTGTTCGCGATTGCCATTTTGATGCTATCGTGTAAGAAGTATCTCAAGGGGGAATACAGGGCCGCATCCAGTTCCTCGGTATGGCCATTATTTTCGGAATTAGAGACTCAAATATTTTAGGTACCGAAAAATTAAGGCTAGAAAAAAGTGCGACGGATTTGCTGGATTTTAGCGGTGATTATTAAGGAAGATGCCGGGATGCTACAGTTAAAAGGGCGGGCCTCTGAGCCCCTTCGTTCTCCCTGTGTAGAAATAAGTCTGTTTTGGAAGGTCAAAATGACCATTTTTTGAAATTTTGCCGGCCTCTCCCGTCCAAACGCGCGGGGATAGAGAGTTGCCCTTTATACTGAAGATAGAGTTCGACGAGCTGTATTCAACGCACTCTTCCGCTTTTTTGTAACTACAAGTACTGTGGAGCTATGGCGGAAAGAATGTCGGCGGAATGGTGGTTTAAACCCTTCCCCTTTTTTTCTCGAAAATCAGAAAGTGTTCGCGATTGCCATTTTGATGCTATCGTGTAAGAAGTATCTCAAGGGGGAATTCAGGGCCGCATCCAGTTCCTCGGTATGGCCATTATTTTCGGAATTAGAGACTCAAATATTTTAGGTACCGAAAAATTAAGGCTAGAAAAAAGTGCGACGGATTTGCTGGATTTTAGCGGTGATTATTAAGGAAGATGCCGGGATGCTACAGTTAAAAGGGCGGGCCTCTGAGCCCCTTCGTTCTCCCTGTGTAGAAAAAAGTCTGTTTTGGAAGGTCAAAATGACCATTTTTTGAAATTTTGCCGGCCTCTCCCGTCCAAACGCGCGGGGATAGAGAGTTGCCCTTTATACTGAAGATAGAGTTCGACGAGCTGTATTCAACGCACTCTTCCGCTTTTTTGTAACTACAAGTACTGTGGAGCTATGGCGGAAAGAATGTCGGCGGAATGGTGGTTGTTTCCTTCCCCTTTTTTTCTCGAAAATCAGAAAGTGTTCGCGATTGCCATTTTGATGCTATCGTGTAAGAAGTATCTCAAGGGGGAATACAGGGCCGCATCCAGTTCCTCGGTATGGCCATTATTTTCGGAATTAGAGACTCAAATATTTTAGGTACCGAAAAATTAAGGCTAGAAAAAAGTGCGACGGATTTGCTGGATTTTAGCGGTGATTATTAAGGAAGATGCCGGGATGCTACAGTTAAAAGGGCGGGCCTCTGAGCCCCTTCGTTCTCCCTGTGTAGAAAAAAGTCTGTTTTGGAAGGTCAAAATGACCATTTTTTGAAAATTTGCTGGCCTCTCCCGTCCAAACGCGCGGGGATAGAGAGTTGCCCTTTATACTGAAGATAGAGTTCGACGAGCTGTATTCAACGCACTCTTCCGCTTTTTTGTAACTACAAGTACTGTGGAGCTATGGCGGAAAGAATGTCGGCGGAATGGTGGTTTTTTCTCGAAAATCAGAAAGTGTTCGCGATTGCCATTTTGATGCTATCGTGTAAGAAGTATCTCAAGGGGGAATACAGGGCCGCATCCAGTTCCTCGGTATGGCCATTATTTTCGGAATTAGAGACTCAAATATTTTAGGTACCGAAAAATTAAGGCTAGAAAAAAGTGCGACGGATTTGCTGGATTTTAGCGGTGATTATTAAGGAAGATGCCGGGATGCTACAGTTAAAAGGGCGGGCCTCTGAGCCCCTTCGTTCTCCCTGTGTAGAAAAAAGTCTGTTTTGGAAGGTCAAAATGACCATTTTTTGAAAATTTGCTGGCCTCTCCCGTCCAAACGCGCGGGGATAGAGAGTTGCCCTTTATACTGAAGATAGAGTTCGACGAGCTGTATTCAACGCACTCTTCCGCTTTTTTGTAACTACAAGTACTGTGGAGCTATGGCGGAAAGAATGTCGGCGGAATGGTGGTTTAAACCCTTCCCCTTTTTTTCTCGAAAATCAGAAAGTGTTCGCGATTGCCATTTTGATGCTATCGTGTAAGAAGTTTCTCAAGGGGGAATACAGGGCCGCATCCAGTTCCTCGGTATGGCCATTATTTTCGGAATTAGAGACTCAAATATTTTAGGTACCGAAAAATTAAGGCTAGAAAAAAGTGCGACGGATTTGCTGGATTTTAGCGGTGATTATTAAGGAAGATGCCGGGATGCTACAGTTAAAAGGGCGGGCCTCTGAGCCTCTTCGTTCTCCCTGTGTAGAAAAAAGTCTGTTTTGGAAGGTCAAAATGACCATTTTTTGAAAATTTGCTGGCCTCTCCCGTCCAAACGCGCAGGGATAGAGAGTTGCCCTTTATACTGAAGATAGAGTTCGACGAGCTGTATTCAACGCACTCTTCCGCTTTTTTGTAACTACAAGTACTGTGGAGCTATGGCGGAAAGAATGTCGGCGGAATGGTGGTTTAAACAGAAAGTGTTCGCGATTGCCATTTTGATGCTATCGTGTAAGAAGTATCTCAAGGGGGAATACAGGGCCGCATCCAGTTCCTCGGTATGGCCATTATTTTCGGAATTAGAGACTCAAATATTTTAGGTACCGAAAAATTAAGGCTAGAAAAAAGTGCGACGGATTTGCTGGATTTTAGCGGTGATTATTAAGGAAGATGCCGGGATGCTACAGTTAAAAGGGCGGGCCTCTGAGCCCCTTCGTTCTCCCTGTGTAGAAAAAAGTTTGTTTTGGAAGGTCAAAATGACCATTCTTTGAAATTTTGCCGGCCTCTCCCGTCCAAACGCGTGGGGATAGAGAGTTGCTCTTTATACTGAAGATAGAGTTCGACGAGCTGTATTCAACGCACTCTTCCGCTTTTTTGTAACTACAAGTACTGTGGAGCTATGGCGGAAAGAATGTCGGCGGAATGGTGGTTTAAACCCTTCCCCTTTTTTTCTCGAAAATCAGAAAGTGTTCGCGATTGCCATTTTGATGCTATCGTGTAAGAAGTATCTCAAGGGGGAATACAGGGCCGCATCCAGTTCCTCGGTATGGCCATTATTTTCGGAATTAGAGACTCAAATATTTTAGGTACCGAAAAATTAAGGCTAGAAAAAAGTGCGACGGATTTGCTGGATTTTAGCGGTGATTATTAAGGAAGATGCCGGGATGCTACAGTTAAAAGGGCGGGCCTCTGAGCCCCTTCGTTCTCCCTGTGTTGAAAAAAGTCTGTTTTGGAAGGTCAAAATGACCATTTTTTGAAAATTTGCTGGCCTCTCCCGTCCAAACGCGCGGGGATAGAGAGTTGCCCTTTATACTGAAGATAGAGTTCGACGAGCTGTATTCAACGCACTCTTCCGCTTTTTTGTAACTACAAGTACTGTGGAGCTATGGCGGAAAGAATGTCGGCGGAATGTTGGTTTAAACCCTTCCCCTTTTTTTCTCGAAAATCAGAAAGTGTTCGCGATTGCCATTTTGATGCTATCGTGTAAGAAGTATCTCAAGGGGGAATACAGGGCCGCATCCAGTTCCTCGGTATGGCCATTATTTTCGGAATTAGAGACTCAAATATTTTAGGTACCGAAAAATTAAGGCTAGAAAAAAGTGCGACGGATTTGCTGGATTTTAGCGGTGATTATTAAGGAAGATGCCGGGATGCTACAGTTAAAAGGGCGGGCCTCTGAGCCCCTTCGTTCTCCCTGTGTAGAAAAAAGTCTGTTTTGGAAGGTCAAAATGACCATTTTTTGAAAATTTGCTGGCCTCTCCCGTCCAAACGCGCGGGGATAGAGAGTTGCCCTTTATACTGAAGATAGAGTTCGACGAGCTGTATTCAACGCACTCTTCCTCTTTTTTGTAACTACAAGTACTGTGGAGCTATGGCGGAAAGAATGTCGGCGGAATGGTGGTTTAAACCCTTCCCCTTTTTTTCTCGAAAATCAGAAAGTGTTCGCGATTGCCATTTTGATGCTATCGTGTAAGAAGTATCTCAAGGGGGAATACAGGGCCGCATCCAGTTCCTCGGTATGGCCATTATTTTCGGAATTAGAGACTCAAATATTTTAGGTACCGAAAAATTAAGGCTAGAAAAAAGTGCGACGGATTTGCTGGATTTTAGCGGTGATTATTAAGGAAGATGCCGGGATGCTACAGTTAAAAGGGCGGGCCTCTGAGCCCCTTCGTTCTCCCTGTGTAGAAAAAAGTTTGTTTTGGAAGGTCAAAATGACCATTTTTTGAAATTTTGCCGGCCTCTCCCGTCCAAACGCGTGGGGATAGAGAGTTGACCTTTATACTGAAGATAGAGTTCGACGAGCTGTATTCAACGCACTCTTCCGCTTTTTTGTAACTACAAGTACTGTGGAGCTATGGCGGAAAGAATGTCGGCGGAATGGTGGTTTAAACCCTTCCCCTTTTTTTCTCGAAAATCAGAAAGTGTTCGCGATTGCCATTTTGATGCTATCGTGTAAGAAGTATCTCAAGGGGGAATACAGGGCCGCATCCAGTTCCTCGGTATGGCCATTATTTTCGGAATTAGAGACTCAAATATTTTAGGTACCGAAAAATTAAGGCTAGAAAAAAGTGCGACGCATTTGCTGGATTTTAGCGGTGATTATTAAGGAAGATGCCGGGATGCTACAGTTAAAAGGGCGGGCCTCTGAGCCCCTTCGTTCTCCCTGTGTAGAAAAAAGTTTGTTTTGGAAGGTCAAAATGACCATTTTTTGAAAATTTGCTGGCCTCTCCCGTCCAAACGCGCGGGGATAGAGAGTTGCCCTTTATACTGAAGATAGAGTTCGACGAGCTGTATTCAACGCACTCTTCCGCTTGTTTGTAACTACAAGTACTGTGGAGCTATGGCGGAAAGAATGTCGGCGGAATGGTGGTTTAAACCCTTCCCCTTTTTTTCTCGAAAATCAGAAAGTGTTCGCGATTGCCATTTTGATGCTATCGTGTAAGAAGTATCTCAAGGGGGAATACAGGGCCGCATCCAGTTCCTCGGTATGGCCATTATTTTCGGAATTAGAGACTCAAATATTTTAGGTACCGAAAAATTAAGGCTAGAAAAAAGTGCGACGGATTTGCTGGATTTTAGCGGTGATTATTAAGGAAGATGCCGGGATGCTACAGTTAAAAGGGCGGGCCTCTGAGCCCCTTCGTTCTCCCTGTGTAGAAAAAAGTCTGTTTTGGAAGGTCAAAATGACCATTTTTTGAAAATTTGCTGGCCTCTCCCGTCCAAACGCGCGGGGATAGAGAGTTGCCCTTTATACTGAAGATAGAGTTCGACGAGCTGTATTCAACGCACTCTTCCGCTTTTTTGTAACTACAAGTACTGTGGAGCTATGGCGGAAAGAATGTCGGCGGAATGGTGGTTTAAACCCTTCCCCTTTTTTTTCTCGAAAATCAGAAAGTGTTCGCGATTGCCATTTTGATGCTATCGTGTAAGAAGTATCTCAAGGGGGAATACAGGGCCGCATCCAGTTCCTCGGTATGGCCATTATTTTCGGAATTAGAGACTCAAATATTTTAGGTACCGAAAAATTAAGGCTAGAAAAAAGTGCGACGGATTTGCTGGATTTTAGCGGTGATTATTAAGGAAGATGCCGGGATGCTACAGTTAAAAGGGCGGGCCTCTGAGCCCCTTCGTTCTCCCTGTGTAGAAAAAAGTCTGTTTTGGAAGGTCAAAATGACCATTTTTTGAAAATTTGCTGGCCTCTCCCGTCCAAACGCGCGGGTATAGAGAGTTGCCCTTTATACTGAAGATAGAGTTCGACGAGCTGTATTCAACGCACTCTTCCGCTTTTTTGTAACTACAAGTACTGTGGAGCTATGGCGGAAAGAATGTCGGCGGAATGTTGGTTTAAACCCTTCCCCTTTTTTTCTCGAAAATCAGAAAGTGTTCGCGATTGCCATTTTGATGCTATCGTGTAAGAAGTATCTCAAGGGGGAATACAGGGCCGCATCCAGTTCCTCGGTATGGCCATTATTTTCGGAATTAGAGACTCAAATATTTTAGGTACCGAAAAATTAAGGCTAGAAAAAAGTGCGACGGATTTGCTGGATTTTAGCGGTGATTATTAAGGAAGATGCCGGGATGCTACAGTTAAAAGGGCGGGCCTCTGAGCCCCTTCGTTCTCCCTGTGTAGAAAAAAGTCTGTTTTGGAAGGTCAAAATGACCATTTTTTGAAATTTTGCCGGCCTCTCCCGTCCAAACGCGCGGGGATAGAGAGTTGCCCTTTATACTGAAGATAGAGTTCGACGAGCTGTATTCAACGCACTCTTCCGCTTTTTTGTAACTACAAGTACTGTGGAGCTATGGCGGAAAGAATGTCGGCGGAATGGTGGTTCCCCTTCCCCTTTTTTTCTCGACAATCAGAAAGTGTTCGCGATTGCCATTTTGATGCTATCGTGTAAGAAGTATCTCAAGGGGGAATACAGGGCCGCATCCAGTTCCTCGGTATGGCCATTATTTTCGGAATTAGAGACTCAAATATTTTAGGTACCGAAAAATTAAGGCTAGAAAAAAGTGCGACGGATTTGCTGGATTTTAGCGGTGATTATTAAGGAAGATTCCGGGATGCTACAGTTAAAAGGGCGGGCCTCTGAGCCCCTTCGTTCTCCCTGTGTAGAAAAAAGTCTGTTTTGGAAGGTCAAAATGACCATTTTTTGAAAATTTGCTGGCCTCTCCCGTCCAAACGCGCGGGGATAGAGAGTTGCCCTTTATACTGAAGATAGAGTTCGACGAGCTGTATTCAACGCACTCTTCCGCTTTTTTGTAACTACAAGTACTGTGGAGCTATGGCGGAAAGAATGTCGGCGGAATGGTGGTTTAAACCCTTCCCCTTTTTTTCTCGAAAATCAGAAAGTGTTCGCGATTGCCATTTTGATGCTATCGTGTAAGAAGTATCTCAAGGGGGAATACAGGGCCGCATCCAGTTCCTCGGTATGGCCATTATTTTCGGAATTAGAGACTCAAATATTTTAGGTACCGAAAAATTAAGGCTAGAAAAAAGTGCGACGGATTTGCTGGATTTTAGCGGTGATTATTAAGGAAGATGCCGGGATGCTACAGTTAAAAGGGCGGGCTTCTGAGCCCCTTCGTTCTCCCTGTGTAGAAAAAAGTCTGTTTTGGAAGGTCAAAATGACCATTTTTTGAAATTTTGCCGGCCTCTCCCGTCCAAACGTGCGGGGATAGAGAGTTGCCCTTTATACTGAAGATAGAGTTCGACGAGCTGTATTCAACGCACTCTTCCGCTTTTTTGTAACTACAAGTACTGTGGAGCTATGGCGGAAAGAATGTCGGCGGAATGGTGGTTTAAACCCTTCCCCTTTTTTTCTCGAAAATCAGAAAGTGTTCGCGATTGCCATTTTGATGCTATCGTGTAAGAAGTATCTCAAGGGGGAATACAGGGCCGCATCCAGTTCCTCGGTATGGCCATTATTTTCGGAATTAGAGACTCAAATATTTTAGGTACCGAAAAATTAAGGCTAGAAAAAAGTGCGACGGATTTGCTGGATTTTAGCGGTGATTATTAAGGAAGATGCCGGGATGCTACAGTTAAAAGGGCGGGCCTCTGAGCCCCTTCGTTCTCCCTGTGTAGAAAAAAGTCTGTTTTGGAAGTTCAAAATGACCATTTTTTGAAAATTTGCTGGCCTCTCCCGTCCAAACGCGCGGGGATAGAGAGTTGCCCTTTATACTGAAGATAGAGTTCGACGAGCTGTATTCAACGCACTCTTCCGCTTGTTTGTAACTACAAGTACTGTGGAGCTATGGCGGAAAGAATGTCGGCGGAATGGTGGTTTAAACCCTTCCCCTTTTTTTCTCGAAAATCAGAAAGTGTTCGCGATTGCCATTTTGATGCTATCGTGTAAGAAGTATCTCAAGGGGGAATACAGGGCCGCATCCAGTTCCTCGGTATGGCCATTATTTTCGGAATTAGAGACTCAAATACTTTAGGTACCGAAAAATTAAGGCTAGAAAAAAGTGCGACGGATTTGCTGGATTTTAGCGGTGATTATTAAGGAAGATGCCGGGATGCTACAGTTAAAAGGGCGGGCCTCTGAGCCCCTTCGTTCTCCCTGTGTAGAAAAAAGTCTGTTTTGGAAGGTCAAAATGACCATTTTTTGAAAATTTGCTGGCCTCTCCCGTCCAAACGCGCGGGGATAGAGAGTTGCCGTTTATACTGAAGATAGAGTTCGACGAGCTGTATTCAACGCACTCTTCCGCTTTTTTGTAACTACAAGTACTGTGGAGCTATGGCGGAAAGAATGTCGGCGGAATGGTGGTTTAAACCCTTCCCCTTTTTTTCTCGAAAATCAGAAAGTGTTCGCGATTGCCATTTTGATGCTATCGTGTAAGAAGTATCTCAAGGGGGAATACAGGGCCGCATCCAGTTCCTCGGTATGGCCATTATTTTCGGAATTAGAGACTCAAATATTTTAGGTACCGAAAAATTAAGGCTAGAAAAAAGTGCGACGGATTTGCTGGATTTTAGCGGTGATTATTAAGGAAGATGCCGGGATGCTACAGTTAAAAGGGCGGGCCTCTGAGCCCCTTCGTTCTCCCTGTGTAGAAAAAAGTCTGTTTTGGAAGGTCAAAATGACCATTTTTTGAAAATTTGCTGGCCTCTCCCGTCCAAACGCGCGGGGATAGAGAGTTGCCCTTTATACTGAAGATAGAGTTCGACGAGCTGTATTCAACGCACTCTTCCGCTTTTTTGTAACTACAAGTACTGTGGAGCTATGGCGGAAAGAATGTCGGCGGAATGGTGGTTTAAACCCTTCCCCTTTTTTTCTCGAAAATCAGAAAGTGTTCGCGATTGCCATTTTGATGCTATCGTGTAAGAAGTATCTCAAGTAGGAATACAGGGCCGCATCCAGTTCCTCGGTATGGCCATTATTTTCGGAATTAGAGACTCAAATATTTTAGGTACCGAAAAATTAAGGCTAGAAAAAAGTGCGACGGATTTGCTGGATTTTAGCGGTGATTATTAAGGAAGATGCCGGGATGCTACAGTTAAAAGGGCGGGCCTCTGAGCCCCTTCGTTCTCCCTGTGTAGAAAAAAGTCTGTTTTGGAAGGTCAAAATGACCATTTTTTGAAAATTTGCTGGCCTCTCCCGTCCAAACGCGCGGGGATAGAGAGTTGCCCTTTATACTGAAGATAGAGTTCGACGAGCTGTATTCAACGCACTCTTCCGCTTTTTTGTAACTACAAGTACTGTGGAGCTATGGCGGAAAGAATGTCGGCGGAATGGTGGTTTAAACCCTTCCCCTTTTTTTTCTCGAAAATCAGAAAGTGTTCGCGATTGCCATTTTGATGCTATCGTGTAAGAAGTATCTCAAGGGGGAATACAGGGCCGCATCCAGTTCCTCGGTATGGCCATTATTTTCGGAATTAGAGACTCAAATATTTTAGGTACCGAAAAATTAAGGCTAGAAAAAAGTGCGACGGATTTGCTGGATTTTAGCGGTGATTATTAAGGAAGATGCCGGGATGCTACAGTTAAAAGGGCGGGCCTCTGAGCCCCTTCGTTCTCCCTGTGTAGAAAAAAGTCTGTTTTGGAAGGTCAAAATGACCATTTTTTGAAAATTTGCTGGCCTCTCCCGTCCAAACGCGCGGGGATAGAGAGTTGCCCTTTATACTGAAGATAGAGTTCGACGAGCTGTATTCAACGCAATCTTCCGCTTTTTTGTAACTACAAGTACTGTGGAGCTATGGCGGAAAGAATGTCGGCGGAATGGTGGTTTAAACCCTTCCCCTTTTTTTCTCGAAAATCAGAAAGTGTTCGCGATTGCCATTTTGATGCTATCGTGTAAGAAGTATCTCAAGGGGGAATACAGGGCCGCATCCAATTCCTCGGTATGGCCATTATTTTCGGAATTAGAGACTCAAATATTTTAGGTACCGAAAAATTAAGGCTAGAAAAAAGTGCGACGGATTTGCTGGATTTTAGCGGTGATTATTAAGGAAGATGCCGGGATGCTACAGTTAAAAGGGCGGGCCTCTGAGCCCCTTCGTTCTCCCTGTGTAGAAAAAAGTCTGTTTTGGAAGGTCAAAATGACCATTTTTTGAAAATTTGCTGGCCTCTCCCGTCCAAACGCGCGGGGATAGAGAGTTGCCCTTTATACTGAAGATAGAGTTCGACGAGCTGTATTCAACGCACTCTTCCGCTTTTTTGTAACTACAAGTACTGTGGAGCTATGGCGGAAAGAATGTCGGCGGAATGGTGGTTTAAACCCTTCCCCTTTTTTTCTCGAAAATCAGAAAGTGTTCGCGATTGCCATGTTGATGCTATCGTGTAAGAAGTATCTCAAGGGGGAATACAGGGCCGCATCCAGTTCCTCGGTATGGCCATTATTTTCGGAATTAGAGACTCAAATATTTTAGGTACCGAAAAATTAAGGCTAGAAAAAAGTGCGACGGATTTGCTGGATTTTAGCGGTGATTATTAAGGAAGATGCCGGGATGCTACAGTTAAAAGGGCGGGCCTCTGAGCCCCTTCGTTCTCCCTGTGTAGAAAAAAGTCTGTTTTGGAAGGTCAAAATGACCATTTTTTGAAAATTTGCTGGCCTCTCCCGTCCAAACGCGCGGGGATAGAGAGTTGCCCTTTATACTGAAGATAGAGTTCGACGAGCTGTATTCAACGCACTCTTCCGCTTTTTTGTAACTACAAGTACTGTGGAGCTATGGCGGAAAGAATGTCGGCGGAATGGTGGTTTAAACCCTTCCCCTTTTTTTCTCGAAAATCAGAAAGTGTTCGCGATTGCCATTTTGATGCTATCGTGTAAGAAGTATCTCAAGGGGGAATACAGGGCCGCATCCAGTTCCTCGGTATGGCCATTATTTTCGGAATTAGAGACTCAAATATTTTAGGTACCGAAAAATTAAGGCTAGAAAAAAGTGCGACGGATTTGCTGGATTTTAGCGGTGATTATTAAGGAAGATGCCGGGATGCTACAGTTAAAAGGGCGGGCCTCTGAGCCCCTTCGTTCTCCCTGTGTAGAAAAAAGTCTGTTTTGGAAGGTCAAAATGACCATTTTTTGATAATTTGCTGGCCTCTCCCGTCCAAACGCGCGGGGATAGAGAGTTGCCCTTTATACTGAAGATAGAGTTCGACGAGCTGTATTCAACGCACTCTTCCGCTTTTTTGTAACTACAAGTACTGTGGAGCTATGGCGGAAAGAATGTCGGCGGAATGGTGGTTTAAACCCTTCCCCTTTTTTTCTCGAAAATCAGAAAGTGTTCGCGATTGCCATTTTGATGCTATCGTGTAAGAAGTATCTCAAGGGGGAATACAGGGCCGCATCCAGTTCCTCGGTATGGCCATTATTTTCGGAATTAGAGACTCAAATATTTTAGGTACCGAAAAATTAAGGCTAGAAAAAAGTGCGACGGATTTGCTGGATTTTAGCGGTGATTATTAAGGAAGATGCCGGGATGCTACAGTTAAAAGGGCGGGCCTCTGAGCCCCTTCGTTCTCCCTGTGTAGTAAAAAGTCTGTTTTGGAAGGTCAAAATGACCATTTTTTGAAATTTTGCCGGCCTCTCCCGTCCAAACGCGCGGGGATAGAGAGTTGCCCTTTATACTGAAGATAGAGTTCGACGAGCTGTATTCAACGCACTCTTCCGCTTTTTTGTAACTACAAGTACTGTGGAGCTATGGCGGAAAGAATGTCGGCGGAATGGTGGTTTAAACCCTTCCCCTTTTTTTCTCGAAAATCAGAAAGTGTTCGCGATTGCCATTTTGATGCTATCGTGTAAGAAGTATCTCAAGGGGGAATACAGGGCCGCATCCAGTTCCTCGGTATGGCCATTATTTTCGGAATTAGAGACTCAAATATTTTAGGTACCGAAAAATTAAGGCTAGAAAAAAGTGCAACGGATTTGCTGGATTTTAGCGGTGATTATTAAGGAAGATGCCGGGATGCTACAGTTAAAAGGGCGGGCCTCTGAGCCCCTTCGTTCTCCCTGTGTAGAAAAAAGTCTGTTTTGGAAGGTCAAAATGACCATTTTTTGAAAATTTGCTGGCCTCTCCCGTCCAAACGCGCGGGGATAGAGAGTTGCCCTTTATACTGAAGATAGAGTTCGACGAGCTGTATTCAACGCACTCTTCCGCTTTTTTGTAACTACAAGTACTGTGGAGCTATGGCGGAAAGAATGTCGGCGGAATGGTGGTTTAAACCCTTCCCCTTTTTTTTCTCGAAAATCAGAAAGTGTTCGCGATTGCCATTTTGATGCTATCGTGTAAGAAGTATCTCAAGGGGGAATACAGGGCCGCATCCAGTTCCTCGGTATGGCCATTATTTTCGGAATTAGAGACTCAAATATTTTAGGTACCGAAAAATTAAGGCTAGAAAAAAGTGCGACGGATTTGCTGGATTTTAGCGGTGATTATTAAGGAAGATGCCGGGATGCTACAGTTAAAAGGGCGGGCCTCTGAGCCCCTTCGTTCTCCCTGTGTAGAAAAAAGTCTGTTTTGGAAGGTCAAAATGACCATTTTTTGAAAATTTGCTGGCCTCTCCCGTCCAAACGCGCGGGGATAGAGAGTTGCCCTTTATACTGAAGATAGAGTTCGACGAGCTGTATTCAACGCAATCTTCCGCTTTTTTGTAACTACAAGTACTGTGGAGCTATGGCGGAAAGAATGTCGGCGGAATGGTGGTTTAAACCCTTCCCCTTTTTTTCTCGAAAATCAGAAAGTGTTCGCGATTGCCATTTTGATGCTATCGTGTAAGAAGTATCTCAAGGGGGAATACAGGGCCGCATCCAATTCCTCGGTATGGCCATTATTTTCGGAATTAGAGACTCAAATATTTTAGGTACCGAAAAATTAAGGCTAGAAAAAAGTGCGACGGATTTGCTGGATTTTAGCGGTGATTATTAAGGAAGATGCCGGGATGCTACAGTTAAAAGGGCGGGCCTCTGAGCCCCTTCGTTCTCCCTGTGTAGAAAAAAGTCTGTTTTGGAAGATCAAAATGACCATTTTTTGAAAATTTGCTGGCCTCTCCCGTCCAAACGCGCGGGGATAGAGAGTTGCCCTTTATACTGAAGATAGAGTTCGACGAGCTGTATTCAACGCACTCTTCCGCTTTTTTGTAACTACAAGTACTGTGGAGCTATGGCGGAAAGAATGTCGGCGGAATGGTGGTTTAAACCCTTCCCCTTTTTTTCTCGAAAATCAGAAAGTGTTCGCGATTGCCATTTTGATGCTATCGTGTAAGAAGTATCTCAAGGGGGAATACAGGGCCGCATCCAGTTCCTCGGTATGGCCATTATTTTCGGAATTAGAGACTCAAATATTTTAGGTACCGAAAAATTAAGGCTAGAAAAAAGTGCGACGGATTTGCTGGATTTTAGCGGTGATTATTAAGGAAGATGCCGGGATGCTACAGTTAAAAGGGCGGGCCTCTGAGCCCCTTCGTTCTCCCTGTGTAGAAAAAAGTCTGTTTTGGAAGGTCAAAATGACCATTTTTTGAAAATTTGCTGGCCTCTCCCGTCCAAACGCGCGGGGATAGAGAGTTGCCCTTTATACTGAAGATAGAGTTCGACGAGCTGTATTCAACGCACTCTTCCGCTTTTTTGTAACTACAAGTACTGTGGAGCTATGGCGGAAAGAATGTCGGCGGAATGGTGGTTTAAACCCTTCCCCTTTTTTTCTCGAAAATCAGAAAGTGTTCGCGATTGCCATTTTGATGCTATCGTGTAAGAAGTATCTCAAGGGGGAATACAGGGCCGCATCCAGTTCCTCGGTATGGCCATTATTTTCGGAATTAGAGACTCAAATATTTTAGGTACCGAAAAATTAAGGCTAGAAAAAAGTGCGACGGATTTGCTGGATTTTAGCGGTGATTATTAAGGAAGATGCCGGGATGCTACAGTTAAAAGGGCGGGCCTCTGAGCCCCTTCGTTCTCCCTGTGTAGAAAAAAGTCTGTTTTGGAAGGTCAAAATGACCATTTTTTTAAATTTTGCCGGCCTCTCCCGTCCAAACGCGCGGGGATAGAGAGTTGCCCTTTATACTGAAGATAGAGTTCGACGAGCTGTATTCAACGCACTCTTCCGCTTTTTTGTAACTACAAGTACTGTGGAGCTATGGCGGAAAGAATGTCGGCGGAATGGTGGTTTAAACCCTTCCCCTTTTTTTCTCGAAAATCAGAAAGTGTTCGCGATTGCCATTTTGATGCTATCGTGTAAGAAGTATCTCAAGGGGGAATACAGGGCCGCATCCAGTTCCTCGGTATGGCCATTATTTTCGGAATTAGAGACTCAAATATTTTAGGTACCGAAAAATTAAGGCTAGAAAAAAGTGCAACGGATTTGCTGGATTTTAGCGGTGATTATTAAGGAAGATGCCGGGATGCTACAGTTAAAAGGGCGGGCCTCTGAGCCCCTTCGTTCTCCCTGTGTAGAAAAAAGTCTGTTTTGGAAGGTCAAAATGACCATTTTTTGAAAATTTGCTGGCCTCTCCCGTCCAAACGCGCGGGGATAGAGAGTTGCCCTTTATACTGAAGATAGAGTTCGACGAGCTGTATTCAACGCACTCTTCCGCTTTTTTGTAACTACAAGTACTGTGGAGCTATGGCGGAAAGAATGTCGGCGGAATGGTGGTTTAAACCCTTCCCCTTTTTTTCTCGAAAATCAGAAAGTGTTCGCGATTGCCATTTTGATGCTATCGTGTAAGAAGTATCTCAAGGGGGAATACAGGGCCGCATCCAGTTCCTCGGTATGGCCATTATTTTCGGAATTAGAGACTCAAATATTTTAGGTACCGAAAAATTAAGGCTAGAAAAAAGTGCGACGGATTTGCTGGATTTTAGCGGTGATTATTAAGGAAGATGCCGGGATGCTACAGTTAAAAGGGCGGGCCTCTGAGCCCCTTCGTTCTCCCTGTGTAGAAAAAAGTCTGTTTTGGAAGGTCAAAATGACCATTTTTTGAAAATTTGCTGGCCTCTCCCGTCCAAACGCGCGGGGATAGAGAGTTGCCCTTTATACTGAAGATAGAGTTCGACGAGCTGTATTCAACGCACTCTTCCGCTTTTTTGTAACTACAAGTACTGTGGAGCTATGGCGGAAAGAATGTCGGCGGAATGGTGGTTTAAACCCTTCCCCTTTTTTTCTCGAAAATCAGAAAGTGTTCGCGATTGCCATTTTGATGCTATCGTGTAAGAAGTATCTCAAGGGGGAATACAGGGCCGCATCCAGTTCCTCGGTATGGCCATTATTTTCGGAATTAGAGACTCAAATATTTTAGGTACCGAAAAATTAAGGCTAGAAAAAAGTGCGACGGATTTGCTGGATTTTAGCGGTGATTATTAAGGAAGATGCCGGGATGCTACAGTTAAAAGGGCGGGCCTCTGAGCCCCTTCGTTCTCCCTGTGTAGAAAAAAGTCTGTTTTGGAAGGTCAAAATGACCATTTTTTTAAATTTTGCCGGCCTCTCCCGTCCAAACGCGCGGGGATAGAGAGTTGCCCTTTATACTGAAGATAGAGTTCGACGAGCTGTATTCAACGCACTCTTCCGCTTTTTTGTAACTACAAGTACTGTGGAGCTATGGCGGAAAGAATGTCGGCGGAATGGTGGTTTAAACCCTTCCCCTTTTTTTCTCGAAAATCAGAAAGTGTTCGCGATTGCCATTTTGATGCTATCGTGTAAGAAGTATCTCAAGGGGGAATACAGGGCCGCATCCAGTTCCTCGGTATGGCCATTATTTTCGGAATTAGAGACTCAAATATTTTAGGTACCGAAAAATTAAGGCTAGAAAAAAGTGCAACGGATTTGCTGGATTTTAGCGGTGATTATTAAGGAAGATGCCGGGATGCTACAGTTAAAAGGGCGGGCCTCTGAGCCCCTTCGTTCTCCCTGTGTAGAAAAAAGTCTGTTTTGGAAGGTCAAAATGACCATTTTTTGAAAATTTGCTGGCCTCTCCCGTCCAAACGCGCGGGGATAGAGAGTTGCCCTTTATACTGAAGATAGAGTTCGACGAGCTGTATTCAACGCACTCTTCCGCTTTTTTGTAACTACAAGTACTGTGGAGCTATGGCGGAAAGAATGTCGGCGGAATGGTGGTTTAAACCCTTCCCCTTTTTTTCTCGAAAATCAGAAAGTGTTCGCGATTGCCATTTTGATGCTATCGTGTAAGAAGTATCTCAAGGGGGAATACAGGGCCGCATCCAGTTCCTCGGTATGGCCATTATTTTCGGAATTAGAGACTCAAATATTTTAGGTACCGAAAAATTAAGGCTAGAAAAAAGTGCGACGGATTTGCTGGATTTTAGCGGTGATTATTAAGAAGATGCCGGGATGCTACAGTTAAAAGGGCGGGCCTCTGAGCCCCTTCGTTCTCCCTGTGTAGAAAAAAGTCTGTTTTGGAAGGTCAAAATGACCATTTTTTGAAAATTTGCTGGCCTCTCCCGTCCAAACGCGCGGGGATAGAGAGTTGCCCTTTATACTGAAGATAGAGTTCGACGAGCTGTATTCAACGCACTCTTCCGCTTTTTTGTAACTACAAGTACTGTGGAGCTATGGCGGAAAGAATGTCGGCGGAATGGTGGTTTAAACCCTTCCCCTTTTTTTCTCGAAAATCAGAAAGTGTTCGCGATTGCCATTTTGATGCTATCGTGTAAGAAGTATCTCAAGGGGGAATACAGGGCCGCATCCAGTTCCTCGGTATGGCCATTATTTTCGGAATTAGAGACTCAAATATTTTAGGTACCGAAAAATTAAGGCTAGAAAAAAGTGCGACGGATTTGCTGGATTTAGCGGTGATTATTAAGGAAGATGCCGGGATGCTACAGTTAAAAGGGCGGGCCTCTGAGCCCCTTCGTTCTCCCTGTGTAGAAAAAAGTCTGTTTTGGAAGGTCAAAATGACCATTTTTTTAAATTTTGCCGGCCTCTCCCGTCCAAACGCGCGGGGATAGAGAGTTGCCCTTTATACTGAAGATAGAGTTCGACGAGCTGTATTCAACGCACTCTTCCGCTTTTTTGTAACTACAAGTACTGTGGAGCTATGGCGGAAAGAATGTCGGCGGAATGGTGGTTTAAACCCTTCCCCTTTTTTTCTCGAAAATCAGAAAGTGTTCGCGATTGCCATTTTGATGCTATCGTGTAAGAAGTATCTCAAGGGGGAATACAGGGCCGCATCCAGTTCCTCGGTATGGCCATTATTTTCGGAATTAGAGACTCAAATATTTTAGGTACCGAAAAATTAAGGCTAGAAAAAAGTGCGACGGATTTGCTGGATTTTAGCGGTGATTATTAAGGAAGATGCCGGGATGCTACAGTTAAAAGGGCGGGCCTCTGAGCCCCTTCATTCTCCCTGTGTAGAAAAAAGTCTGTTTTGGAAGGTCAAAATGACCATTTTTTGAAAATTTGCCGGCCTCTCCCGTCCAAACGCGCGGGGATAGAGAGTTGCCCTTTATACTGAAGATAGAGTTCGACGAGCTGTATTCAACGCACTCTTCCGCTTTTTTGTAACTACAAGTACTGTGGAGCTATGGCGGAAAGAATGTCGGCGGAATGTTGGTTTAAACCCTTCCCCTTTTTTTCTCGAAAATCAGAAAGTGTTCGCGATTGCCATTTTGATGCTATCGTGTAAGAAGTATCTCAAGGGGGAATACAGGGCCGCATCCAGTTCCTCGGTATGGCCATTATTTTCGGAATTAGAGACTCAAATATTTTAGGTACCGAAAAATTAAGGCTAGAAAAAAGTGCGACGGATTTGCTGGATTTTAGCGGTGATTATTAAGGAAGATGCCGGGATGCTACAGTTAAAAGGGCGGGCCTCTGAGCCCCTTCGTTCTCCCTGTGTAGAAAAAAGTCTGTTTTGGAAGGTCAAAATGACCATTTTTTGAAATTTTGCCGGCCTCTCCCGTCCAAACGCGCGGGGATAGAGAGTTGCCCTTTATACTGAATATAGAGTTCGACGAGCTGTATTCAACGCACTCTTCCGCTTTTTTGTAACTACAAGTACTGTGGAGCTATGGCGGAAAGAATGTCGGCGGAATGGTGGTTTAAACCCTTCCCCTTTTTTTCTCGAAAATCAGAAAGTGTTCGCGATTGCCATTTTGATGCTATCGTGTAAGAAGTATCTCAAGGGGGAATACAGGGCCGCATCCAGTTCCTCGGTATGGCCATTATTTTCGGAATTAGAGACTCAAATATTTTAGGTACCGAAAAATTAAGGCTAGAAAAAAGTGCGACGGATTTGCTGGATTTTAGCGGTGATTATTAAGGAAGATGCCGGGATGCTACAGTTAAAAGGGCGGGCCTCTGAGCCCCTTCGTTCTCCCTGTGTAGAAAAAAGTCTGTTTTGGAAGGTCAAAATGACCATTTTTTGAAAATTTGCTGGCCTCTCCCGTCCAAACGCGCGGGGATAGAGAGTTGCCCTTTATACTGAAGATAGAGTTCGACGAGCTGTATTCAACGCACTCTTCCGCTTTTTTGTAACTACAAGTACTGTGGAGCTATGGCGGAAAGAATGTCGGCGGAATGGTGGTTTAAACCCTTCCCCTTTTTTTCTCGAAAATCAGAAAGTGTTCGCGATTGCCATTTTGATGCTATCGTGTAAGAAGTATCTCAAGGGGGAATACAGGGCCGCATCCAGTTCCTCGGTATGGCCATTATTTTCGGAATTAGAGACTCAAATATTTTAGGTACCGAAAAATTAAGGCTAGAAAAAAGTGCGACGGATTTGCTGGATTTTAGCGGTGATTATTAAGGAAGATGCCGGGATGCTACAGTTAAAAGGGCGGGCCTCTGAGCCCCTTCGTTCTCCCTGTGTAGAAAAAAGTTTGTTTTGGAAGGTCAAAATGACCATTTTTTGAAATTTTGCCGGCCTCTCCCGTCCAAACGAGTGGGGATAGAGAGTTGCCCTTTATACTGAAGATAGAGTTCGACGAGCTGTATTCAACGCACTCTTCCGCTTTTTTGTAACTACAAGTACTGTGGAGCTATGGCGGAAAGAATGTCGGCGGAATGTTGGTTTAAACCCTTCCCCTTTTTTTCTCGAAAATCAGAAAGTGTTCGCGATTGCCATTTTGATGCTATCGTGTAAGAAGTATCTCAAGGGGGAATACAGGGCCGCATCCAGTTCCTCGGTATGGCCATTATTTTCGGAATTAGAGACTCAAATATTTTAGGTACCGAAAAATTAAGGCTAGAAAAAAGTGCGACGGATTTGCTGGATTTTAGCGGTGATTATTAAGGAAGATGCCGGGATGCTACAGTTAAAAGGGCGGGCCTCTGAGCCCCTTCGTTCTCCCTGTGTAGAAAAAAGTCTGTTTTGGAAGGTCAAAATGACCATTTTTTGAAAATTTGCTGGCCTCTCCCGTCCAAACGCGCGGGGATAGAGAGTTGCCCTTTATACTGAAGATAGAGTTCGACGAGCTGTATTCAACGCACTCTTCCGCTTTTTTGTAACTACAAGTACTGTGGAGCTATGGCGGAAAGAATGTCGGCGGAATGGTGGTTTAAACCCTTCCCCTTTTTTTCTCGAAAATCAGAAAGTGTTCGCGATTGCCATTTTGATGCTATCGTGTAAGAAGTATCTCAAGGGGGAATACAGGGCCGCATCCAGTTCCTCGGTATGGCCATTATTTTCGGAATTAGAGACTCATATATTTTAGGTACCGAAAAATTAAGGCTAGAAAAAAGTGCGACGGATTTGCTGGAGTTTAGCGGTGATTATTAAGGAAGATGCCGGGATGCTACAGTTAAAAGGGCGGGCCTCTGAGCCCCTTCGTTCTCCCTGTGTAGAAAAAAGTCTGTTTTGGAAGGTCAAAATGACCATTTTTTGAAATTTTGCCGGCCTCTCCCGTCCAAACGCGCGGGGATAGAGAGTTGCCCTTTATATTGAAGATAGAGTTCGACGAGCTGTATTCAACGCACTCTTCCGCTTTTTTGTAACTACAAGTACTGTGGAGCTATGGCGGAAAGAATGTCGGCGGAATGGTGGTTTTAAACCCTTCCCCTTTTTTTCTCGAAAATCAGAAAGTGTTCGCGATTGCCATTTTGATGCTATCGTGTAAGAAGTATCTCAAGGGGGAATACAGGGCCGCATCCAGTTCCTCGGTATGGCCATTATTTTCGGAATTAGAGACTCAAATATTTTAGGTACCGAAAAATTAAGGCTAGAAAAAAGTGCAACGGATTTGCTGGATTTTAGCGGTGATTATTAAGGAAGATGCCGGGATGCTACAGTTAAAAGGGCGGGCCTCTGAGCCCCTTCGTTCTCCCTGTGTAGAAAAAAGTCTGTTTTGGAAGGTCAAAATGACCATTTTTTGAAAATTTGCTGGCCTCTCCCGTCCAAACGCGCGGGGATAGAGAGTTGCCCTTTATACTGAAGATAGAGTTCGACGAGCTGTATTCAACGCACTCTTCCGCTTTTTTGTAACTACAAGTACTGTGGAGCTATGGCGGAAAGAATGTCGGCGGAATGGTGGTTTAAACCCTTCCCCTTTTTTTCTCGAAAATCAGAAAGTGTTCGCGATTGCCATTTTGATGCTATCGTGTAAGAAGTATCTCAAGGGGGAATACAGGGCCGCATCCAGTTCCTCGGTATGGCCATTATTTTCGGAATTAGAGACTCAAATATTTTAGGTACCGAAAAATTAAGGCTAGAAAAAAGTGCGACGGATTTGCTGGATTTTAGCGGTGATTATTAAGGAAGATGCCGGGATGCTACAGTTAAAAGGGCGGGCCTCTGAGCCCCTTCGTTCTCCCTGTGTAGAAAAAAGTCTGTTTTGGAAGGTCAAAATGACCATTTTTTGAAAATTTGCTGGCCTCTCCCGTCCAAACGCGCGGGGATAGAGAGTTGCCCTTTATACTGAAGATAGAGTTCGACGAGCTGTATTCAACGCACTCTTCCGCTTTTTTGTAACTACAAGTACTGTGGAGCTATGGCGGAAAGAATGTCGGCGGAATGGTGGTTTAAACCCTTCCCCTTTTTTTCTCGAAAATCAGAAAGTGTTCGCGATTGCCATTTTGATGCTATCGTGTAAGAAGTATCTCAAGGGGGAATACAGGGCCGCATCCAGTTCCTCGGTATGGCCATTATTTTCGGAATTAGAGACTCAAATATTTTAGGTACCGAAAAATTAAGGCTAGAAAAAAGTGCGACGGATTTGCTGGATTTTAGCGGTGATTATTAAGGAAGATGCCGGGATGCTACAGTTAAAAGGGCGGGCCTCTGAGCCCCTTCGTTCTCCCTGTGTAGAAAAAAGTCTGTTTTGGAAGGTCAAAATGACCATTTTTTGAAATTTTGCCGGCCTCTCCCGTCCAAACGCGCGGGGATAGAGAGTTGCCCTTTATACTGAAGATAGAGTTCGACGAGCTGTATTCAACGCACTCTTCCGCTTTTTTGTAACTACAAGTACTGTGGAGCTATGGCGGAAAGAATGTCGGCGGAATGGTGGTTTAAACCCTTCCCCTTTTTTTCTCGAAAATCAGAAAGTGTTCGCGATTGCCATTTTGATGCTATCGTGTAAGAAGTATCTCAAGGGGGAATACAGGGCCGCATCCAGTTCCTCGGTATGGCCATTATTTTCGGAATTAGAGACTCAAATATTTTAGGTACCGAAAAATTAAGGCTAGAAAAAAGTGCGACGGATTTGCTGGATTTTAGCGGTGATTATTAAGGAAGATGCCGGGATGCTACAGTTAAAAGGGCGGGCCTCTGAGCCCCTTCGTTCTCCCTGTGTAGAAAAAAGTCTGTTTTGGAAGGTCAAAATGACCATTTTTTGAAAATTTGCCGGCCTCTCCCGTCCAAACGCGCGGGGATAGAGAGTTGCCCTTTATACTGAAGATAGAGTTCGACGAGCTGTATTCAACGCACTCTTCCGCTTTTTTGTAACTACAAGTACTGTGGAGCTATGGCGGAAAGAATGTCGGCGGAATGGTGGTTTAAACCCTTCCCCTTTTTTTCTCGAAAATCAGAAAGTGTTCGCGATTGCCATTTTGATGCTATCGTGTAAGAAGTATCTCAAGGGGGAATACAGGGCCGCATCCAGTTCCTCGGTATGGCCATTATTTTCGGAATTAGAGACTCAAATATTTTAGGTACCGAAAAATTAAGGCTAGAAAAAAGTGCGACGGATTTGCTGGATTTTAGCGGTGATTATTAAGGAAGATGCCGGGATGCTACAGTTAAAAGGGCGGGCCTCTGAGCCCCTTCGTTCTCCCTGTGTAGAAAAAAGTTTGTTTTGGAAGGTCAAAATGACCATTTTTTGAAATTTTGCCGGCCTCTCCCGTCCAAACGCGTGGGGATAGAGAGTTGCCCTTTATACTGAAGATAGAGTTCGACGAGCTGTATTCAACGCACTCTTCCGCTTTTTTGTAACTACAAGTACTGTGGAGCTATGGCGGAAAGAATGTCGGCGGAATGTTGGTTTAAACCCTTCCCCTTTTTTTCTCGAAAATCAGAAAGTGTTCGCGATTGCCATTTTGATGCTATCGTGTAAGAAGTATCTCAAGGGGGAATACAGGGCCGCATCCAGTTCCTCGGTATGGCCATTATTTTCGGAATTAGAGACTCAAATATTTTAGGTACCGAAAAATTAAGGCTAGAAAAAAGTGCGACGGATTTGCTGGATTTTAGCGGTGATTATTAAGGAAGATGCCGGGATGCTACAGTTAAAAGGGCGGGCCTCTGAGCCCCTTCGTTCTCCCTGTGTAGAAAAAAGTCTGTTTTGGAAGGTCAAAATGACCATTTTTTGAAATTTTGCCGGCCTCTCCCGTCCAAACGCGCGGGGATAGAGAGTTGCCCTTTATACTGAAGATAGAGTTCGACGAGCTGTATTCAACGCACTCTTCCGCTTTTTTGTAACTACAAGTACTGTGGAGCTATGGCGGAAAGAATGTCGGCGGAATGGTGGTTTAAACCCTTCCCCTTTTTTTCTCGAAAATCAGAAAGTGTTCGCGATTGCCATTTTGATGCTATCGTGTAAGAAGTATCTCAAGGGGGAATACAGGGCCGCATCCAGTTCCTCGGTATGGCCATTATTTTCGGAATTAGAGACTCAAATATTTTAGGTACCGAAAAATTAAGGCTAGAAAAAAGTGCGACGGATTTGCTGGATTTTAGCGGTGATTATTAAGGAAGATGCCGGGATGCTACAGTTAAAAGGGCGGGCCTCTGAGCCCCTTCGTTCTCCCTGTGTAGAAAAAAGTCTGTTTTGGAAGGTCAAAATGACCATTTTTTGAAAATTTGCTGGCCTCTCCCGTCCAAACGCGCGGGGATAGAGAGTTGCCCTTTATACTGAAGATAGAGTTCGACGAGCTGTATTCAACGCACTCTTCCGCTTTTTTGTAACTACAAGTACTGTGGAGCTATGGCGGAAAGAATGTCGGCGGAATGGTGGTTTAAACCCTTCCCCTTTTTTTCTCGAAAATCAGAAAGTGTTCGCGATTGCCATTTTGATGCTATCGTGTAAGAAGTATCTCAAGGGGGAATACAGGGCCGCATCCAGTTCCTCGGTATGGCCATTATTTTCGGAATTAGAGACTCAAATATTTTAGGTACCGAAAAATTAAGGCTAGAAAAAAGTGCGACGGATTTGCTGGATTTTAGCGGTGATTATTAAGGAAGATGCCGGGATGCTACAGTTAAAAGGGCGGGCCTCTGAGCCCCTTCGTTCTCCCTGTGTAGAAAAAAGTCTGTTTTGGAAGGTCAAAATGACCATTTTTTGAAAATTTGCTGGCCTCTCCCGTCCAAACGCGCGGGGATAGAGAGTTGCCCTTTATACTGAAGATAGAGTTCGACGAGCTGTATTCAACGCACTCTTCCGCTTTTTTGTAACTACAAGTACTGTGGAGCTATGGCGGAAAGAATGTCGGCGGATTTTCTCGAAAATCAGAAAGTGTTCGCGATTGCCATTTTGATGCTATCGTGTAAGAAGTATCTCAAGGGGGAATACAGGGCCGCATCCAGTTCCTCGGTATGGCCATTATTTTCGGAATTAGAGACTCATATATTTTAGGTACCGAAAAATTAAGGCTAGAAAAAAGTGCGACGGATTTGCTGGAGTTTAGCGGTGATTATTAAGGAAGATGCCGGGATGCTACAGTTAAAAGGGCGGGCCTCTGAGCCCCTTCGTTCTCCCTGTGTAGAAAAAAGTCTGTTTTGGAAGGTCAAAATGACCATTTTTTGAAAATTTGCTGGCCTCTCCCGTCCAAACGCGCGGGGATAGAGAGTTGCCCTTTATACTGAAGATAGAGTTCGACGAGCTGTATTCAACGCACTCTTCCGCTTTTTTGTAACTACAAGTACTGTGGAGCTATGGCGGAAAGAATGTCGGCGGAATGTTGGTTTAAACCCTTCCCCTTTTTTTCTCGAAAATCAGAAAGTGTTCGCGATTGCCATTTTGATGCTATCGTGTAAGAAGTATCTCAAGGGGGAATACAGGGCCGCATCCAGTTCCTCGGTATGGCCATTATTTTCGGAATTAGAGACTCAAATATTTTAGGTACCGAAAAATTAAGGCTAGAAAAAAGTGCGACGGATTTGCTGGATTTTAGCGGTGATTATTAAGGAAGATGCCGGGATGCTACAGTTAAAAGGGCGGGCCTCTGAGCCCCTTCGTTCTCCCTGTGTAGAAAAAAGTCTGTTTTGGAAGGTCAAAATGACCATTTTTTGAAATTTTGCCGGCCTCTCCCGTCCAAACGCGCGGGGATAGAGAGTTGCCCTTTATACTGAAGATAGAGTTCGACGAGCTGTATTCAACGCACTCTTCCGCTTTTTTGTAACTACAAGTACTGTGGAGCTATGGCGGAAAGAATGTCGGCGGAATGGTGGTTTAAACCCTTCCCCTTTTTTTCTCGAAAATCAGAAAGTGTTCGCGATTGCCATTTTGATGCTATCGTGTAAGAAGTATCTCAAGGGGGAATACAGGGCCGCATCCAGTTCCTCGGTATGGCCATTATTTTCGGAATTAGAGACTCAAATATTTTAGGTACCGAAAAATTAAGGCTAGAAAAAAGTGCGACGGATTTGCTGGATTTTAGCGGTGATTATTAAGGAAGATGCCGGGATGCTACAGTTAAAAGGGCGGGCCTCTGAGCCCCTTCGTTCTCCCTGTGTAGAAAAAAGTCTGTTTTGGAAGGTCAAAATGACCATTTTTTGAAAATTTGCTGGCCTCTCCCGTCCAAACGCGCGGGGATAGAGAGTTGCCCTTTATACTGAAGATAGAGTTCGACGAGCTGTATTCAACGCACTCTTCCGCTTTTTTGTAACTACAAGTACTGTGGAGCTATGGCGGAAAGAATGTCGGCGGAATGGTGGTTTAAACCCTTCCCCTTTTTTTCTCGAAAATCAGAAAGTGTTCGCGATTGCCATTTTGATGCTATCGTGTAAGAAGTATCTCAAGGGGGAATACAGGGCCGCATCCAGTTCCTCGGTATGGCCATTATTTTCGGAATTAGAGACTCAAATATTTTAGGTACCGAAAAATTAAGGCTAGAAAAAAGTGCGACGGATTTGCTGGATTTTAGCGGTGATTATTAAGGAAGATGCCGGGATGCTACAGTTAAAAGGGCGGGCCTCTGAGCCCCTTCGTTCTCCCTGTGTAGAAAAAAGTCTGTTTTGGAAGGTCAAAATGACCATTTTTTGAAAATTTGCTGGCCTCTCCCGTCCAAACGCGCGGGGATAGAGAGTTGCCCTTTATACTGAAGATAGAGTTCGACGAGCTGTATTCAACGCACTCTTCCGCTTTTTTGTAACTACAAGTACTGTGGAGCTATGGCGGAAAGAATGTCGGCGGATTTTCTCGAAAATCAGAAAGTGTTCGCGATTGCCATTTTGATGCTATCGTGTAAGAAGTATCTCAAGGGGGAATACAGGGCCGCATCCAGTTCCTCGGTATGGCCATTATTTTCGGAATTAGAGACTCATATATTTTAGGTACCGAAAAATTAGGGCTAGAAAAAAGTGCGACGGATTTGCTGGAGTTTAGCGGTGATTATTAAGGAAGATGCCGGGATGCTACAGTTAAAAGGGCGGGCCTCTGAGCCCCTTCGTTCTCCCTGTGTAGAAAAAAGTCTGTTTTGGAAGGTCAAAATGACCATTTTTTGAAAATTTGCTGGCCTCTCCCGTCCAAACGCGCGGGGATAGAGAGTTGCCGTTTATACTGAAGATAGAGTTCGACGAGCTGTATTCAACGCACTCTTCCGCTTTTTTGTAACTACAAGTACTGTGGAGCTATGGCGGAAAGAATGTCGGCGGAATGGTGGTTTAAACCCTTCCCCTTTTTTTCTCGAAAATCAGAAAGTGTTCGCGATTGCCATTTTGATGCTATCGTGTAAGAAGTATCTCAAGGGGGAATACAGGGCCGCATCCAGTTCCTCGGTATGGCCATTATTTTCGGAATTAGAGACTCAAATATTTTAGGTACCGAAAAATTAAGGCTAGAAAAAAGTGCGACGGATTTGCTGGATTTTAGCGGTGATTATTAAGGAAGATGCCGGGATGCTACAGTTAAAAGGGCGGGCCTCTGAGCCCCTTCGTTCTCCCTGTGTAGAAAAAAGTTTGTTTTGGAAGGTCAAAATGACCATTTTTTGAAATTTTGCCGGCCTCTCCCGTCCAAACGCGTGGGGATAGAGAGTTGCCCTTTATACTGAAGATAGAGTTCGACGAGCTGTATTCAACGCACTCTTCCGCTTTTTTGTAACTACAAGTACTGTGGAGCTATGGCGGAAAGAATGTCGGCGGAATGTTGGTTTAAACCCTTCCCCTTTTTTTCTCGAAAATCAGAAAGTGTTCGCGATTGCCATTTTGATGCTATCGTGTAAGAAGTATCTCAAGGGGGAATACAGGGCCGCATCCAGTTCCTCGGTATGGCCATTATTTTCGGAATTAGAGACTCAAATATTTTAGGTACCGAAAAATTAAGGCTAGAAAAAAGTGCGACGGATTTGCTGGATTTTAGCGGTGATTATTAAGGAAGATGCCGGGATGCTACAGTTAAAAGGGCGGGCCTCTGAGCCCCTTCGTTCTCCCTGTGTAGAAAAAAGTCTGTTTTGGAAGGTCAAAATGACCATTTTTTGAAATTTTGCCGGCCTCTCCCGTCCAAACGCGCGGGGATAGAGAGTTGCCCTTTATACTGAAGATAGAGTTCGACGAGCTGTATTCAACGCACTCTTCCGCTTTTTTGTAACTACAAGTACTGTGGAGCTATGGCGGAAAGAATGTCGGCGGAATGGTGGTTTAAACCCTTCCCCTTTTTTTCTCGAAAATCAGAAAGTGTTCGCGATTGCCATTTTGATGCTATCGTGTAAGAAGTATCTCAAGGGGGAATACAGGGCCGCATCCAGTTCCTCGGTATGGCCATTATTTTCGGAATTAGAGACTCAAATATTTTAGGTACCGAAAAATTAAGGCTAGAAAAAAGTGCGACGGATTTGCTGGATTTTAGCGGTGATTATTAAGGAAGATGCCGGGATGCTACAGTTAAAAGGGCGGGCCTCTGAGCCCCTTCGTTCTCCCTGTGTAGAAAAAAGTCTGTTTTGGAAGGTCAAAATGACCATTTTTTGAAAATTTGCTGGCCTCTCCCGTCCAAACGCGCGGGGATAGAGAGTTGCCCTTTATACTGAAGATAGAGTTCGACGAGCTGTATTCAACGCACTCTTCCGCTTTTTTGTAACTACAAGTACTGTGGAGCTATGGCGGAAAGAATGTCGGCGGAATGTTGGTTTAAACCCTTCCCCTTTTTTTCTCGAAAATCAGAAAGTGTTCGCGATTGCCATTTTGATGCTATCGTGTAAGAAGTATCTCAAGGGGGAATACAGGGCCGCATCCAGTTCCTCGGTATGGCCATTATTTTCGGAATTAGAGACTCAAATATTTTAGGTACCGAAAAATTAAGGCTAGAAAAAAGTGCGACGGATTTGCTGGATTTTAGCGGTGATTATTAAGGAAGATGCCGGGATGCTACAGTTAAAAGGGCGGGCCTCTGAGCCCCTTCGTTCTCCCTGTGTAGAAAAAAGTCTGTTTTGGAAGGTCAAAATGACCATTTTTTGAAATTTTGCCGGCCTCTCCCGTCCAAACGCGCGGGGATAGAGAGTTGCCCTTTATACTGAAGATAGAGTTCGACGAGCTGTATTCAACGCACTCTTCCGCTTTTTTGTAACTACAAGTACTGTGGAGCTATGGCGGAAAGAATGTCGGCGGAATGGTGGTTTAAACCCTTCCCCTTTTTTTCTCGAAAATCAGAAAGTGTTCGCGATTGCCATTTTGATGCTATCGTGTAAGAAGTATCTCAAGGGGGAATACAGGGCCGCATCCAGTTCCTCGGTATGGCCATTATTTTCGGAATTAGAGACTCAAATATTTTAGGTACCGAAAAATTAAGGGTAGAAAAAAGTGCGACGGATTTGCTGGATTTTAGCGGTGATTATTAAGGAAGATGCCGGGATGCTACAGTTAAAAGGGCGGGCCTCTGAGCCCCTTCGTTCTCCCTGTGTAGAAAAAAGTCTGTTTTGGAAGGTCAAAATGACCATTTTTTGAAAATTTGCTGGCCTCTCCCGTCCAAACGCGCGGGGATAGAGAGTTGCCCTTTATACTGAAGATAGAGTTCGACGAGCTGTATTCAACGCACTCTTCCGCTTTTTTGTAACTACAAGTACTGTGGAGCTATGGCGGAAAGAATGTCGGCGGAATGGTGGTTTAAACCCTTCCCCTTTTTTTCTCGAAAATCAGAAAGTGTTCGCGATTGCCATTTTGATGCTATCGTGTAAGAAGTATCTCAAGGGGGAATACAGGGCCGCATCCAGTTCCTCGGTATGGCCATTATTTTCGGAATTAGAGACTCAAATATTTTAGGTACCGAAAAATTAAGGCTAGAAAAAAGTGCGACGGATTTGCTGGATTTTAGCGGTGATTATTAAGGAAGATGCCGGGATGCTACAGTTAAAAGGGCGGGCCTCTGAGCCCCTTCGTTCTCCCTGTGTAGAAAAAAGTCTGTTTTGGAAGGTCAAAATGACCATTTTTTGAAAATTTGCTGGCCTCTCCCGTCCAAACGCGCGGGGATAGAGAGTTGCCCTTTATACTGAAGATAGAGTTCGACGAGCTGTATTCAACGCACTCTTCCGCTTTTTTGTAACTACAAGTACTGTGGAGCTATGGCGGAAAGAATGTCGGCGGATTTTCTCGAAAATCAGAAAGTGTTCGCGATTGCCATTTTGATGCTATCGTGTAAGAAGTATCTCAAGGGGGAATACAGGGCCGCATCCAGTTCCTCGGTATGGCCATTATTTTCGGAATTAGAGACTCATATATTTTAGGTACCGAAAAATTAAGGCTAGAAAAAAGTGCGACGGATTTGCTGGAGTTTAGCGGTGATTATTAAGGAAGATGCCGGGATGCTACAGTTAAAAGGGCGGGCCTCTGAGCCCCTTCGTTCTCCCTGTGTAGAAAAAAGTCTGTTTTGGAATGTCAAAATGACCATTTTTTGAAAATTTGCTGGCCTCTCCCGTCCAAACGCGCGGGGATAGAGAGTTGCCGTTTATACTGAAGATAGAGTTCGACGAGCTGTATTCAACGCACTCTTCCGCTTTTTTGTAACTACAAGTACTGTGGAGCTATGGCGGAAAGAATGTCGGCGGAATGGTGGTTTAAACCCTTCCCCTTTTTTTCTCGAAAATCAGAAAGTGTTCGCGATTGCCATTTTGATGCTATCGTGTAAGAAGTATCTCAAGGGGGAATACAGGGCCGCATCCAGTTCCTCGGTATGGCCATTATTTTCGGAATTAGAGACTCAAATATTTTAGGTACCGAAAAATTAAGGCTAGAAAAAAGTGCGACGGATTTGCTGGATTTTAGCGGTGATTATTAAGGAAGATGCCGGGATGCTACAGTTAAAAGGGCGGGCCTCTGAGCCCCTTCGTTCTCCCTGTGTAGAAAAAAGTTTGTTTTGGAAGGTCAAAATGACCATTTTTTGAAATTTTGCCGGCCTCTCCCGTCCAAACGCGTGGGGATAGAGAGTTGCCCTTTATACTGAAGATAGAGTTCGACGAGCTGTATTCAACGCACTCTTCCGCTTTTTTGTAACTACAAGTACTGTGGAGCTATGGCGGAAAGAATGTCGGCGGAATGTTGGTTTAAACCCTTCCCCTTTTTTTCTCGAAAATCAGAAAGTGTTCGCGATTGCCATTTTGATGCTATCGTGTAAGAAGTATCTCAAGGGGGAATACAGGGCCGCATCCAGTTCCTCGGTATGGCCATTATTTTCGGAATTAGAGACTCAAATATTTTAGGTACCGAAAAATTAAGGCTAGAAAAAAGTGCGACGGATTTGCTGGATTTTAGCGGTGATTATTAAGGAAGATGCCGGGATGCTACAGTTAAAAGGGCGGGCCTCTGAGCCCCTTCGTTCTCCCTGTGTAGAAAAAAGTCTGTTTTGGAAGGTCAAAATGACCATTTTTTGAAAATTTGCTGGCCTCTCCCGTCCAAACGCGCGGGGATAGAGAGTTGCCCTTTATACTGAAGATAGAGTTCGACGAGCTGTATTCAACGCACTCTTCCGCTTTTTTGTAACTACAAGTACTGTGGAGCTATGGCGGAAAGAATGTCGGCGGAATGGTGGTTTAAACCCTTCCCCTTTTTTTCTCGAAAATCAGAAAGTGTTCGCGATTGCCATTTTGATGCTATCGTGTAAGAAGTATCTCAAGGGGGAATACAGGGCCGCATCCAGTTCCTCGGTATGGCCATTATTTTCGGAATTAGAGACTCATATATTTTAGGTACCGAAAAATTAAGGCTAGAAAAAAGTGCGACGGATTTGCTGGAGTTTAGCGGTGATTATTAAGGAAGATGCCGGGATGCTACAGTTAAAAGGGCGGGCCTCTGAGCCCCTTCGTTCTCCCTGTGTAGAAAAAAGTCTGTTTTGGAAGGTCAAAATGACCATTTTTTGAAAATTTGCTGGCCTCTCCCGTCCAAACGCGCGGGGATAGAGAGTTGCCCTTTATACTGAAGATAGAGTTCGACGAGCTGTATTCAACGCACTCTTCCGCTTTTTTGTAACTACAAGTACTGTGGAGCTATGGCGGAAAGAATGTCGGCGGAATGTTGGTTTAAACCCTTCCCCTTTTTTTCTCGAAATTCAGAAAGTCAAGGGGAATACAGGGCCGCATCCAGTTCCTCGGTATGGCCATTATTTTCGGAATTAGAGACTCAAATATTTTAGGTACCGAAAAATTAAGGCTAGAAAAAAGTGCGACGGATTTGCTGGATTTTAGCGGTGATTATTAAGGAAGATGCCGGGATGCTACAGTTAAAAGGGCGGGCCTCTGAGCCCCTTCGTTCTCCCTGTGTAGAAAAAAGTCTGTTTTGGAAGGTCAAAATGACCATTTTTTGAAAATTTGCTGGCCTCTCCCGTCCAAACGCGCGGGGATAGAGAGTTGCCCTTTATACTGAAGATAGAGTTCGACGAGCTGTATTCAACGCACTCTTCCGCTTTTTTGTAACTACAAGTACTGTGGAGCTATGGCGGAAAGAATGTCGGCGGATTTTCTCGAAAATCAGAAAGTGTTCGCGATTGCCATTTTGATGCTATCGTGTAAGAAGTATCTCAAGGGGGAATACAGGGCCGCATCCAGTTCCTCGGTATGGCCATTATTTTCGGAATTAGAGACTCAAATATTTTAGGTACCGAAAAATTAAGGCTAGAAAAAAGTGCGACGGATTTGCTGGATTTTAGCGGTGATTATTAAGGAAGATGCCGGGATGCTACAGTTAAAAGGGCGGGCCTCTGAGCCCCTTCGTTCTCCCTGTGTAGAAAAAAGTCTGTTTTGGAAGGTCAAAATGACCATTTTTTGAAATTTTGCCGGCCTCTCCCGTCCAAACGCGCGGGGATAGAGAGTTGCCCTTTATACTGAAGATAGAGTTCGACGAGCTGTATTCAACGCACTCTTCCGCTTTTTTGTAACTACAAGTACTGTGGAGCTATGGCGGAAAGAATGTCGGCGGAATGGTGGTTTAAACCCTTCCCCTTTTTTTCTCGAAAATCAGAAAGTGTTCGCGATTGCCATTTTGATGCTATCGTGTAAGAAGTATCTCAAGGGGGAATACAGGGCCGCATCCAGTTCCTCGGTATGGCCATTATTTTCGGAATTAGAGACTCAAATATTTTAGGTACCGAAAAATTAAGGCTAGAAAAAAGTGCGACGGATTTGCTGGATTTTAGCGGTGATTATTAAGGAAGATGCCGGGATGCTACAGTTAAAAGGGCGGGCCTCTGAGCCCCTTCGTTCTCCCTGTGTAGAAAAAAGTCTGTTTTGGAAGGTCAAAATGACCATTTTTTGAAAATTTGCTGGCCTCTCCCGTCCAAACGCGCGGGGATAGAGAGTTGCCCTTTATACTGAAGATAGAGTTCGACGAGCTGTATTCAACGCACTCTTCCGCTTTTTTGTAACTACAAGTACTGTGGAGCTATGGCGGAAAGAATGTCGGCGGAATGTTGGTTTAAACCCTTCCCCTTTTTTTCTCGAAAATCAGAAAGTGTTCGCGATTGCCATTTTGATGCTATCGTGTAAGAAGTATCTCAAGGGGGAATACAGGGCCGCATCCAGTTCCTCGGTATGGCCATTATTTTCGGAATTAGAGACTCAAATATTTTAGGTACCGAAAAATTAAGGCTAGAAAAAAGTGCGACGGATTTGCTGGATTTTAGCGGTGATTATTAAGGAAGATGCCGGGATGCTACAGTTAAAAGGGCGGGCCTCTGAGCCCCTTCGTTCTCCCTGTGTAGAAAAAAGTCTGTTTTGGAAGGTCAAAATGACCATTTTTTGAAAATTTGCTGGCCTCTCCCGTCCAAACGCGCGGGGATAGAGAGTTGCCCTTTATACTGAAGATAGAGTTCGACGAGCTGTATTCAACGCACTCTTCCGCTTTTTTGTAACTACAAGTACTGTGGAGCTATGGCGGAAAGAATGTCGGCGGAATTTTTCTCGAAAATCAGAAAGTGTTCGCGATTGCCATTTTGATGCTATCGTGTAAGAAGTATCTCAAGGGGGAATACAGGGCCGCATCCAGTTCCTCGGTATGGCCATTATTTTCGGAATTAGAGACTCAAATATTTTAGGTACCGAAAAATTAAGGCTAGAAAAAAGTGCGACGGATTTGCTGGATTTTAGCGGTGATTATTAAGGAAGATGCCGGGATGCTACAGTTAAAAGGGCGGGCCTCTGAGCCCCTTCGTTCTCCCTGTGTAGAAAAAAGTCTGTTTTGGAAGGTCAAAATGACCATTTTTTGAAAATTTGCTGGCCTCTCCCGTCCAAACGCGCGGGGATAGAGAGTTGCCCTTTATACTGAAGATAAGAGTTCGACGAGCTGTATTCAACGCACTCTTCCGCTTTTTTGTAACTACAAGTACTGTGGAGCTATGGCGGAAAGAATGTCGGCGGAATGGTGGTTTAAACCCTTCCCCTTTTTTTCTCGAAAATCAGAAAGTGTTCGCGATTGCCATTTTGATGCTATCGTGTAAGAAGTATCTCAAGGGGGAATACAGGGCCGCATCCAGTTCCTCGGTATGGCCATTATTTTCGGAATTAGAGACTCAAATATTTTAGGTACCGAAAAATTAAGGCTAGAAAAAAGTGCGACGGATTTGCTGGATTTTAGCGGTGATTATTAAGGAAGATGCCGGGATGCTACAGTTAAAAGGGCGGGCCTCTGAGCCCCTTCGTTCTCCCTGTGTAGAAAAAAGTCTGTTTTGGAAGGTCAAAATGACCATTTTTTGAAAATTTGCTGGCCTCTCCCGTCCAAACGCGCGGGGATAGAGAGTTGCCCTTTATACTGAAGATAGAGTTCGACGAGCTGTATTCAACGCACTCTTCCGCTTTTTTGTAACTACAAGTACTGTGGAGCTATGGCGGAAAGAATGTCGGCGGAATGGTGGTTTAAACCCTTCCCCTTTTTTTCTCGAAAATCAGAAAGTGTTCGCGATTGCCATTTTGATGCTATCGTGTAAGAAGTATCTCAAGGGGGAATACAGGGCCGCATCCAGTTCCTCGGTATGGCCATTATTTTCGGAATTAGACACTCAAATATTTTAGGTACCGAAAAATTAAGGCTAGAAAAAAGTGCGACGGATTTGCTGGATTTTAGCGGTGATTATTAAGGAAGATGCCGGGATGCTACAGTTAAAAGGGCGGGCCTCTGAGCCTCTTCGTTCTCCCTGTGTAGAAAAATGTCTGTTTTGGAAGGTCAAAATGACCATTTTTTGAAAATTTGCTGGCCTCTCCCGTCCAAACGCGCGGGGATAGAGAGTTGCCCTTTATACTGAAGATAGAGTTCGACGAGCTGTATTCAACGCACTCTTCCGCTTTTTTGTAACTACAAGTACTGTGGAGCTATGGCGGAAAGAATGTCGGCGGAATGGTGGTTTAAACCCTTCCCCTTTTTTTCTCGAAAATCAGAAAGTGTTCGCGATTGCCATTTTGATGCTATCGTGTAAGAAGTATCTCAAGGGGGAATACAGGGCCGCATCCAGTTCCTCGGTATGGCCATTATTTTCGGAATTAGAGACTCAAATATTTTAGGTACCGAAAAATTAAGGCTAGAAAAAAGTGCGACGGATTTGCTGGATTTTAGCGGTGATTATTAAGGAAGATGCCGGGATGCTACAGTTAAAAGGGCGGGCCTCTGAGCCCCTTCGTTCTCCCTGTGTAGAAAAAAGTCTGTTTTGGAAGGTCAAAATGACCATTTTTTGAAATTTTGCCGGCCTCTCCCGTCCAAACGCGCGGGGATAGAGAGTTGCCCTTTATACTGAAGATAGAGTTCGACGAGCTGTATTCAACGCACTCTTCCGCTTTTTTGTAACTACAAGTACTGTGGAGCTATGGCGGAAAGAATGTCGGCGGAATGGTGGTTTAAACCCTTCCCCTTTTTTTCTCGAAAATCAGAAAGTGTTCGCAAAATGACCATTTTTTGAAATTTTGCCGGCCTCTCCCGTCCAAACGCGCGGGGATAGAGAGTTGCCCTTTATACTGAAGATAGAGTTCGACGAGCTGTATTCAACGCACTCTTCCGCTTTTTTGTAACTACAAGTACTGTGGAGCTATGGCGGAAAGAATGTCGGCGGAATGGTGGTTTTTTCTCGAAAATCAGAAAGTGTTCGCGATTGCCATTTTGATGCTATCGTGTAAGAAGTATCTCAAGGGGGAATACAGGGCCGCATCCAGTTCCTCGGTATGGCCATTATTTTCGGAATTAGAGACTCAAATATTTTAGGTACCGAAAAATTAAGGCTAGAAAAAAGTGCGACGGATTTGCTGGATTTTAGCGGTGATTATTAAGGAAGATGCCGGGATGCTACAGTTAAAAGGGCGGGCCTCTGAGCCCCTTCGTTCTCCCTGTGTAGAAAAAAGTCTGTTTTGGAAGGTCAAAATGACCATTTTTTGAAATTTTGCCGGCCTCTCCCGTCCAAACGCGCGGGGATAGAGAGTTGCCCTTTATACTGAATATAGAGTTCGACGAGCTGTATTCAACGCACTCTTCCGCTTTTTTGTAACTACAAGTACTGTGGAGCTATGGCGGAAAGAATGTCGGCGGAATGGTGGTTTAAACCCTTCCCCTTTTTTTCTCGAAAATCAGAAAGTGTTCGCGATTGCCATTTTGATGCTATCGTGTAAGAAGTATCTCAAGGGGGAATACAGGGCCGCATCCAGTTCCTCGGTATGGCCATTATTTTCGGAATTAGAGACTCAAATATTTTAGGTACCGAAAAATTAAGGCTAGAAAAAAGTGCGACGCATTTGCTGGATTTTAGCGGTGATTATTAAGGAAGATGCCGGGATGCTACAGTTAAAAGGGCGGGCCTCTGAGCCCCTTCGTTCTCCCTGTGTAGAAAAAAGTCTGTTTTGGAAGGTCAAAATGACCATTTTTTGAAAATTTGCTGGCCTCTCCCGTCCAAACGCGCGGGGATAGAGAGTTGCCCTTTATACTGAAGATAGAGTTCGACGAGCTGTATTCAACGCACTCTTCCGCTTTTTTGTAACTACAAGTACTGTGGAGCTATGGCGGAAAGAATGTCGGCGGAATGGTGGTTTAAACCCTTCCCCTTTTTTTCTCGAAAATCAGAAAGTGTTCGCGATTGCCATTTTGATGCTATCGTGTAAGAAGTATCTCAAGGGGGAATACAGGGCCGCATCCAGTTCCTCGGTATGGCCATTATTTTCGGAATTAGAGACTCAAATATTTTAGGTACCGAAAAATTAAGGCTAGAAAAAAGTGCGACGGATTTGCTGGATTTTAGCGGTGATTATTAAGGAAGATGCCGGGATGCTACAGTTAAAAGGGCGGGCCTCTGAGCCCCTTCGTTCTCCCTGTGTAGAGAAAAGTCTGTTTTGGAAGGTCAAAATGACCATTTTTTGAAAATTTGCTGGCCTCTCCCGTCCAAACGCGCGGGGATAGAGAGTTGCCCTTTATACTGAAGATAGAGTTCGACGAGCTGTATTCAACGCACTCTTCCGCTTTTTTGTAACTACAAGTACTGTGGAGCTATGGCGGAAAGAATGTCGGCGGAATGGTGGTTTAAACCCTTCCCCTTTTTTTCTCGAAAATCAGAAAGTGTTCGCGATTGCCATTTTGATGCTATCGTGTAAGAAGTATCTCAAGGGGGAATACAGGGCCGCATCCAGTTCCTCGGTATGGCCATTATTTTCGGAATTAGAGACTCAAATATTTTAGGTACCGAAAAATTAAGGCTAGAAAAAAGTGCGACGGATTTGCTGGATTTTAGCGGTGATTATTAAGGAAGATGCCGGGATGCTACAGTTAAAAGGGCGGGCCTCTGAGCCCCTTCGTTCTCCCTGTGTAGAAAAAAGTCTGTTTTGGAAGGTCAAAATGACCATTTTTTGAAAATTTGCTGGCCTCTCCCGTCCAAACGCGCGGGGATAGAGAGTTGCCCTTTATACTGAAGATAGAGTTCGACGAGCTGTATTCAACGCACTCTTCCGCTTTTTTGTAACTACAAGTACTGTGGAGCTATGGCGGAAAGAATGTCGGCGGAATGGTGGTTTTAAACCCTTCCCCTTTTTTTCTCGAAAATCAGAAAGTGTTCGCGATTGCCATTTTGATGCTATCGTGTAAGAAGTATCTCAAGGGGGAATACAGGGCCGCATCCAGTTCCTCGGTATGGCCATTATTTTCGGAATTAGAGACTCAAATATTTTAGGTACCGAAAAATTAAGGCTAGAAAAAAGTGCGACGGATTTGCTGGATTTTAGCGGTGATTATTAAGGAAGATGCCGGGATGCTACAGTTAAAAGGGCGGGCCTCTGAGCCCCTTCGTTCTCCCTGTGTAGAAAAAAGTCTGTTTTGGAAGGTCAAAATGACCATTTTTTGAAAATTTGCTGGCCTCTCCCGTCCAAACGCGCGGGGATAGAGAGTTGCCCTTTATACTGAAGATAGAGTTCGACGAGCTGTATTCAACGCACTCTTCCGCTTTTTTGTAACTACAAGTACTGTGGAGCTATGGCGGAAAGAATGTCGGCGGAATGGTGGTTTAAACCCTTCCCCTTTTTTTCTCGAAAATCAGAAAGTGTTCGCGATTGCCATTTTGATGCTATCGTGTAAGAAGTATCTCAAGGGGGAATACAGGGCCGCATCCAGTTCCTCGGTATGGCCATTATTTTCGGAATTAGAGACTCAAATATTTTAGGTACCGAAAAATTAAGGCTAGAAAAAAGTGCGACGGATTTGCTGGATTTTAGCGGTGATTATTAAGGAAGATGCCGGGATGCTACAGTTAAAAGGGCGGGCCTCTGAGCCCCTTCGTTCTCCCTGTGTAGAAAAAAGTCTGTTTTGGAAGGTCAAAATGACCATTTTTTTAAATTTTGCCGGCCTCTCCCGTCCAAACGCGCGGGGATAGAGAGTTGCCCTTTATACTGAAGATAGAGTTCGACGAGCTGTATTCAACGCACTCTTCCGCTTTTTTGTAACTACAAGTACTGTGGAGCTATGGCGGAAAGAATGTCGGCGGAATGGTGGTTTAAACCCTTCCCCTTTTTTTCTCGAAAATCAGAAAGTGTTCGCGATTGCCATTTTGATGCTATCGTGTAAGAAGTATCTCAAGGGGGAATACAGGGCCGCATCCAGTTCCTCGGTATGGCCATTATTTTCGGAATTAGAGACTCAAATATTTTAGGTACCGAAAAATTAAGGCTAGAAAAAAGTGCGACGGATTTGCTGGATTTTAGCGGTGATTATTAAGGAAGATGCCGGGATGCTACAGTTAAAAGGGCGGGCCTCTGAGCCCCTTCGTTCTCCCTGTGTAGAAAAAAGTCTGTTTTGGAAGGTCAAAATGACCATTTTTTGAAAATTTGCTGGCCTCTCCCGTCCAAACGCGCGGGGATAGAGAGTTGCCCTTTATACTGAAGATAGAGTTCGACGAGCTGTATTCAACGCACTCTTCCGCTTTTTTGTAACTACAAGTACTGTGGAGCTATGGCGGAAAGAATGTCGGCGGAATGGTGGTTTAAACCCTTCCCCTTTTTTTCTCGAAAATCAGAAAGTGTTCGCGATTGCCATTTTGATGCTATCGTGTAAGAAGTATCTCAAGGGGGAATACAGGGCCGCATCCAGTTCCTCGGTATGGCCATTATTTTCGGAATTAGAGACTCAAATATTTTAGGTACCGAAAAATTAAGGCTAGAAAAAAGTGCGACGGATTTGCTGGATTTTAGCGGTGATTATTAAGGAAGATGCCGGGATGCTACAGTTAAAAGGGCGGGCCTCTGAGCCCCTTCGTTCTCCCTGTGTAGAAAAAAGTCTGTTTTGGAAGGTCAAAATGACCATTTTTTGAAAATTTGCTGGCCTCTCCCGTCCAAACGCGCGGGGATAGAGAGTTGCCCTTTATACTGAAGATAGAGTTCGACGAGCTGTATTCAACGCACTCTTCCGCTTTTTTGTAACTACAAGTACTGTGGAGCTATGGCGGAAAGAATGTCGGCGGAATGGTGGTTTAAACCCTTCCCCTTTTTTTCTCGAAAATCAGAAAGTGTTCGCGATTGCCATTTTGATGCTATCGTGTAAGAAGTATCTCAAGGGGGAATACAGGGCCGCATCCAGTTCCTCGGTATGGCCATTATTTTCGGAATTAGAGACTCAAATATTTTAGGTACCGAAAAATTAAGGCTAGAAAAAAGTGCGACGGATTTGCTGGATTTTAGCGGTGATTATTAAGGAAGATGCCGGGATGCTACAGTTAAAAGGGCGGGCCTCTGAGCCCCTTCGTTCTCCCTGTGTAGAAATAAGTCTGTTTTGGAAGGTCAAAATGACCATTTTTTGAAATTTTGCCGGCCTCTCCCGTCCAAACGCGCGGGGATAGAGAGTTGCCCTTTATACTGAAGATAGAGTTCGACGAGCTGTATTCAACGCACTCTTCCGCTTTTTTGTAACTACAAGTACTGTGGAGCTATGGCGGAAAGAATGTCGGCGGAATGGTGGTTTAAACCCTTCCCCTTTTTTTCTCGAAAATCAGAAAGTGTTCGCGATTGCCATTTTGATGCTATCGTGTAAGAAGTATCTCAAGGGGGAATTCAGGGCCGCATCCAGTTCCTCGGTATGGCCATTATTTTCGGAATTAGAGACTCAAATATTTTAGGTACCGAAAAATTAAGGCTAGAAAAAAGTGCGACGGATTTGCTGGATTTTAGCGGTGATTATTAAGGAAGATGCCGGGATGCTACAGTTAAAAGGGCGGGCCTCTGAGCCCCTTCGTTCTCCCTGGTTAGAAAAAAGTCTGTTTTGGAAGGTCAAAATGACCATTTTTTGAAATTTTGCCGGCCTCTCCCGTCCAAACGCGCGGGGATAGAGAGTTGCCCTTTATACTGAAGATAGAGTTCGACGAGCTGTATTCAACGCACTCTTCCGCTTTTTTGTAACTACAAGTACTGTGGAGCTATGGCGGAAAGAATGTCGGCGGAATGGTGGTTGTTTCCTTCCCCTTTTTTTCTCGAAAATCAGAAAGTGTTCGCGATTGCCATTTTGATGCTATCGTGTAAGAAGTATCTCAAGGGGGAATACAGGGCCGCATCCAGTTCCTCGGTATGGCCATTATTTTCGGAATTAGAGACTCAAATATTTTAGGTACCGAAAAATTAAGGCTAGAAAAAAGTGCGACGGATTTGCTGGATTTTAGCGGTGATTATTAAGGAAGATGCCGGGATGCTACAGTTAAAAGGGCGGGCCTCTGAGCCCCTTCGTTCTCCCTGTGTAGAAAAAAGTCTGTTTTGGAAGGTCAAAATGACCATTTTTTGAAAATTTGCTGGCCTCTCCCGTCCAAACGCGCGGGGATAGAGAGTTGCCCTTTATACTGAAGATAGAGTTCGACGAGCTGTATTCAACGCACTCTTCCGCTTTTTTGTAACTACAAGTACTGTGGAGCTATGGCGGAAAGAATGTCGGCGGAATGGTGGTTTACCTTCCCCTTTTTTTCTCGAAAATCAGAAAGTGTTCGCGATTGCCATTTTGATGCTATCGTGTAAGAAGTATCTCAAGGGGGAATACAGGGCCGCATCCAGTTCCTCGGTATGGCCATTATTTTCGGAATTAGAGACTCAAATATTTTAGGTACCGAAAAATTAAGGCTAGAAAAAAGTGCGACGGATTTGCTGGATTTTAGCGGTGATTATTAAGGAAGATGCCGGGATGCTACAGTTAAAAGGGCGGGCCTCTGAGCCCCTTCGTTCTCCCTGTGTAGAAAAAAGTCTGTTTTGGAAGGTCAAAATGACCATTTTTTGAAAATTTGCTGGCCTCTCCCGTCCAAACGCGCGGGGATAGAGAGTTGCCCTTTATACTGAAGATAGAGTTCGACGAGCTGTATTCAACGCACTCTTCCGCTTTTTTGTAACTACAAGTACTGTGGAGCTATGGCGGAAAGAATGTCGGCGGAATGGTGGTTTAAACCCTTCCCCTTTTTTTCTCGAAAATCAGAAAGTGTTCGCGATTGCCATTTTGATGCTATCGTGTAAGAAGTTTCTCAAGGGGGAATACAGGGCCGCATCCAGTTCCTCGGTATGGCCATTATTTTCGGAATTAGAGACTCAAATATTTTAGGTACCGAAAAATTAAGGCTAGAAAAAAGTGCGACGGATTTGCTGGATTTTAGCGGTGATTATTAAGGAAGATGCCGGGATGCTACAGTTAAAAGGGCGGGCCTCTGAGCCTCTTCGTTCTCCCTGTGTAGAAAAAAGTCTGTTTTGGAAGGTCAAAATGACCATTTTTTGAAAATTTGCTGGCCTCTCCCGTCCAAACGCGCAGGGATAGAGAGTTGCCCTTTATACTGAAGATAGAGTTCGACGAGCTGTATTCAACGCACTCTTCCGCTTTTTTGTAACTACAAGTACTGTGGAGCTATGGCGGAAAGAATGTCGGCGGAATGGTGGTTTAAACAGAAAGTGTTCGCGATTGCCATTTTGATGCTATCGTGTAAGAAGTATCTCAAGGGGGAATACAGGGCCGCATCCAGTTCCTCGGTATGGCCATTATTTTCGGAATTAGAGACTCAAATATTTTAGGTACCGAAAAATTAAGGCTAGAAAAAAGTGCGACGGATTTGCTGGATTTTAGCGGTGATTATTAAGGAAGATGCCGGGATGCTACAGTTAAAAGGGCGGGCCTCTGAGCCCCTTCGTTCTCCCTGTGTAGAAAAAAGTTTGTTTTGGAAGGTCAAAATGACCATTCTTTGAAATTTTGCCGGCCTCTCCCGTCCAAACGCGTGGGGATAGAGAGTTGCTCTTTATACTGAAGATAGAGTTCGACGAGCTGTATTCAACGCACTCTTCCGCTTTTTTGTAACTACAAGTACTGTGGAGCTATGGCGGAAAGAATGTCGGCGGAATGGTGGTTTAAACCCTTCCCCTTTTTTTCTCGAAAATCAGAAAGTGTTCGCGATTGCCATTTTGATGCTATCGTGTAAGAAGTATCTCAAGGGGGAATACAGGGCCGCATCCAGTTCCTCGGTATGGCCATTATTTTCGGAATTAGAGACTCAAATATTTTAGGTACCGAAAAATTAAGGCTAGAAAAAAGTGCGACGGATTTGCTGGATTTTAGCGGTGATTATTAAGGAAGATGCCGGGATGCTACAGTTAAAAGGGCGGGCCTCTGAGCCCCTTCGTTCTCCCTGTGTTGAAAAAAGTCTGTTTTGGAAGGTCAAAATGACCATTTTTTGAAAATTTGCTGGCCTCTCCCGTCCAAACGCGCGGGGATAGAGAGTTGCCCTTTATACTGAAGATAGAGTTCGACGAGCTGTATTCAACGCACTCTTCCGCTTTTTTGTAACTACAAGTACTGTGGAGCTATGGCGGAAAGAATGTCGGCGGAATGTTGGTTTAAACCCTTCCCCTTTTTTTCTCGAAAATCAGAAAGTGTTCGCGATTGCCATTTTGATGCTATCGTGTAAGAAGTATCTCAAGGGGGAATACAGGGCCGCATCCAGTTCCTCGGTATGGCCATTATTTTCGGAATTAGAGACTCAAATATTTTAGGTACCGAAAAATTAAGGCTAGAAAAAAGTGCGACGGATTTGCTGGATTTTAGCGGTGATTATTAAGGAAGATGCCGGGATGCTACAGTTAAAAGGGCGGGCCTCTGAGCCCCTTCGTTCTCCCTGTGTAGAAAAAAGTCTGTTTTGGAAGGTCAAAATGACCATTTTTTGAAAATTTGCTGGCCTCTCCCGTCCAAACGCGCGGGGATAGAGAGTTGCCCTTTATACTGAAGATAGAGTTCGACGAGCTGTATTCAACGCACTCTTCCTCTTTTTTGTAACTACAAGTACTGTGGAGCTATGGCGGAAAGAATGTCGGCGGAATGGTGGTTTAAACCCTTCCCCTTTTTTTCTCGAAAATCAGAAAGTGTTCGCGATTGCCATTTTGATGCTATCGTGTAAGAAGTATCTCAAGGGGGAATACAGGGCCGCATCCAGTTCCTCGGTATGGCCATTATTTTCGGAATTAGAGACTCAAATATTTTAGGTACCGAAAAATTAAGGCTAGAAAAAAGTGCGACGGATTTGCTGGATTTTAGCGGTGATTATTAAGGAAGATGCCGGGATGCTACAGTTAAAAGGGCGGGCCTCTGAGCCCCTTCGTTCTCCCTGTGTAGAAAAAAGTTTGTTTTGGAAGGTCAAAATGACCATTTTTTGAAATTTTGCCGGCCTCTCCCGTCCAAACGCGTGGGGATAGAGAGTTGACCTTTATACTGAAGATAGAGTTCGACGAGCTGTATTCAACGCACTCTTCCGCTTTTTTGTAACTACAAGTACTGTGGAGCTATGGCGGAAAGAATGTCGGCGGAATGGTGGTTTAAACCCTTCCCCTTTTTTTCTCGAAAATCAGAAAGTGTTCGCGATTGCCATTTTGATGCTATCGTGTAAGAAGTATCTCAAGGGGGAATACAGGGCCGCATCCAGTTCCTCGGTATGGCCATTATTTTCGGAATTAGAGACTCAAATATTTTAGGTACCGAAAAATTAAGGCTAGAAAAAAGTGCGACGCATTTGCTGGATTTTAGCGGTGATTATTAAGGAAGATGCCGGGATGCTACAGTTAAAAGGGCGGGCCTCTGAGCCCCTTCGTTCTCCCTGTGTAGAAAAAAGTTTGTTTTGGAAGGTCAAAATGACCATTTTTTGAAAATTTGCTGGCCTCTCCCGTCCAAACGCGCGGGGATAGAGAGTTGCCCTTTATACTGAAGATAGAGTTCGACGAGCTGTATTCAACGCACTCTTCCGCTTGTTTGTAACTACAAGTACTGTGGAGCTATGGCGGAAAGAATGTCGGCGGAATGGTGGTTTAAACCCTTCCCCTTTTTTTCTCGAAAATCAGAAAGTGTTCGCGATTGCCATTTTGATGCTATCGTGTAAGAAGTATCTCAAGGGGGAATACAGGGCCGCATCCAGTTCCTCGGTATGGCCATTATTTTCGGAATTAGAGACTCAAATATTTTAGGTACCGAAAAATTAAGGCTAGAAAAAAGTGCGACGGATTTGCTGGATTTTAGCGGTGATTATTAAGGAAGATGCCGGGATGCTACAGTTAAAAGGGCGGGCCTCTGAGCCCCTTCGTTCTCCCTGTGTAGAAAAAAGTCTGTTTTGGAAGGTCAAAATGACCATTTTTTGAAAATTTGCTGGCCTCTCCCGTCCAAACGCGCGGGGATAGAGAGTTGCCCTTTATACTGAAGATAGAGTTCGACGAGCTGTATTCAACGCACTCTTCCGCTTTTTTGTAACTACAAGTACTGTGGAGCTATGGCGGAAAGAATGTCGGCGGAATGGTGGTTTAAACCCTTCCCCTTTTTTTTCTCGAAAATCAGAAAGTGTTCGCGATTGCCATTTTGATGCTATCGTGTAAGAAGTATCTCAAGGGGGAATACAGGGCCGCATCCAGTTCCTCGGTATGGCCATTATTTTCGGAATTAGAGACTCAAATATTTTAGGTACCGAAAAATTAAGGCTAGAAAAAAGTGCGACGGATTTGCTGGATTTTAGCGGTGATTATTAAGGAAGATGCCGGGATGCTACAGTTAAAAGGGCGGGCCTCTGAGCCCCTTCGTTCTCCCTGTGTAGAAAAAAGTCTGTTTTGGAAGGTCAAAATGACCATTTTTTGAAAATTTGCTGGCCTCTCCCGTCCAAACGCGCGGGTATAGAGAGTTGCCCTTTATACTGAAGATAGAGTTCGACGAGCTGTATTCAACGCACTCTTCCGCTTTTTTGTAACTACAAGTACTGTGGAGCTATGGCGGAAAGAATGTCGGCGGAATGTTGGTTTAAACCCTTCCCCTTTTTTTCTCGAAAATCAGAAAGTGTTCGCGATTGCCATTTTGATGCTATCGTGTAAGAAGTATCTCAAGGGGGAATACAGGGCCGCATCCAGTTCCTCGGTATGGCCATTATTTTCGGAATTAGAGACTCAAATATTTTAGGTACCGAAAAATTAAGGCTAGAAAAAAGTGCGACGGATTTGCTGGATTTTAGCGGTGATTATTAAGGAAGATGCCGGGATGCTACAGTTAAAAGGGCGGGCCTCTGAGCCCCTTCGTTCTCCCTGTGTAGAAAAAAGTCTGTTTTGGAAGGTCAAAATGACCATTTTTTGAAATTTTGCCGGCCTCTCCCGTCCAAACGCGCGGGGATAGAGAGTTGCCCTTTATACTGAAGATAGAGTTCGACGAGCTGTATTCAACGCACTCTTCCGCTTTTTTGTAACTACAAGTACTGTGGAGCTATGGCGGAAAGAATGTCGGCGGAATGTCCCCTTTTTTTCTCGAAAATCAGAAAGTGTTCGCGATTGCCATTTTGATGTTATCGTGTAAGAAGTATCTCAAGGGGGAATACAGGGCCGCATCCAGTTCCTCGGTATGGCCATTATTTTCGAAAATATTGTTCATATCGAAGAACTGGATGTATTCTTTTATTCCCCCTTGGCTTTCTTCGGACACGATATCATTAAAATGGGAATCTCGAACACAAACTAATTATCGAGAAAAAATACCAAGGCTTTTTAAACTTCTATTCCGCTATCATTCTCGGCACTATAACTCTGCCGTATTTGTAGTGAGAACAAACCTGATTAGTGTCGCGAATAAAGCTCCACGATCTGTATCTGTAGTGTGAGGACCACTCTTTGACCCCAAGGCATATGGGCCGTAGAGTCCGGGAAATTTTGAAAAAACGATCATTATGACCTTCCAAAACAGAATTTTCTCTACACAAGGAGAACGAAGGGGCTCAGAGACCTGTCCTTTTCAAAGTAGCATCCCTACATGTGTACTAATAATCTCCGATAAAATCGAGATTATCTGTTGCCCTTCTTTGTAGACTTGTCCTCTTCAGCATTGCATTTTGCATCCTTTGCAATGAGTGAATTGCTCTTGCCAGTGATTCTTATTTGCCAAAATGTACACATCGTCTTTATAAATGACAGATATCCTCGACATTTTGGCAAATAATGTTGTGTTTGTCTGAGCTGGAAGCTGCTTTGTTGTAGTCTCTTAAAAATATATAACTTTTTCTCATTGTCAAAATAATTTCATAATATATTTTAGTAATAAGCGTACTATACTTTGGATATCTTACACTGTCTTCAGTGTTAGTTTTCTGCTATTTCATATTTTCTGACAATTATTCTCGTAGCAAGGGACAAAATGTAGACTTCGTATTGGGCAAAAGACTTCATTGACGTACCAAGTCTAAGCTGAGAATTGGGGCTATAGTTCAAACTAAAATTATTATTTTTAATTAATTATAATTATTTAATTCCAGGAATGTGCAGATGTATTTTAATGTAGAATATGTTTTGAATGTTTGAAGATAAATAATTGTATTTACAATATTGTTCGTATGTAGGGGATGCTTTTGGCGACAGAAGTTTTCCAGCAGGTCATTTAGTAATGGAATGAAGTCTGCTCAAAATGTTATTCCTTAAAAAAAATATGTTTGTGGTTGCAAATTCTATTTTCAAATGTGAATAATAAAAATTGCTTAGTTTGCTCCAAGGAATCATGTCAGTATACTGTAGTTAGTTATTCATTGAGGAAAAAATGTGGACTCTTTTGGTTTTTTTTTTTTTCTTCCAAGTGAGTCGAGTTTTGAGTAATTCAATTTGTAAAGGAATGAAGTCTGCTTAAAATGTAATTCATTTTAAAACAAGAAGTGTTTGTGCTCCCAAATTCTTGATGTCATACCTCCGTCATCGTGTCTATAGTAAATGAGTTCCTTATGATAGGTAGTTTTGACCGCAACTGCAGAGTCTGAATCACATATAACGTACTTTCTGTTGCATTGTACTGTTAACTGTTGTTAGTATTAATGTATGCCACTGACATTGCAGATTATGCAATAACGAGAGCTTGTGTACAGAGCTTCGTGTTGAGGTTCTTAGTAGTTTATAAGAAGGAATTGGGAACAATTGCAATGAATAGTAGAATTGACGAATCTCGGAAAGTTTGCTGGAGCTTTTGCTCCTAAATGAAAGGATATTGATAAGTTGTACAGAGATATGGCAGATTTTTGTTGAATAGCAGGAAGTGAATTGAATGGTAGTTATTTATGAGAGACATATCAGTTTACGTTATTAGCTCGCATTGCCACTCATTTCTCAAGGAGTCAGAAGCACGTAACAGTATATCTGGTTGAATTATTCTAGCTTTGAAGCTGTTTATGTACTTCCCAATTATGAGGAATGTTGAAACTTCACTGTCAGCAGTTCCACAAATACTAGATATTCATGTAGCATGATGAAATTATGGAAAGTGATTGACTCCATTTTAGTACTGTAACTTTTTTTTTATTATTTCTCCCTCTTGTCTTTCGCTTTTCCCAGTTCTTGTCCTTTGCTGTTGTTCATCTTTTCTTCATTTTGTAAGGTTTGATTTTCTAGTTATGAATAATTTTGCTTTGGCATTCTTCATTTGCTTTGTCTGGTTTATGTATTTCATGATGTCTTTGTTGCATTGTTGATTTGAATCATAGTAGAGATATTTCAAGTATAACATTGGTTATGTTTGCAGGCTGATTCCTTGGGTTGCCTGGCAGTGATGTTTCCTTCACGTCGCAGATTGGTGTGATCATATTTGCAGCGGTGGCATGATACAGCTAAACACGTAAAGGGTTGCAATGTGAGAAGACAAGGTTGAAAGAATGAGTGGTTTAGTTAAATAATATAAGTTTATTTCATGAAATGTATTAAACACTTTAATTGCACTATAAATACGTGTGTGTATGTATGTATGTATGTAGTTTAAGAGAAATCATTCTTAACAATAAAAGACATACTGTATTGTAAACTGTGTAAAAGCTAATTTCATTTTCAATGATATTCACTATCCAACATGTTAATAGGAGGCTCAAAGGAATTACATTCTACTCTCACTGGAAAAAAGGTAACACCTGGATTGGCAAGAAGAAAGGTCTATCTTGTGGCCAACGGGCCGAGGCCATTAAAATGAGCATTTAGATCTCTCCCCGGTGGAAGCCTTAGCAATACCCATTGCAGGAGATGCAATGAGCATGAAACGTTACCCCACCTGCTAGGTTTCTGCCTTCAGGGCTAATTATTGCGAATTGACAGACATAACACAGTCCGCTCAATAATTGCTAACAGATTAAGGGAACATGGTGAATACGAAGCATATGAGGAAGTTCAATGTCTTTCTACGGAAGGATCTACACGGCGTGCTGACATCATAATAATTGACCGAGATAAAAAAAACTGGTCTCATTCTTGACTCCACTGTAAGGTTCGAAATTAATGAAGATCAACCAAAGCAGGTACAGTTACCCTTAAAAGGAATGAGACGACTCTTGGTCGTCAGAAGTTAAAGTTCTACAGCGCGGTTCACTCGATATCGACGTAACGATACATAACATGAGAAATACAGTAAGAATTGTTACGAGGACCACAACAAGGACAAGGACCAAAATAAGAATCACGAAGTAGACTTCCATTTAAGGCCACGATTTCACAACATAGCTAGGATCACAAGCTATCATTGCTTCTCTGTACCGAATGGCAAATGCCTGCTATGGGATCTACATTCTAGACTGCTGTTGTCACTGTCTTGTCTCGGTAGCTCATATAGTAGCGTGTCGGTTCCACTGCTTAACCGAAACGTCTCGTGTTCGATCCCAGGTGAAACTTTTTTTCTATTGAGGTGTAATTAATTTCTTCAGAGTTCTTAGACTATCTAATTTGTCGAAAGATATGAATAATTTATGCCCAATTTCTGGGTCTTACAAGTGGGCTGAACCTCGTCAAAAAATAAATCTTACTTGAAAGTTAAGAGTATTTTTCCTCAAACAAAATTCACAAGAAACAAAAAGAGACCTGTCAACTTAAAATCTTGTCCACATGCCATCAGCTTCTATTAAAGCTCTAAGTCGGTCCGGCATGGATGTCACGAGATTGTGGAATAAATTCTAATCCCCGGTTTCAACAACTTGATCCCACAATTCGTCTCGATTTCGAGGGCGTCGGTGGGCATAGGTGGCTATCCTTCTCTTTTTCAATTCCGCCCATAAATTTTTGATTACATTCAAATCAGGTGACTTCGGAGGCCAATTAATGATTTCGATCTCGGGTCTACTTTGAAACCATCTTTGAATGCTTGCGGCATAGTGCACGGGATGGTTATCCTGTTGGAACAGCAATGTTCCTTCGGGAAAACGTTCTAGGGGCGGAAGGAAGGAATATATTTTCCAGAATGTGCTCGTAAGTTCCCGTATTAAACCGGCCATCGATGCGTTCTATAACGCCAGGTCCATCGTAAGACATCCACCCCAACACGATATCACAGTCTACTGTATACAGTCAAGAAGCTTGAGTTTTGAGGGTGCTAGAAACAATAGACTGTGACGGTACTATTTTGCATTGCCTGTAATGAGGCGATATTAGCGATCCTAGTGGTGAGCAACAATCTAATGTTTGCATATTTCTACGTATTGAGCTTCGCGACTGTATATACTAGACTGTGACAATATGCTAAAGCGCCCCGATCTTTCACGTCGGTGCACATAGCGCTGATCATGTGGGAGACCATCCTCACGATAGACACGGACAGGACTTTCGTAATCACTCGAGATGGTTGTTTCGTCGGAGAAAATTACATTTCTCCAATCAAAATCCACTCGATTGGTAACGAAGGCAAGACGGTCGACAGCTTGTGCTTCCCCCAGTATTTCCATTTGCGCAATCCTCCTGCTCCTAGTACCGCGGTTCCTCAACCTGCTGATCACAGTCTGTGAAGAACCGGGAAAGTTAGATGCTGCTCTTATTTCGTTAGCAGTCCGAAAGGGGTTCTGTCAACTTCCTCGAATAAGAGAGCATCCTCTTCCAATGAAGAAATCCGGGGACGCCCAGGAATAGGGCGATTTTAGACCTCCCCTGAATTTTGATAACGATGAACCCACCTCTCGGCTGTACTTCCAGAAACGCCGACTAAACGGCCAGCAGATCTAGCCCCATATCCAGCCTCAACTAGAGCTATAACTCGCTGTCTCATGTCACGTCGGTTCACCATTAAGATGAGAAATGAGGGATGATGATAATACTTTAGTGTAGACAATGACTATTTAACGTGATATAGAATTATTGAAATAAGGGTCATCTTGCACAGTAAGAGTTAATAAATCAACTCTAACTTAAATATTTAAATAACAGGATATAACAGGAAGTCCAATTGATGCGAAGCTAATCAAATTAAATCTAATTACATTAAGTAAACAAATCCCAAGTTATGACACCACATTGCTACAAATAAATTGTAGGTTATTAACATAAGCATTGAATAGGTCCGTGCTTATGTTGGACGACAAAACCAAACATCGAAAAGTTCGAATCTTGCCGAGGAATGTAACTTCTTGCTTTTTATAATGTAAATCAGACTTCTAACTACAATCATTCATATTTCTTAATATTTATTAATATTTATAGCCAACATTGAATTTGTAAAGAAAAGACTTTAGAAATCACATATGGAATTTGTGATCTGTAGTGACATAGACATAGATTATCTCTCGGAACTTTTCCGCAAAAGTAAATTAAATTCACTCCTTGAAACTAGAAATCTTAGCCGTAGACTCATTTCCCCACCAGCATAGAAGCTGAAGTAGCACAGCCATTGATAAAAGTTTTGTACACTGAATTAGACTGAATTCCTATTCGGCAGCACCTATAATCAATGGCTTGTATGAACATGATAAACAAATCCTGTTTCCAATGTTACTGAACAATTTCAAAATATTAATTTAAAAACTAAAAAGGGGTCGTAAAAGCTGTATCTAGTGATTATTTACATTTATGTCTACAAAATGAATCTTGGAAAAACGTATATGTTACTGGTACTACTGATATTAAGAGTAAATGTATTGTATTTTTCACTTCATTTCAGAATCACTTCAGTGGATGTTCTCCACTCAATGTTGTGAAAAAATTCAAAAGTAAAATCATGTAGATAATGCAGGGAGTTAAATCTCATGTATTAAAAAGAAGAATCTATATGTAATGAGCTGCAATGTAACTATCCTCATATTCTTAAATACTACAAGAAGTACAGTGTAATTTATCAAAAATTTATGAAAGAGGGAAATAGAACACATCTGAATAGAAAAGCACAAAATCCAGATAATGCAATTAAAGCTATTCGGAATATTATTAAAGTTAAACTTGTAGATATCCTAGGAAAGAAAATATTTTTTCATTAAAATTAATGATTATAAAGTAGAGGATCCCAAATCTATTGCAAATTCTTTTAACGTCTTATAGTATATAGTACAGAAATATTATTGACAACTTAAACATTCAAGATTTTGCAAAAGATACTGCAATTAGTTACTTAACACATGCATTTAATAGTTAGTATTAATATACGTAATTAATCAATAACTGCAACAGTGCTTATACATTCAATCATAACATGAATTAAATTGAATGCACATTAAATTAAACACGTAGATAAAATAGTTCAAATCAACTGAAGGGGTGATAATTAAATAATCCAAAGCCACACTTTTAACAAAAATTGTTTTGTGCGAGTGCATTTATTACACATGTGGGAAAGCTACTAATAAAATATCGTAATAATTACTCGACAAATGACATGGCCTAAGGACTCTAAACCTTTGTAATCGTTTGTCTGTGTGGCTTAGGAATATATTTTTAATTTCATTTTAATTGTTAGTTTTTAATAGGCCTATATATACAGTATATATATATATATATATATGCATTTACATTGTGTGTGTGTATAAATGCATTCATTAGATTAACGTTTATAATATTATAACTTGTAATTTTGTAATTTCTGTGATCATTAACACTTAATCTGAGGACTTTGTAAAACTCTATTTCAACGTTATTTAGAAAAAAAAAATCGTTGATATAGACTAAGATTCGAACTCGCTCTCTTCTACTCAACACGCATAGATCTTAGCGTCTGAACTATTGCAACGACACGAAAGCTTTACTTTCTGTGCGGAGTGTCGATCTAGTCATGAAGGTCCATTGTCGATTTAACTACACGATTTACGTATATATTTATCTCTTATTTACGTAATATTATTATATTTTTTGCAGTTTTTGAAGTGAATTCCGGAACGATGCTAGTAACAAACCAAATAGCTTGAATTTAAGTAACTCAATATTCGTTATCTTGTGTATCAGTGCTCTGGTCTCTGATCATGCGCAGTATTTTACATCTGAGACTTAGGAATATTCAATCGTCTCATTCCTTTTCAGGGAAACTGTACATGAAAAGAAACGCGCTATTTACCTTCCATGCTGTGATGATCTGACTCATAAATATAATATTCAAGATTGGAATGTCATTGGACTTATGTTTGGTGCGCGAGGAACAATTCCCAAAATTACATTGGAGATCCTCAGAAAATTGAAGGTTGCTGATAAGACTCTTCAGACAATTGCATCAACCATTTTAAAATCTTCATTGAACATCATCAATCACCATCTCTATTCATCTTTATAATATTCAATGTATATTATTTATTTTCAATAAATTTTTATCGTTTTGATAGCTACCAAATCTTGTCGCAGGATATTCTTTTTTAAAATTTCATTATGAATTTTTTTTGACATTAATTTACATTTTCTTTTTTGTTCATTTGAATTGATTAGGATGCCGATATTTTAAATCCAAGATTTGGACGGCTATCATTTCGATGATTTTCTCTCTCTCTCTCTCTCACTAATATAATGTAAAGCGCCCAATGGGCAAAAGTCCATATGACTCCAGTCTAGAAGATTGTTGAGATATACACTGAGTGTCACGCTGTTCACTACGCTGACTCCAGTCTGTACAAAATTGAATCAGCGATACTGATCTCTTGTTACATTCCAAGGCATGGTAAGTATCACACTGTTCACTACACAGTACACATATACATTCAAGGCAGGCCTGGTGGAAAGACTTCCTGGTGCAGATGCGATGGTGGAAACCATGGATCACTACGTGCCTCACTTCATATTATTCACTCCTGATAAACTCCGTCACTCCAGATTCACTCACAAGTCACCGCTGATTCACTCCCGAGTCACTCCTGATACACTGCCGATTCACTCCTGATTAACTCCCAAGTCACTACTTATACACTTCGTCACTCCTGATTCAGCTAGTCACTCTTGATTCACTCCTGATTCCCTACCGAGTCACTCCTGATTCACTCCATAGTCACTCCTGATGCACTCCTCTGTCACTCAGTCACTTCGTATTCAAAAGTCATTCCAGGTTCACTACTCAGTTACTCCTAGTTCACTCCCTAGTCACTCCTGATTCACTCCCACTCAACTCTTTATTCACTCCCGATTTACACCCGAGTTACTCTTCATTCACTCCCGAGTCGCTCCTAATTTACTCCCGACCCCCTCCTGATTCATACCCGAGTTGCTCCTGATTCACTCCCTATTCACTTCTTGTTCACTCCCGAGTCACTGCTGGTACACACCTGAGTCACTCCTGATTCACTCGCCAGTCACTCTTGACTCAATCGAAATTCACTCCTGATGCACTCCCCAGTCACTCTCGATTAACTCACCAGTCACTGATGCACTCCCGATTCACTCCTAATTCACTCCCGAGTCTCTCCTGTTTCGCTCTTGATTCACACACGATTCACTCATATTACACTCAACAGTCACTCCTGATTCACTCCTGATGCACTCCCTGGTCACTCCTGGTTTCTCCCGAGTCAAAACACCAGTCACTCTTGACTCACTCACCAGTCATTCCTGATTCACTCCCGAATCACTCCTGAATCACTATCGTGCCACTCCTGGATCATTCCAGAGTCACTCCTGGATCACTCCCGAGTAACTCCTGGTACATTTACGGTGCACTTCTGATTCACTCATATGTCACTCCTAATTCACTCCCGAGTCACTCCCAGTTCACTCCTGAGTCAACCCCCATTCGCTCCCGACTCGCTCCTGATTCACTTCCAAGTCACTCATTCGCTCCCAAGTAACCCCCAGTCATTCCAGGTTCACTCCCCAGTCACTTCGTCACTCATAGTTCACTCCTGAGTCACTCATTCAATTTAAATTCAAATTAAATATCAAAATTTAAAAAAAAATTCAAATTTTTCAAAATTAAGAAAAGTCAAACTTTTCAAATCTTTTTCCAAAACGTTCAAAATTAAGAAAATTTTCAAAATTTTTGAAAATTCAAAAAAATTCAAAACTCACTTTTTTGTTTAAACTTTTGTTTTTAACATGTAAGGGGTTCACAACCAGAGTGGACCAAGTCCATCTGGAATAGTTCTGAGATACACCTCAGCAACCTGCACCTTCCATAGGAAATGCTCTCCGTGGAGTAACAAATGAGTTATGGACTTGGTTTGTTACGGGAATGAATAAAGCTAAGTTTTCTTAAACTGTGATTGTATTAATCCACAAACTGACCACTGGTGTACTTTGTCCACGTTGGTTTTCAGTCCTTCATTTAATTCATCCATGTAATCCGTGCATAATTGGATTACATAAGTAACCTACACAGATTTGGATTACGTATGTAATCTGTCCATAACTAGATTACGTATGTAATCCACACAGATTTGGATTACGTATGTAATCCATCCATAATTGGATCACATATGTAATCCACGTATTTGGATCACATATGTATTCCATCCATAATTGGATTACATGTATCCACACAGATTTTGATTACATATGTAATCCATTCATAATTGCATTACACATCTATTACACACAGATATGGATTACGTACGTAATCCAAACATAATTGGATCTACGTATTTGGATCACATATGTAATCCATCCATAATTGGATTACGTATGTAATCCACACAGATTTGGATTACGTATGTAATCCATCCATAATTGGATTACACATGTAATCCATCCATAATTGGATCCACGTATTTGGATCACATATGTAATCCATCCATAATTGGATTACACATGTAATCCACACAGATTTGGATTACGTATGTAATCCATCCATAATTGGTTTACACATGTAATCCATCCATAATTGGATCCACGTATTTGGATCACATATGTAATCCATCCATAATTGGGTTACACATGTAATCTACACAGATTTGGATTACGTATGTAATCCATCCATAATTGGATTACACATGTAATCCATCCATAATTGGATCCACGTATTTGGATCACATATGTAATCCATCCAAAAATGGATTACACATGTAATCCACACAGATTTGGATTACGTATGTAATCCATCCATAATTGGATCCACGTATTTGGATCACATATGTAATCCATCCATAATTGGATTACACATGTAATCCACACAGATTTGGATTACGTATGTAATCCATCCATAATTGGATTACACATGTAATCCATCCATAATTGGATCCACGTATTTGGATCACATATGTAATCCATCCATAATTGGATTACGAATGTAATCACACGCGTAGGTCCTGATTCACTCCCCAGTCGCTCCTGATAAACTCCCCAAACACTCCTGATTCCTTCCCGAGTCAATTCTGATAAACTCGGAATCACGTCTGATTCACTCACCAGTCACACCTGATACACTCCTGATTCATTCCCGAGTCACACCCAATGCACTCAAGTGTCACCCCGAGTCACTCCCGATTAACTCAAGTCACTCCCGGTTCACTCCTAATTCACCTCCGAGTCACTCCTGATTCAACCACGAGCAACTCCTGATTCACTCCCGAGTCACTCCCGATTCACTCTCCAGTCACTCGTGATCCATTCTCGAGTCACTGTTGATCCACTCTCGAGACACTCCTGATTCACTCCCGAGTCACTTCTGGTTAACTCCGGAGTCACTCCTCAATAACTCCCGAGTCACTCCTCCTTCCCTACCGAGTCGATCCTTATTCACTACCGAGTCACTCCTTATTCACTCCCGAGTCACTCCTTAGTCACTCCCTAGAAACTCCTTTTTCACCTCCGAGAAACTCCTGATTCACTCCCGAGTCACCCATTATTCACTCCCAAGTCACTCCTGATTCACTATCGAGTAACTCCAGGGTCACTCCCGAGTAACTCCACATTAACTACCGAGCCACTCCTGATTCACTCCCGAGCCACTCCTGATTCACTCCCGATTCACTCCTGATTCACTCCAGAGAATCTCCTGATTCATCCCGATTCACTCCTCAGTCGCTCCTGAGAAACTCCTGATTCACCACCGAGAAACCTGATTCACTCCTTATTCACTCCTTATTCACTCCCTAGTCACTCCTTACTCATTCCCGAGTCACTCCTTATTCACTCACGAGTCACTCCTTATTCACTCCCGAGTCACTCCTTATTCACTCCCTAGTCACTCCTGATTCACTCCCGATTCAGTACCGAGTCAATCCTGATTCACTCCCGAGTCGCTCATGATTCACTCCCGAGTCACTCCTGATTCACTCCCGAATCACTCCTAATTAACCCCCGAGTCACTATAGATTCACTCCCGAATCACTCCTTATTCACTCACGAGTCACTCCTTATTATCTCCCGAGTCACTCCTGATTGACTCCCGATTCAATACCGAGCCACTCCTGATTCCCTCCCGAGCCACTCCTTATACACTCCCGACTCACTCCTGATCCACTCCCGAGTAAATCCTGATTCATCCCGATTCACTCCCGAGACACTCCAGAGTCACTCCTGATTCACTCCGAGTCACTACAGAGTCACTCCTGATTCACTCCAGAGTCGCTCCTGATCCACTCCCGATTCACTCTTGATTCACTCCCTATTCACTCCTAGTTCACTCCCGATTCATTCTTGATTCACTACCGATTCACTCCCGAGAAACTCCCGATTCACACCCGATTCACTCCCGATTCACTCCTGATTCACTCCCGAGAAACTCCCGATTCATCCCGATTCACTCCCGAGACACTACCAAGACAATCCTTATTCACTCCGAGCCACTCTCAAGTCACTCCGAGTCACTCCCCAGTCACTCCTGATTAACTATCGAGTAACTCCTGATTCACTCCCGAGTCACTCCTGATTCACTCCCGAGTTACTCCTGATTCACTCCCGAGTCACTCCTTATTCAGTCTACAGCCACTATTCACTCCCCAGTTACTCCTGATTTCATTTATACACATAAAAAATTAAAAAATTTTTGAAATTCAAAATAATTTCCAAATTTCCAAAATTTTTAAAAGTAAAAACTATTTCAAAAAATTTAAAAAAGACAATATCAAAATGTTCAAAAGTTTTCAATTTTAAGAATTTTCATGATTCCAGAAAATTTTAAAAAATACTTCATATTTTCCAAAAATTCCAAAAAAAATTCAAAATTTTTGCACAATTAAAAATATCTGAAAATTTTTCAATTAAAAAAATTCCAAAAATCTTTCAATATTTTAAAAAAATTACAAAAATAATAATTGAAAAACAATCGAAAATTCAAAAAATTATAAAACAAATATTTTCACAATTTTTTGAAATTCAAAAAAAATTTGAACACTTTCAAATTTTGAAAATTTTCAAAAAATTCTCAATTTTAAAAATATTTCAAAATTTTTAAAATTAAAAAAAATGTTAAATTTTCAATTTTTTAAAAAATCTTCAAAATTTCAGAAATTGAAAAAATTTTCATTTATTATTAAATATTACAAAAAATTCAAAACTTCCAAAAATTTTCAGAATTCAAATTTCAAATTTCAAATAAAAAAACAAAATTTTTCAAAATTCAAATGTTTCTCAAAATAATTTTCAAAATTAAGAAAAATTTCGAAATTAAATAAAATTTAAAAATTTTCAAAATAAAAAAATTTCCAAAATTTTTCATTTTGAAATTTGGAAAAATATTCTGACACTTTTTTTTAATTTTGAAAATTTTTTGTAAGCGGAAAAATCTTGAAAATATTTGGAATTTGGAAAAATTTCGGAATATTTATTGAATTTAAAATTTTTGAAAATTTTTTGGAAAGGCGAAAAGAATTTTTAAATATTTAATTTTTTAATTTTAAAAAATGTTTGAAATTTTTTTCGAATTTCAAACATTTTTATTGTTTTCTTATTTTTTATTATTAAAAGTTTTGAAGTTTTTTATTTTTGAAATTTGAAAAATTTTGAAATTATTTTCAATTTTGAAATTTTTTTAAATTTTAGGAAATTATTCTTCTGAAAACTTTTTAATTTCTTTTTTTTTTTTAATTTTGAAAGAAATTTTTTAAAATTTTTAAATTGTGAAAAATTTTTCAAAACGCAAAAATTTCAAAATTGAAAAAAGTTCTTAAATTCTTCAAAATTAAAAAAAAATTGAAAAATTTTGAAGTTGCAAAATATTCAGATACATTTTTTAATTTTGAAAATTTTTGGTATTTAGAAAAATTTTGAAAAATTTTGGTATTGGGAAAAAAGTTCAAAATTCTTATTAAATTTTTGAAAATTCGGAATTGCGAAAAATTTTTCAAAATTTCTATTTTTTTAATAAAAAAATTGAAAATTTTTTTGGACTTTGAAAAAGTTTGAAAATTTTTAAAATTTTGAAATTTTTCTAATTTTTTTTAAAACTTTAAATTTTTGAAATTTTGTATTTTTTAAATTTGAAAGATTTTGATTTTTTTATTTGATATTTGTTTTTAATTTCTGAAAACTTTTATTTTGAAATATTTTGAAATTCTTTTTTGAATTTTTGAAAAATTTTTCTATAAAATTTTTTGAATTCTGAAAATTTTTGGATGTTTTGAATTTTTTTGTAACATTTAATAATAAATGAAAATTTTTTGAATTTCTGAAATTATGAAGATTTTTTAAAAAATTGAAAATTTAACCTTTTTTTTCATTTTTAAAAATTTTGAAATATTTTTAAAATTGAAAATTTTTTGAAAATTTTCAAAATTTGAAAGTGTTCAAATTTTTTTGAATTTCAAAAAATTGTGAAAACATTTGTTTTAAAATTTTTTTGAATTTTCGATTGTTTTTCAATTATTATTTTTGTAATTTTTTAAAAATATTAAAAGACTTTTGGAATTTTGTTAATTGAAAAATATTCAGATAATTTTAATTGTGCAAAAATTTTGAATTTTTTTTGGAATTTTTGGAAAACATGAAGTATTTTTTAAAATTTTCTGGAATCATGAAAATTTTTAAAATTGAAAACTTTTGAACATTTTGATATTGTCTTTTTTTAATTTTTTGAAATAGTTTTTATTTTAAAAATTTTGGAAATTTGGAAATTATTTTGAATTTCAAAAAATTTTTAATTTTTATGTGTATAAATGAAATCAGGAGTAACTGGGGAGTGAATAGTGGCTGTAGACTGAATAAGGAGTGACTCGGGAGTAAATCAGGAGTGATTCGGGAGTAAATCAGGAGTGACTCGGGAGTGAATCAGGAGTAACTCGGGAGTGAATCATGAGTTACTCGATAGTTAATCAGGAGTGACTCGGGAGTTACTCGGAGTGACTTGGGAGTGGCTCGGAGTGAATAAGGATTGTCTTGGTAGTGAATCGGGATGAATCGGGAGTTTCTCGGGAGAGAATCAGGAGTGAATCGGGAGTGAATCGGGTGTGAATCAGGAGTGAATCGGTAGTGAATCAAGAGTGAACGGGAGTGAACCAGGAGTGAATCGGGAGTGAATCAGGAGTGAATCGGGAGTGGATCAGGAGTGAATCGGGAGTGGATCAGGAGCGACTCTGGAGTGAATCAGGAGTGACTCTGGAGTGAATCAGGAGTGTCTTGGAAGTGTCTCGGGAGTGAATCGGGATGAATCAGTATTTACTCGGGAGTGAATCAGGAGTGAGTCGGGAGTTTATCAGGAGTGGCTCGGGAGGGAATCAGGAGTGGCTCGGTATTGAATCGGGAGTGAATCAGGAGTGACTCGGGAGTGAATAAGGAGTGACTCGTGAGTGAATAAGGAGTGACTCGGGAATGAATAAGGAGTAACTAGGGGTTGAATAAGGAGTGAATCAGGATTCTCAGTGGTGAATCAGGAGTTTCTCAGGAGCGACTGAGGAGTGATTCGGGATGAATCAGGAGTTTCTCTGGAGTGAATCAGGAGTAAATCGGGAGTGAATCAGGAGTGGCTCGGGAGGGAATCAGGAGTGGCTCGGTAGTTAATCTGGAGGTACTCGGGAGTGACTCTGGAGTTACTCGATAGTGAATCAGGAGTGACTAGGGAGTGAATAAGGACTGACTCGGGAGTGAATCAGGAGTGTCTCGGAGGTGAAAAGGTGTTGCTAGGGAGTGACTAAGGAGTGACTCGGGAGTGAATAAGGATCGACTCGGTAGGGAATGAGGAGTGACTCGGGAGTGATGAGGAGTGACTCGGGAGTGAATAAGGATCGACTCGGTAGGGAATGAGGAGTGACTCGGTAGGGAATGAGGAGTGACTCGGGAGTGCATCAGGAGTGACTCGAGAGTGGATGAACAGTGACTCGAGAGTGGATCACGAGTGACTCCTGATTCACTCCCGAGTCCCTCCCATTGCACTCCTTATTCACAACCAATTCACTCAAAGACACTCGATTCACTCCCGAGTAACTCCTGGTTAACTTGCGACTCACATGATTCACTCACCAGTCACTCCTGATTCCGTTGCGAATTACTCATGGTTCATTCAAACTCACTCCCCATCAGCACCCAAATCAAACCAGATTCACTCCCAAGTCCGCTCTCTTCACTCCCAATCACTCCCGACTCACTCCTATTTACTCCTGATTATGTACCAGTCACTCCCTATTCACTACACAGTCGCTCCTTATTCACTCCGGAGTCACTTCTTATTCAGTCCACAGCCACTATTCACTCTCCACTGATGATTTCATTTGTACACATAAAAAATTAAAAATTTTTTGAAATTCAAAATAATTTCCAAATTTCCAAAACTTTTAAAATAAAAACTATTTCAAAAAATTAAAAAAGAATATCAAAATTTTGAAAAGTTTTCATTTTTATGAATTTTCATGATTCCAGAAAATTTAAAAAAATATTTCATGTTTCCAAAATTGGAAAAAAAAATTCAAAATTTTTGCAAAATTAAAAATATTCCAAAATCTTTAGGATTTAAAAAAATTTGAAAAATAATAATTGAAAAAAACAATTGAAAATTGAAAAAAATTTTCAAACAAATATTTTCAAAATTTTTTGAAATTCAAAAAAATATCAACACTTTCAAATTTTGAAAATTATCAAACATTTTCAACATTATGAAAATTCTCAAAATTTAAAAAAATTAAAAAAAAATGTTAAAAAATTTTCAATTTTTTTTTTAAATCTAATAAATTTCAAAAATTAAAAAAAAAACAGTTTATTAAATATTACAAAAAAAAGTTAAGTTAAAAATTTTTTTTCAACAATTAAAAAAAAACACAAAATATTTCAAAATAAAAATTTTCAGAAATTAAAATCAAATTTCAAATAAAAAAAACAAAATTTTTCAAAATTCAAATGTTTCTCAAAATAATTTTCAAAATTAAGAAAAATTTTGAAATTAAATAAAATTTAAAAATTTTCAAAATAAAAAAATTTCCAAAATTTTTGGAAAAATATTCTGACACTTTTTTTTAATTTTGAAAATTTTTGGTAAGCGGAAATATCTTGAAAATTTTTGGAATTTGGAAAAATTTCGGAATATTTATTGAATTTTAAAATTTTTGAAAATTATTTGGAAAGGCGAAAAGAATTTTTAAATATATAATTCTTTAATTTTAAAAAATTTTTGAAATTTTTTTCGAATTTCAAACATTTTTATTGTTTTCTTATTTTTTAAATTAAAAGTTTTGAAGTTTTTTATTTTTGAAATTTGAAAAATTTTGAAATTATTTTCAATTTTGAAATTTTTTTAAATTTTAGGAAATTTTTCTTCTGAAAAATTTTTAATTTATTTTTTTTGAATTTTGAAAGAAATGTTTTAAAATTTTTAAATTGTGAAAAATTTTTCAAAAAGCAAAAATTTCAAAATTGGAAAAAGTTCTTAAATTCTTCAAAATTAAAAAAAAATTGAAAAATTTTGAAGTTGCAAAATATTCAGATACATTTTATAATTTTGAAAATTTTTGGTATTTAGAAAAATTTTGAAAAATTTTGGTATTGGGGAAAAAAGTTCAAAATTCTTATTAAATTTTTGAAAATTCGGAATTGCGAAAACTTTTTCAAAATTTCTATTTTTTTTAATAAAAAAAATTGAAAATTTTTTTGGACTTTGATTTTTCTAATTTTTTTAAAACTTAAAATTTTTGAAATTTTGTATTTTTGAAATTTGAAAGATTTTGATTTTTTTATTTGATATTTGTTTTTAATTTCTGAAAACTTTTATTTTGAAATATTTTGAAATTCTTTTTTGAATTTTTGAAAAATTTTTTTAACTATAAAATTTTTTGAATCTGAAAATTTTTGGATGTTTTGAATTTTTTTGTAATATTTAATAATAAATGAAAATTTTTTGAATTTCTGAAATTTTGAAGATTTTTTAAAAAATTGAAAATTTAACCTTTTTTTTCATTTTTAAAAATTTTGAAATATTTTTAAAATTGAAAATTTTTTGAAAATTTTCAAAATTTGAAAGTGTTCAAATTTTTTTGAATTTCAAAAAATTGTGAAAATATTTGTTTTAAAATTCTTTGAATTTTCGATTGTTTTTCAATTATTATTTTTGTAATTTTTTAAAAATATTAAAAGATTTTGGAATTTTTTTAATTGAAAAATTTTCAGATAATTTTAATTCTGCAAAAATTTTGAATTTTTTTTGGAATTTTTGGAAAACATGAAGTATTTTTTAAAATTTTCTGGAATCATGAAAATTCTTAAAATTGAAAACTTTTGAACATTTTGATATTGCCTTTTTTTAATTTTTTGAAATAGTTTTTATTTTAAAAATCTTGGAAATTTGGAAATTATTTTGAATTTCAAAAAATTTTTAATTTTTATGTGTATAAATGAAATCAGGAGTAACTGGGGAGTGAATAGTGGCTGTAGACTGAATAAGGAGTGACTCGGGAGTGAATCAGGAGTGACTCGGGAGTGAATCAGGAGTGACTCGGGAGTGAATCAGGAGTTACTCGATAGTTAATCACGAGTGACTCGGGAGTGACTCGGAGTGACTTGGGAGTGGCTCGCAGTGAATAAGGATTGTCTTGGTAGTGAATCGGGATGAATCGGGAGTTTCTCGGGAGTGAATCAGGAGTGAATCGGGAGTGAATCGGGAGTTTCTCGGGAGTGAATCAGGAGTGAATAGGCAGTGAATCAAGAGTGAATCGGGAGTGAAACAGGAGTGAATCGGGAGTGGATCAGGAGCGACTCTGGAGTGAATCAGGAGTGACTCTGGAGTGAATCAGGAGTGACTCTGGAGTCAATCAGGAGTGTCTTGGAAGTGTCGGGAGTGAATCGGGATGAATCAGGATTTACTCGGGAGTGAATCAGGAGTGAGTCGGGAGTTTATCAGGAGTGGCTCGGGAGGGAATCAGGAGTGGCTCGTTATTGAATTGGGAGTGATTCAGGAGTGACTCGGGAGTGAATAAGGAGTGACTCGTGAGTGAATAAGGAGTGACTCGGGAGTGAATAAGGAGTGACTCGGGAGTGAATAAGGAGTGACTCGGGAGTGAATCTATAGTGACTCGGGGGTTAATTAGGAGTGATTCGGGAGTGAATCAGGAGTGACTCGGGAGTGAATCATGAGCGACTCGGGAGTGAATCAGGATTGACTCGGTACAGAATCGGGAGTGAATCAGGAGTGACTCGGGAGTGAATAAGGAGTGACTCGTGAGTGAATAAGGAGTGACTCAGGAATGAGTAAGGAGTGACTAGGGAGTGAATAAGGAGTGAATAAGGAGTGAATCAGGATTCTTGGTGGTGAATCAGGAGTCTCAGGAGCGCCTGAGGAGTGAATCGGGATGAATCAGGAGTTTCTCTGGAGTGAATCAGGAGTGAATCGGGAGTGAATCAGGAGTCGCTCGGGAGGGAATCAGGAGTGGCTCGGTAGTTAATCTGGAGTTACTCGGGAGTGACTCTGGAGTTACTCGATAGTGAATCAGGAGTGACTTGGGAGTGAATAAGGAGTGACTCGGGAGTGAATCAGGAGTTTCTCGGAGGTGAAAAAGGAGTTTCTAGGGAGTGACTAAGGAGTGACTAAGGAGTGACTCGGGAGTGAATAAGGAGTGACTCGGTAGTGAATAAGGATCGACTCGGTAGGGAATGAGGAGTGACTCGGGAGTTATTGTGGAGTGACTCGGGAGTGAATCAGGAGTGACTCGAGAGTGGATCAACAGTGACTCGAGAGTGGATCACGAGTGACTGGAGAGTGAATCAGGAGTGACTCGGGAGTGAATCAGGAGTTGCTCGTGGTTGAATCAGGAGTGACTCGGAGGTGAATTAGGAGTGAACCAGGAGTGACTTGAGTTAATCGGGAGTGACTCGGGGTGACACTTGAGTGCATTAGGTGTGACTCGGGAATGAATCAGGAGTGTATCAGGTGTGACTGTTGAGTGAATCAGACGTGATTCCGAGTTTATCAGAATTGACTCGGGAAGGAATCAGGAGTGTTTGGGGAGTTTATCAGGAGCGACTGGGGAGTGAATCAGGAACTACGCGTGTGATTACATTCGTAATCCAATTATGGATGGATTACATATGTGATCCAAATACGTGGATCCAATTATGGATGGATTACATGTGTAATCCAATTATGGATGGATTACATACGTAATCCAAATCTGTGTGGATTACATGTGTAATCCAATTATGGATGGATTACATATGTGATCCAAATACGTAGATCCAATTATGGATGGATTACATGTGTAAACCAATTATGGATGGAGTACATACGTAATCCAAATCTGTGTGGATTACATGTGTAATCCAATTATGGATGGATTACATATGTGATCCAAATACGTGGATCCAATTATGGATGGATTACATGTGTAATTCAATTATGGATGGATTACATACGTAATCCAAATCTGTGTGGATTACATACGTAATCCAATTATGGATGGATTACATATGTGATCCAAATACGTAGATTCAATTATGGATGGATTACATGTGTAATCCAATTATGGATGGATTACATACGTAATCCAAATCTGTGTGGATTACATGTGTAATCCAATTATGGATGGATTACATATGTGATCCAAATACGTGGATCCAATTATGGATGGATTACATGTGTAATCCAATTATGGATGGATTACATACGTAATCCAAATCTGTGTGGATTACATACGTAATCCAATTATGGATGGATTACATATGTGATCCAAATACGTAGATCCAATTATGTTTGGATTACGTATGTAATCCATATCTGTGTGTAATAGATGTGTAATGCAATTATGAATGGATTACATATGTAATCAAAATCTGTGTGGATACATGTAATCCAATTATGGATGGAATACATATGTGATCCAAATACGTGGATTACATATGTGATCCAATTATGGATGGATTACATACGTAATCCAAATCTGTGTGGATTACATACGTAATCTAGTTATGGACAGATTACATACGTAATCCAAATCTGTGTAGGTTACTTATGTAATCCAATTATGCACGGATTACATGGATGAATTAAATGAAGGACTGAAAACCAACGTGGACAAAGTACACCAGTGGTCAGTTTGTGGATTAATACAATCACAGTTTAAGAAAACTTAGCTTTATTCATTCCCGTAACAAACCAAGTCCATAACTCATTTGTTACTCCACGGAGAGCATTTCCTATGGAAGGTGCAGGTTGCTGAGGTGTATCTCAGAACTATTCCAGATGGACTTGGTCCACTCTGGTTGTGAACCCCTTACATGTTAAAAACAAAAGTTTAAACAAAAAAGTGAGTTTTGAATTTTTTTGAATTTTCAAAAATTTTGAAAATTTTCTTAATTTTGAACGTTTTGGAAAAAGATTTGAAAAGTTTGACTTTTCTTAATTTTGAAAAATTTGATTTTTTTTTTAAATTTTGATATTTAATTTGAATTTAAATTGAATGAGTGACTCAGGAGTGAACTATGAGTGACGAAGTGACTGGGGAGTGAACCTGGAATGACTGGGGGTTACTTGGGAGCGAATGAGTGACTTGGAAGTGAATCAGGAGCGAGTCGGGAGCGAATGGGGGTTGACTCAGGAGTGAACTGGGAGTGACTCGGGAGTGAATTAGGAGTGACATGTGAGTGAATCAGAAGTGCACCGTAAATGTACCAGGAGTTACTCGGGAGTGATCCAGGAGTGACTCTGGAATGATCCAGGAGTGGCACGATAGTGATTCAGGAGTGATTCGGGAGTGAATCAGGAATGACTGGTGAGTGAGTCAAGAGTGACTGGTGTTTTGACTCGGGAGAAACCAGGAGTGACCAGGGAGTGCATCAGGAGTGAATCAGGAGTGACTGTTGAGTGTAATATGAGTGAATCGTGTGTGAATCAAGAGCGAAACAGGAGAGACTCGGGAGTGAATTAGGAGTGAATCGGGAGTGCATCAGTGACTGGTGAGTTAATCGAGAGTGACTGGGGAGTGCATCAGGAGTGAATTTCGATTGAGTCAAGAGTGACTGGCGAGTGAATCAGGAGTGACTCAGGTGTGTACCAGCAGTGACTCGGGAGTGAACAAGAAGTGAATAGGGAGTGAATCAGGAGCAACTCGGGTATGAATCAGGAGGGGGTCGGGAGTAAATTAGGAGCGACTCGGGAGTGAATGAAGAGTAACTCGGGTGTAAATCGGGAGTGAATAAAGAGTTGAGTGGGAGTGAATCAGGAGTGACTAGGGAGTGAACTAGGAGTAACTGAGTAGTGAACCTGGAATGACTTTTGAATACGAAGTGACTGAGTGACAGAGGAGTGCATCAGGAGTGACTATGGAGTGAATCAGGAGTGACTCGGTAGGGAATCAGGAGTGAATCAAGAGTGACTAGCTGAATCAGGAGTGACGAAGTGTATAAGTAGTGACTTGGGAGTTAATCAGGAGTGAATCGGCAGTGTATCAGGAGTGACTCGGGAGTGAATCAGCGGTGACTTGTGAGTGAATCTGGAGTGACGGAGTTTATCAGGAGTGAATAATATGAAGTGAGGCACGTAGTGATCCATGGTTTCCACCATCGCATCTGCACCAGGAAGTCTTTCCACCAGGCCTGCCTTGAATGTATATGTGTACTGTGTAGTGAACAGTGTGATACTTACCATGCCTTGGAATGTAACAAGAGATCAGTATCGCTGATTCAATTTTGTACAGACTGGAGTCAGCGTAGTGAACAGCGTGACACTCAGTGTATATCTCAACAATCTTCTAGACTGGAGTCATATGGACTTTTGCCCATTGGGCGCTTTACATTATATTAGTGAGAGAGAGAGAGAGAGAAAATCATCGAAATGATAGCCGTCCAAATCTTGGATTTAAAATATCGGCATCCTAATCAATTCAAATGAACAAAAAAGAAAATGTAAATTAATGTCAAAAAAAATTCATAATGAAATTTTAAAAAAGAATATCCTGCGACAAGATTTGGTAGCTATCAAAACGATAAAAATTTATTGAAAATAAATAATATACATTGAATATTATAAAGATGAATAGAGATGGTGATTGATGATGTTCAATGAAGATTTTAAAATGGTTGATGCAATTGTCTGAAGAGTCTTATCAGCAACCTTCAATTTTCTGAGGATCTCCAATGTAATTTTGGGAATTGTTCCTCGCGCACCAAACATAAGTCCAATGACATTCCAATCTTGAATATTATATTTATGAGTCAGATCATCACAGCATGGAAGGTAAATAGCGCGTTTCTTTTCATGTACAGTTTCCCTGAAAAGGAATGAGACGATTGAATATTCCTAAGTCTCAGATGTAAAATACTGCGCATGATCAGAGACCAGAGCACTGATACACAAGATAACGAATATTGAGTTACTTAAATTCAAGCTATTTGGTTTGTTACTAGCATCGTTCCGGAATTCACTTCAAAAACTGCAAAAAATATAATAATATTACGTAAATAAGAGATAAATATATACGTAAATCGTGTAGTTAAATCGACAATGGACCTTCATGACTAGATCGACACTCCGCACAGAAAGTAAAGCTTTCGTGTCGTTGCAATAGTTCAGACGCTAAGATCTATGCGTGTTGAGTAGAAGAGAGCGAGTTCGAATCTTAGTCTATATCAACGATTTTTTTTTTTCTAAATAACGTTGAAATAGAGTTTTACAAAGTCCTCAGATTAAGTGTTAATGATCACAGAAATTACAAAATTACAAGTTATAATATTATAAACGTTAATCTAATGAATGCATTTATACACACACACAATGTAAATGCATATATATATATATACTGTATATATAGGCCTATTAAAAACTAACAATTAAAATGAAATTAAAAATATATTCCTAAGCCACACAGACAAACGATTACAAAGGTTTAGAGTCCTTAGGCCATGTCATTTGTCGAGTAATTATTACGATATTTTATTAGTAGCTTTCCCACATGTGTAATAAATGCACTCGCACAAAACAATTTTTGTTAAAAGTGTGGCTTTGGATTATTTAATTATCACCCCTTCAGTTGATTTGAACTATTTTATCTACGTGTTTAATTTAATGTGCATTCAATTTAATTCATGTTATGATTGAATGTATAAGCACTGTTGCAGTTATTGATTAATTACGTATATTAATACTAACTATTAAATGCATGTGTTAAGTAACTAATTGCAGTATCTTTTGCAAAATCTTGAATGTTTAAGTTGTCAATAATATTTCTGTACTATATACTATAAGACGTTAAAAGAATTTGCAATAGATTTGGGATCCTCTACTTTATAATCATTAATTTTAATGAAAAAATATTTTCTTTCCTAGGATATCTACAAGTTTAACTTTAATAATATTCCGAATAGCTTTAATTGCATTATCTGGATTTTGTGCTTTTCTATTCAGATGTGTTCTATTTCCCTCTTTCATAAATTTTTGATAAATTACACTGTACTTCTTGTAGTATTTAAGAATATGAGGATAGTTACATTGCAGCTCATTACATATAGATTCTTCTTTTTAATACATGAGATTTAACTCCCTGCATTATCTACATGATTTTACTTTTGAATTTTTTCACAACATTGAGTGGAGAACATCCACTGAAGTGATTCTGAAATGAAGTGAAAAATACAATACATTTACTCTTAATATCAGTAGTACCAGTAACATATACGTTTTTCCAAGATTCATTTTGTAGACATAAATGTAAATAATCACTAGATACAGCTTTTACGACCCCTTTTTAGTTTTTAAATTAATATTTTGAAATTGTTCAGTAACATTGGAAACAGGATTTGTTTATCATGTTCATACAAGCCATTGATTATAGGTGCTGCCGAATAGGAATTCAGTCTAATTCAGTGTACAAAACTTTTATCAATGGCTGTGCTACTTCAGCTTCTATGCTGGTGGGGAAATGAGTCTACGGCTAAGATTTCTAGTTTCAAGGAGTGAATTTAATTTACTTTTGCGGAAAAGTTCCGAGAGATAATCTATGTCTATGTCACTACAGATCACAAATTCCATATGTGATTTCTAAAGTCTTTTCTTTACAAATTCAATGTTGGCTATAAATATTAATAAATATTAAGAAATATGAATGATTGTAGTTAGAAGTCTGATTTACATTATAAAAAGCAAGAAGTTACATTCCTCGGCAAGATTCGAACTTTTCGATGTTTGGTTTTGTCGTCCAACATAAGCACGGACCTATTCAATGCTTATGTTAATAACCTACAATTTATTTATAGCAATGTGGTGTCATAACTTGGGATTTGTTTACTTAATGTAATTAGATTTAATTTGATTAGCTTCGCATCAATTGGACTTCCTGTTATATCCTGTTATTTAAATATTTAAGTTAGAGTTGATTTATTAACTCTTACTGTACAAGATGACCCTTATTTCAATAATTCTATATCACGTTAAATAGTCATTGTCTACACTAAAGTATTATCATCATCCCTCATTTCTCATCTTAATGGTGAACCGACGTGACATGAGACAGCGAGTTATAGCTCTAGTTGAGGCTGGATATGGGGCTAGATCTGCTGGCCGTTTAGTCGGCGTTTCTGGAAGTACAGCCGAGAGGTGGGTTCATCGTTATCAAAATTCAGGGGAGGTCTAAAATCGCCCTATTCCTGGGCGTCCCCGGATTTCTTCATTGGAAGAGGATGCTCTCTTATTCGAGGAAGTTGACAGAACCCCTTTCGGACTGCTAACGAAATAAGAGCAGCATCTAACTTTCCCGGTTCTTCACAGACTGTGATCAGCAGGTTGAGGAACCGCGGTACTAGGAGCAGGAGGATTGCGCAAATGGAAATACTGGGGGAAGCACAAGCTGTCGACCGTCTTGCCTTCGTTACCAATCGAGTGGATTTTGATTGGAGAAATGTAATTTTCTCCGACGAAACAACCATCTCGAGTGATTACGAAAGTCCTGTCCGTGTCTATCGTGAGGATGGTCTCCCACATGATCAGCGCTATGTGCACCGACGTGAAAGATCGGGGCGCTTTAGCATATTGTCACAGTCTAGTATATACAGTCGCGAAGCTCAATACGTAGAAATATGCAAACATTAGATTGTTGCTCACCACTAGGATCGCTAATATCGCCTCATTACAGGCAATGCAAAATAGTACCGTCACAGTCTATTGTTTCTAGCACCCTCAAAACTCAAGCTTCTTGACTGTATACAGTAGACTGTGATATCGTGTTGGGGTGGATGTCTTACGATGGACCTGGCGTTATAGAACGCATCGATGGCCGGTTTAATACGGGAACTTACGAGCACATTCTGGAAAATATATTCCTTCCTTCCGCCCCTAGAACGTTTTCCCGAAGGAACATTGCTGTTCCAACAGGATAACCATCCCGTGCACTATGCCGCAAGCATTCAAAGATGGTTTCAAAGTAGACCCGAGATCGAAATCATTAATTGGCCTCCGAAGTCACCTGATTTGAATGTAATCAAAAATTTATGGGCGGAATTGAAAAAGAGAAGGATAGCCACCTATGCCCACCGACGCCCTCGAAATCGAGACGAATTGTGGGATCAAGTTGTTGAAACCGGGGATTAGAATTTATTCCACAATCTCGTGACATCCATGCCGGACCGACTTAGAGCTTTAATAGAAGCTGATGGCATGTGGACAAGATTTTAAGTTGACAGGTCTCTTTTTGTTTCTTGTGAATTTTGTTTGAGGAAAAATACTCTTAACTTTCAAGTAAGATTTATTTTTTGACGAGGTTCAGCCCACTTGTAAGACCCAGAAATTGGGCATAAATTATTCATATCTTTCGACAAATTAGATAGTCTAAGAACTCTGAAGAAATTAATTACACCTCAATAGAAAAAAAGTTTCACCTGGGATCGAACACGAGACGTTTCGGTTAAGCAGTGGAACCGACACGCTACTATATGAGCTACCGAGACAAGACAGTGACAACAGCAGTCTAGAATGTAGATCCCATAGCAGGCATTTGCCATTCGGTACAGAGAAGCAATGATAGCTTGTGATCCTAGCTATGTTGTGAAATCGTGGCCTTAAATGGAAGTCTACTTCGTGATTCTTATTTTGGTCCTTGTCCTTGTTGTGGTCCTCGTAACAATTCTTACTGTATTTCTCATGTTATGTATCGTTACGTCGATATCGAGTGAACCGCGCTGTAGAACTTTAACTTCTGACGACCAAGAGTCGTCTCATTCCTTTTAAGGGTAACTGTACCTGCTTTGGTTGATCTTCATTAATTTCGAACCTTACAGTGGAGTCAAGAATGAGACCAGTTTTTTTTATCTCGGTCAATTATTATGATGTCAGCACGCCGTGTAGATCCTTCCGTAGAAAGACATTGAACTTCCTCATATGCTTCGTATTCACCATGTTCCCTTAATCTGTTAGCAATTATTGAGCGGACTGTGTTATGTCTGTCAATTCGCAATAATTAGCCCTGAAGGCAGAAACCTAGCAGGTGGGGTAACGTTTCATGCTCATTGCATCTCCTGCAATGGGTATTGCTAAGGCTTCCACCGGGGAGAGATCTAAATGCTCATTTTAATGGCCTCGGCCCGTTGGCCACAAGATAGACCTTTCTTCTTGCCAATCCAGGTGTTACCTTTTTTCCAGTGAGAGTAGAATGTAATTCCTTTGAGCCTCCTATTAACATGTTGGATAGTGAATATCATTGAAAATGAAATTAGCTTTTACACAGTTTACAATACAGTATGTCTTTTATTGTTAAGAATGATTTCTCTTAAACTACATACATACATACATACACACACGTATTTATAGTGCAATTAAAGTGTTTAATACATTTCATGAAATAAACTTATATTATTTAACTAAACCACTCATTCTTTCAACCTTGTCTTCTCACATTGCAACCCTTTACGTGTTTAGCTGTATCATGCCACCGCTGCAAATATGATCACACCAATCTGCGACGTGAAGGAAACATCACTGCCAGGCAACCCAAGGAATCAGCCTGCAAACATAACCAATGTTATACTTGAAATATCTCTACTATGATTCAAATCAACAATGCAACAAAGACATCATGAAATACATAAACCAGACAAAGCAAATGAAGAATGCCAAAGCAAAATTATTCATAACTAGAAAATCAAACCTTACAAAATGAAGAAAAGATGAACAACAGCAAAGGACAAGAACTGGGAAAAGCGAAAGACAAGAGGGAGAAATAATAAAAAAAAAGTTACAGTACTAAAATGGAGTCAATCACTTTCCATAATTTCATCATGCTACATGAATATCTAGTATTTGTGGAACTGCTGACAGTGAAGTTTCAACATTCCTCATAATTGGGAAGTACATAAACAGCTTCAAAGCTAGAATAATTCAACCAGATATACTGTTACGTGCTTCTGACTCCTTGAGAAATGAGTGGCAATGCGAGCTAATAACGTAAACTGATATGTCTCTCATAAATAACTACCATTCAATTCACTTCCTGCTATTCAACAAAAATCTGCCATATCTCTGTACAACTTATCAATATCCTTTCATTTAGGAGCAAAAGCTCCAGCAAACTTTCCGAGATTCGTCAATTCTACTATTCATTGCAATTGTTCCCAATTCCTTCTTATAAACTACTAAGAACCTCAACACGAAGCTCTGTACACAAGCTCTCGTTATTGCATAATCTGCAATGTCAGTGGCATACATTAATACTAACAACAGTTAACAGTACAATGCAACAGAAAGTACGTTATATGTGATTCAGACTCTGCAGTTGCGGTCAAAACTACCTATCATAAGGAACTCATTTACTATAGACACGATGACGGAGGTATGACATCAAGAATTTGGGAGCACAAACACTTCTTGTTTTAAAATGAATTACATTTTAAGCAGACTTCATTCCTTTACAAATTGAATTACTCAAAACTCGACTCACTTGGAAGAAAAAAAAAAAAACCAAAAGAGTCCACATTTTTTCCTCAATGAATAACTAACTACAGTATACTGACATGATTCCTTGGAGCAAACTAAGCAATTTTTATTATTCACATTTGAAAATAGAATTTGCAACCACAAACATATTTTTTTTAAGGAATAACATTTTGAGCAGACTTCATTCCATTACTAAATGACCTGCTGGAAAACTTCTGTCGCCAAAAGCATCCCCTACATACGAACAATATTGTAAATACAATTATTTATCTTCAAACATTCAAAACATATTCTACATTAAAATACATCTGCACATTCCTGGAATTAAATAATTATAATTAATTAAAAATAATAATTTTAGTTTGAACTATAGCCCCAATTCTCAGCTTAGACTTGGTACGTCAATGAAGTCTTTTGCCCAATACGAAGTCTACATTTTGTCCCTTGCTACGAGAATAATTGTCAGAAAATATGAAATAGCAGAAAACTAACACTGAAGACAGTGTAAGATATCCAAAGTATAGTACGCTTATTACTAAAATATATTATGAAATTATTTTGACAATGAGAAAAAGTTATATATTTTTAAGAGACTACAACAAAGCAGCTTCCAGCTCAGACAAACACAACATTATTTGCCAAAATGTCGAGGATATCTGTCATTTATAAAGACGATGTGTACATTTTGGCAAATAAGAATCACTGGCAAGAGCAATTCACTCATTGCAAAGGATGCAAAATGCAATGCTGAAGAGGACAAGTCTACAAAGAAGGGCAACAGATAATCTCGATTTTATCGGAGATTATTAGTACACATGTAGGGATGCTACTTTGAAAAGGACAGGTCTCTGAGCCCCTTCGTTCTCCTTGTGTAGAGAAAATTCTGTTTTGGAAGGTCATAATGATCGTTTTTTCAAAATTTCCCGGACTCTACGGCCCATATGCCTTGGGGTCAAAGAGTGGTCCTCACACTACAGATACAGATCGTGGAGCTTTATTCGCGGCACTAATCAGGTTTGTTCTCACTACAAATACGGCAGAGTTATAGTGCCGAGAATGATAGCGGAATAGAAGTTTAAAAAGCCTTGGTATTTTTTCTCGATAATTAGTTTGTGTTCGAGATTCCCATTTTAATGATATCGTGTCCGAAGAAAGCCAAGGGGGAATAAAAGAATACATCCAGTTCTTCGATATGAACAATATTTTCGAAAATAATGGCCATACCGAGGAACTGGATGCGGCCCTGTATTCCCCCTTGAGATACTTCTTACACGATAACATCAAAATGGCAATCGCGAACACTTTCTGATTTTCGAGAAAAAAAGGGGAAGGGTTTAAACCACCATTCCGCCGACATTCTTTCCGCCATAGCTCCACAGTACTTGTAGTTACAAAAAAGCGGAAGAGTGCGTTGAATACAGCTCGTCGAACTCTATCTTCAGTATAAAGGGCAACTCTCTATCCCCGCGCGTTTGGACGGGAGAGGCCGGCAAATTTTCAAAAAATGGTCATTTTGACCTTCCAAAACAGACTTTTTTCTACACAGGGAGAACGAAGGGGCTCAGAGGCCCGCCCTTTTAACTGTAGCATCCCGGCATCTTCCTTAATAATCACCGCTAAAATCCAGCAAATCCGTCGCACTTTTTTCTAGCCTTAATTTTTCGGTACCTAAAATATTTGAGTCTCTAATTCCGAAAATAATGGCCATACCGAGGAACTGGATGCGGCCCTGTATTCCCCCTTGAGATACTTCTTACACGATAGCATCAAAATGGCAATCGCGAACACTTTCTGATTTTCGAGAAAAAAAGGGGAAGGGTTTAAACCACCATTCCGCCGACATTCTTTCCGCCATAGCTCCACAGTACTTGTAGTTACAAAAAAGCGGAAGAGTGCGTTGAATACAGCTCGTCGAACTCTATCATCAGCATAAAGGGCAACTCTCTATCCCCGCGCGTTTGGACGGGAGAGGCCGGCAAAATTTAAAAAAATGGTCATTTTGACCTTCCAAAACAGACTTTTTTCTACACAGGGAGAACGAAGGGGCTCAGAGGCCCGCCCTTTTAACTGTAGCATCCCGGCATCTTCCTTAATAATCACCGCTAAAATCCAGCAAATCCGTCGCACTTTTTTCTAGCCTTAATTTTTCGGTACCTAAAATATTTGAGTCTCTAATTCCGAAAATAATGGCCATACCGAGGAACTGGATGCGGCCCTGTATTCCCCCTTGAGATACTTCTTACACGATAGCATCAAAATGGCAATCGCGAACACTTTCTGATTTTCGAGAAAAAAAGGGGAAGGGTTTAAACCAACATTCCGCCGACATTCTTTCCGCCATAGCTCCACAGTACTTGTAGTTACAAAAAAGCGGAAGAGTGCGTTGAATACAGCTCGTCGAACTCTATCTTCAGTATAAAGGGCAACTCTCTATCCCCGCGCGTTTGGACGGGAGAGGCCAGCAAATTTTCAAAAAATGGTCATTTTGACCTTCCAAAACAGACTTTTTTCTACACAGGGAGAACGAAGGGGCTCAGAGGCCCGCCCTTTTAACTGTAGCATCCCGGCATCTTCCTTAATAATCACCGCTAAAATCCAGCAAATCCGTCGCACTTTTTTCTAGCCTTAATTTTTCGGTACCTAAAATATTTGAGTCTCTAATTCCGAAAATAATGGCCATACCGAGGAACTGGATGCGGCCCTGTATTCCCCCTTGAGATACTTCTTACACGATAGCATCAAAATGGCAATCGCGAACACTTTCTGATTTTCGAGAAAAAAAAGGGGAAGGGTTTAAACCACCATTCCGCCGACATTCTTTCCGCCATAGCTCCACAGTACTTGTAGTTACAAAAAAGCGGAAGAGTGCGTTGAATACAGCTCGTCGAACTCTATCTTCAGTATAAAGGGCAACTCTCTATCCCCGCGCGTTTGGACGGGAGAGGCCAGCAAATTTTCAAAAAATGGTCATTTTGACCTTCCAAAACAGACTTTTTTCTACACAGGGAGAACGAAGGGGCTCAGAGGCCCGCCCTTTTAACTGTAGCATCCCGGCATCTTCCTTAATAATCACCGCTAAAATCCAGCAAATCCGTCGCACTTTTTTCTAGCCTTAATTTTTCGGTACCTAAAATATTTGAGTCTCTAATTCCGAAAATAATGGCCATACCGAGGAACTGGATGCGGCCCTGTATTCCCCCTTGAGATACTTCTTACACGATAGCATCAAAATGGCAATCGCGAACACTTTCTGATTTTCGAGAAAAAAAGGGGAAGGGTTTAAACCACCATTCCGCCGACATTCTTTCCGCCATAGCTCCACAGTACTTGTAGTTACAAAAAAGCGGAAGAGTGCGTTGAATACAGCTCGTCGAACTCTATCTTCAGTATAAAGGGCAACTCTCTATCCCCGCGCGTTTGGACGGGAGAGGCCAGCAAATTTTCAAAAAATGGTCATTTTGACATTCCAAAACAGACTTTTTTCTACACAGGGAGAACGAAGGGGCTCAGAGGCCCGCCCTTTTAACTGTAGCATCCCGGCATCTTCCTTAATAATCACCGCTAAAATCCAGCAAATCCGTCGCACTTTTTTCTAGCCTTAATTTTTCGGTACCTAAAATATTTGAGTCTCTAATTCCGAAAATAATGGCCATACCGAGGAACTGGATGCGGCCCTGTATTCCCCCTTGAGATACTTCTTACACGATAGCATCAAAATGGCAATCGCGAACACTTTCTGATTTTCGAGAAAAAAAGGGGAAGGGTTTAAACCACCATTCCGCCGACATTCTTTCCGCCATAGCTCCACAGTACTTGTAGTTACAAAAAAGCGGAAGAGTGCGTTGAATACAGCTCGTCGAACTCTATCTTCAGTATAAAGAGCAACTCTCTATCCCCACGCGTTTGGACGGGAGAGGCCGGCAAAATTTCAAAGAATGGTCATTTTGACCTTCCAAAACAAACTTTTTTCTACACAGGGAGAACGAAGGGGCTCAGAGGCCCGCCCTTTTAACTGTAGCATCCCGGCATCTTCCTTAATAATCACCGCTAAAATCCAGCAAATCCGTCGCACTTTTTTCTAGCCTTAATTTTTCGGTACCTAAAATATTTGAGTCTCTAATTCCGAAAATAATGGCCATACCGAGGAACTGGATGCGGCCCTGTATTCCCCCTTGAGATACTTCTTACACGATAGCATCAAAATGGCAATCGCGAACACTTTCTGTTTAAACCACCATTCCGCCGACATTCTTTCCGCCATAGCTCCACAGTACTTGTAGTTACAAAAAAGCGGAAGAGTGCGTTGAATACAGCTCGTCGAACTCTATCTTCAGTATAAAGGGCAACTCTCTATCCCCGCGCGTTTGGACGGGAGAGGCCAGCAAATTTTCAAAAAATGGTCATTTTGACCTTCCAAAACAGACTTTTTTCTACACAGGGAGAACGAAGAGGCTCAGAGGCCCGCCCTTTTAACTGTAGCATCCCGGCATCTTCCTTAATAATCACCGCTAAAATCCAGCAAATCCGTCGCACTTTTTTCTAGCCTTAATTTTTCGGTACCTAAAATATTTGAGTCTCTAATTCCGAAAATAATGGCCATACCGAGGAACTGGATGCGGCCCTGTATTCCCCCTTGAGATACTTCTTACACGATAGCATCAAAATGGCAATCGCGAACACTTTCTGATTTTCGAGAAAAAAAGGGGAAGGGTTTAAACCACCATTCCGCCGACATTCTTTCCGCCATAGCTCCACAGTACTTGTAGTTACAAAAAAGCGGAAGAGTGCGTTGAATACAGCTCGTCGAACTCTATCTTCAGTATAAAGGGCAACTCTCTATCCCCGCGCGTTTGGACGGGAGAGGCCAGGAAATTTTCAAAAAATGGTCATTTTGACCTTCCAAAACAGACTTTTTTCTACACAGGGAGAACGAAGGGGCTCAGAGGCCCGCCCTTTTAACTGTAGCATCCCGGCATCTTCCTTAATAATCACCGCTAAAATCCAGCAAATCCGTCGCACTTTTTTCTAGCCTTAATTTTTCGGTACCTAAAATATTTGAGTCTCTAATTCCGAAAATAATGGCCATACCGAGGAACTGGATGCGGCCCTGTATTCCCCCTTGAGATACTTCTTACACGATAGCATCAAAATGGCAATCGCGAACACTTTCTGATTTTCGAGAAAAAAAGGGGAAGGGTTTAAACCACCATTCCGCCGACATTCTTTCCGCCATAGCTCCACAGTACTTGTAGTTACAAAAAAGCGGAAGAGTGCGTTGAATACAGCTCTTCGAACTCTATCTTCAGTATAAAGGGCAACTCTCTATCCCCGCGCGTTTGGACGGGAGAGGCCAGCAAATTTTCAAAAAATGGTCATTTTGACCTTCCAAAACAGACTTTTTACTACACAGGGAGAACGAAGGGGCTCAGAGGCCCGCCCTTTTAACTGTAGCATCCCGGCATCTTCCTTAATAATCACCGCTAAAATCCAGCAAATCCGTCGCACTTTTTTCTAGCCTTAATTTTTCGGTACCTAAAATATTTGAGTCTCTAATTCCGAAAATAATGGCCATACCGAGGAACTGGATGCGGCCCTGTATTCCCCCTTGAGATACTTCTTACACGATAGCATCAAAATGGCAATCGCGAACACTTTCTGATTTTCGAGAAAAAAAGGGGAAGGGTTTAAACCACCATTCCGCCGACATTCTTTCCGCCATAGCTCCACAGTACTTGTAGTTACAAAAAAGCGGAAGAGTGCGTTGAGTACAGCTCGTCGAACTCTATCTTCAGTATAAAGGGCAACTCTCTATCCCCGCGCGTTTGGACGGGAGAGGCCGGCAAAATTTCAAAAAATGGTCATTTTGACCTTCCAAAACAGACTTTTTTCTACACAGGGAGAACGAAGGGGCTCAGAGGCCCGCCCTTTTAACTGTAGCATCCCGGCATCTTCCTTAATAATCACCGCTAAAATCCAGCAAATCCGTCGCACTTTTTTCTAGCCTTAATTTTTCGGTACCTAAAATATTTGAGTCTCTAATTCCGAAAATAATGGCCATACCGAGGAACTGGATGCGGCCCTGTATTCCCCCTTGAGATACTTCTTACACGATAGCATCAAAATGGCAATCGCGAACACTTTCTGATTTTCGAGAAAAAAAGGGGAAGGGTTTAAACCACCATTCCGCCGACATTCTTTCCGCCATAGCTCCACAGTACTTGTAGTTACAAAAAAGCGGAAGAGTGCGTTGAATACAGCTCGTCGAACTCTATCTTCAGTATAAAGGGCAACTCTCTATCCCCGCGCGTTTGGACGGGAGAGGCCAGCAAATTTTCAAAAAATGGTCATTTTGACCTTCCAAAACAGACTTTTTTCTACACAGGGAGAACGAAGGGGCTCAGAGGCCCGCCCTTTTAACTGTAGCATCCCGGCATCTTCCTTAATAATCACCGCTAAAATCCAGCAAATCCGTCGCACTTTTTTCTAGCCTTAATTTTTCGGTACCTAAAATATTTGAGTCTCTAATTCCGAAAATAATGGCCATACCGAGGAACTGGATGCGGCCCTGTATTCCCCCTTGAGATACTTCTTACACGATAGCATCAAAATGGCAATCGCGAACACTTTCTGATTTTCGAGAAAAAAAGGGGAAGGGTTTAAACCACCATTCCGCCGACATTCTTTCCGCCATAGCTCCACAGTACTTGTAGTTACAAAAAAGCGGAAGAGTGCGTTGAATACAGCTCGTCGAACTCTATCTTCAGTATAAAGGGCAACTCTCTATCCCCGCGCGTTTGGACGGGAGAGGCCAGCAAATTTTCAAAAAATGGTCATTTTGACCTTCCAAAACAGACTTTTTTCTACACAGGGAGAACGAAGGGGCTCAGAGGCCCGCCCTTTTAACTGTAGCATCCCGGCATCTTCCTTAATAATCACCGCTAAAATCCAGCAAATCCGTCGCACTTTTTTCTAGCCTTAATTTTTCGGTACCTAAAATATTTGAGTCTCTAATTCCGAAAATAATGGCCATACCGAGGAACTGGATGCGGCCCTGTATTCCCCCTTGAGATACTTCTTACACGATAGCATCAAAATGGCAATCGCGAACACTTTCTGATTTTCGAGAAAAAAAGGGGAAGGGTTTAAACCACCATTCCGCCGACATTCTTTCCGCCATAGCTCCACAGTACTTGTAGTTACAAAAAAGCGGAAGAGTGCGTTGAATACAGCTCGTCGAACTCTATCTTCAGTATAAAGGGCAACTCTCTATCCCCGCGCGTTTGGACGGGAGAGGCCGGCAAAATTTAAAAAAATGGTCATTTTGACCTTCCAAAACAGACTTTTTTCTGCACAGGGAGAACGAAGGGGCTCAGAGGCCCGCCCTGTTAACTGTAGCATCCCGGCATCTTCCTTAATAATCACCGCTAAAATCCAGCAAATCCGTCGCACTTTTTTCTAGCCTTAATTTTTCGGTACCTAAAATATTTGAGTCTCTAATTCCGAAAATAATGGCCATACCGAGGAACTGGATGCGGCCCTGTATTCCCCCTTGAGATACTTCTTACACGATAGCATCAAAATGGCAATCGCGAACACTTTCTGATTTTCGAGAAAAAAAGGGGAAGGGTTTAAACCACCATTCCGCCGACATTCTTTCCGCCATAGCTCCTCAGTACTTGTAGTTACAAAAAAGCGGAAGAGTGCGTTGAATACAGCTCGTCGAACTCTATCTTCAGTATAAAGGGCAACTCTCTATCCCCGCGCGTTTGGACGGGAGAGGGCGGCAAAATTTAAAAAAATGGTCATTTTGACCTTCCAAAACAGACTTTTTTCTACACAGGGAGAACGAAGGGGCTCAGAGGCCCGCCCTTTTAACTGTAGCATCCCGGCATCTTCCTTAATAATGACCGCTAAAATCCAGCAAATCCGTCGCACTTTTTTCTAGCCTTAATTTTTCGGTACCTAAAATATTTGAGTCTCTAATTCCGAAAATAATGGCCATACCGAGGAACTGGATGCGGCCCTGTATTCCCCCTTGAGATACTTCTTACACGATAGCATCAAAATGGCAATCGCGAACACTTTCTGATTTTCGAGAAAAAAAGGGGAAGGGTTTAAAACCACCATTCCGCCGACATTCTTTCCGCCATAGCTCCACAGTACTTGTAGTTACAAAAAAGCGGAAGAGTGCGTTGAATACAGCTCTTCGAACTCTATCTTCAGTATAAAGGGCAACTCTCTATCCCCGCGCGTTTGGACGGGAGAGGCCGGCAAAATTTCAAAAAATGGTCATTTTGACCTTCCAAAACAGACTTTTTTCTACACAGGGAGAACGAAGGGGCTCAGAGGCCCGCCCTTTTAACTGTAGCATCCCGGCATCTTCCTTAATAATCACCGCTAAAATCCAGCAAATCCGTCGCACTTTTTTCTAGCCTTAATTTTTCGGTACCTAAAATATTTGAGTCTTTAATTCCGAAAATAATGGCCATACCGAGGAACTGGATGCGGCCCTGTATTCCCCCTTGAGATACTTCTTACACGATAGCATCAAAATGGCAATCGCGAACACTTTCTGATTTTCGAGAAAAAAAGGGGAAGGGTTTAAACCACCATTCCGCCGACATTCTTTCCGCCATAGCTCCACAGTACTTGTAGTTACAAAAAAGCGGAAGAGTGCGTTGAATACAGCTCGTCGAACTCTATCTTCAGTATAAAGGGCAACTCTTTATCCCCGCGCGTTTGGACGGGAGAGGCCGGCAAAATTTCAAAAAATGGTCATTTTGACCTTCCAAAACAGACTTTTTTCTGCACAGGGAGAACGAAGGGGCTCAGAGGCCCGCCCTTTTAACTGTAGCATCCCGGCATCTTCCTTAATAATCACCGCTAAAATCCAGCAAATCCGTCGCACTTTTTTCTAGCCTTAATTTTTCGGTACCTAAAGTATTTGAGTCTCTAATTCCGAAAATAATGGCCATACCGAGGAACTGGATGCGGCCCTGTATTCCCCCTTGAGATACTTCTTACACGATAGCATCAAAATGGCAATCGCGAACACTTTCTGATTTTCGAGAAAAAAAGGGGAAGGGTTTAAACCACCATTCCGCCGACATTCTTTCCGCCATAGCTCCTCAGTACTTGTAGTTACAAAAAAGCGGAAGAGTGCGTTGAATACAGCTCGTCGAACTCTATCTTCAGTATAAAGGGCAACTCTCTATCCCCGCGCGTTTGGACGGGAGAGGGCGGCAAAATTTCAAAAAATGGTCATTTTGACCTTCCAAAACAGACTTTTTTCTACACAGGGAGAACGAAGGGGCTCAGAGGCCCGCCCTTTTAACTGTAGCATCCCGGCATCTTCCTTAATAATCACCGCTAAAATCCAGCAAATCCGTCGCACTTTTTTCTAGCCTTAATTTTTCGGTACCTAAAATATTTGAGTCTCTAATTCCGAAAATAATGGCCATACCGAGGAACTGGATGCGGCCCTGTATTCCCCCTTGAGATACTTCTTACACGATAGCATCAAAATGGCAATCGCGAACACTTTCTGATTTTCGAGAAAAAAAGGGGAAGGGTTTAAACCACCATTCCGCCGACATTCTTTCCGCCATAGCTCCACAGTACTTGTTGTTACAAAAAAGCGGAAGAGTGCGTTGAATACAGCTCGTCGAAGTCTATCTTCAGTATAAAGGGCAACTCTCTATCCCCGCGCGTTTGGACGGGAGAGGCGGGCAAAATTTCAAAAAATGGTCATTTTGACCTTCCAAAACAGACTTTTTTCTGCACAGGGAGAACGAAGGGGCTCAGAGGCCCGCCCTGTTAACTGTAGCATCCCGGCATCTTCCTTAATAATCACCGCTAAAATCCAGCAAATCCGTCGCACTTTTTTCTAGCCTTAATTTTTCGGTACCTAAAATATTTGAGTCTCTAATTCCGAAAATAATGGCCATACCGAGGAACTGGATGCGGCCCTGTATTCCCCCTTGAGATACTTCTTACACGATAGCATCAAAATGGCAATCGCGAACACTTTCTGATTTTCGAGAAAAAAAGGGGAAGGGTTTAAACCACCATTCCGCCGACATTCTTTCCGCCATAGCTCCTCAGTACTTGTAGTTACAAAAAAGCGGAAGAGTGCGTTGAATACAGCTCGTCGAACTCTATCTTCAGTATAAAGGGCAACTCTCTATCCCCGCGCGTTTGGACGGGAGAGGGCGGCAAAATTTAAAAAAATGGTCATTTTGACCTTCCAAAACAGACTTTTTTCTACACAGGGAGAACGAAGGGGCTCAGAGGCCCGCCCTTTTAACTGTAGCATCCCGGCATCTTCCTTAATAATGACCGCTAAAATCCAGCAAATCCGTCGCACTTTTTTCTAGCCTTAATTTTTCGGTACCTAAAATATTTGAGTCTCTAATTCCGAAAATAATGGCCATACCGAGGAACTGGATGCGGCCCTGTATTCCCCCTTGAGATACTTCTTACACGATAGCATCAAAATGGCAATCGCGAACACTTTCTGATTTTCGAGAAAAAAAGGGGAAGGGTTTAAAACCACCATTCCGCCGACATTCTTTCCGCCATAGCTCCACAGTACTTGTAGTTACAAAAAAGCGGAAGAGTGCGTTGAATACAGCTCTTCGAACTCTATCTTCAGTATAAAGGGCAACTCTCTATCCCCGCGCGTTTGGACGGGAGAGGCCAGCAAAATTTCAAAAAATGGTCATTTTGACCTTCCAAAACAGACTTTTTTCTACACAGGGAGAACGAAGGGGCTCAGAGGCCCGCCCTTTTAACTGTAGCATCCCGGCATCTTCCTTAATAATCACCGCTAAAATCCAGCAAATCCGTCGCACTTTTTTCTAGCCTTAATTTTTCGGTACCTAAAATATTTGAGTCTCTAATTCCGAAAATAATGGCCATACCGAGGAACTGGATGCGGCCCTGTATTCCCCCTTGAGATACTTCTTACACGATAGCATCAAAATGGCAATCGCGAACACTTTCTGATTTTCGAGAAAAAAAGGGGAAGGGTTTAAACCACCATTCCGCCGACATTCTTTCCGCCATAGCTCCACAGTACTTGTAGTTACAAAAAAGCGGAAGAGTGCGTTGAATACAGCTCGTCGAACTCTATCTTCAGTATAAAGGGCAACTCTTTATCCCCGCGCGTTTGGACGGGAGAGGCCGGCAAAATTTCAAAAAATGGTCATTTTGACCTTCCAAAACAGACTTTTTTCTGCACAGGGAGAACGAAGGGGCTCAGAGGCCCGCCCTTTTAACTGTAGCATCCCGGCATCTTCCTTAATAATCACCGCTAAAATCCAGCAAATCCGTCGCACTTTTTTCTAGCCTTAATTTTTCGGTACCTAAAGTATTTGAGTCTCTAATTCCGAAAATAATGGCCATACCGAGGAACTGGATGCGGCCCTGTATTCCCCCTTGAGATACTTCTTACACGATAGCATCAAAATGGCAATCGCGAACACTTTCTGATTTTCGAGAAAAAAAGGGGAAGGGTTTAAACCACCATTCCGCCGACATTCTTTCCGCCATAGCTCCTCAGTACTTGTAGTTACAAAAAAGCGGAAGAGTGCGTTGAATACAGCTCGTCGAACTCTATCTTCAGTATAAAGGGCAACTCTCTATCCCCGCGCGTTTGGACGGGAGAGGGCGGCAAAATTTCAAAAAATGGTCATTTTGACCTTCCAAAACAGACTTTTTTCTACACAGGGAGAACGAAGGGGCTCAGAGGCCCGCCCTTTTAACTGTAGCATCCCGGCATCTTCCTTAATAATCACCGCTAAAATCCAGCAAATCCGTCGCACTTTTTTCTAGCCTTAATTTTTCGGTACCTAAAATATTTGAGTCTCTAATTCCGAAAATAATGGCCATACCGAGGAACTGGATGCGGCCCTGTATTCCCCCTTGAGATACTTCTTACACGATAGCATCAAAATGGCAATCGCGAACACTTTCTGATTTTCGAGAAAAAAAGGGGAAGGGTTTAAACCACCATTCCGCCGACATTCTTTCCGCCATAGCTCCACAGTACTTGTTGTTACAAAAAAGCGGAAGAGTGCGTTGAATACAGCTCGTCGAAGTCTATCTTCAGTATAAAGGGCAACTCTCTATCCCCGCGCGTTTGGACGGGAGAGGCGGGCAAAATTTCAAAAAATGGTCATTTTGACCTTCCAAAACAGACTTTTTTCTGCACAGGGAGAACGAAGGGGCTCAGAGGCCCGCCCTGTTAACTGTAGCATCCCGGCATCTTCCTTAATAATCACCGCTAAAATCCAGCAAATCCGTCGCACTTTTTTCTAGCCTTAATTTTTCGGTACCTAAAATATTTGAGTCTCTAATTCCGAAAATAATGGCCATACCGAGGAACTGGATGCGGCCCTGTATTCCCCCTTGAGATACTTCTTACACGATAGCATCAAAATGGCAATCGCGAACACTTTCTGATTTTCGAGAAAAAAAGGGGAAGGGTTTAAACCACCATTCCGCCGACATTCTTTCCGCCATAGCTCCTCAGTACTTGTAGTTACAAAAAAGCGGAAGAGTGCGTTGAATACAGCTCGTCGAACTCTATCTTCAGTATAAAGGGCAACTCTTTATCCCCGCGCGTTTGGACGGGAGAGGCCGGCAAAATTTCAAAAAATGGTCATTTTGACCTTCCAAAACAGACTTTTTTCTGCACAGGGAGAACGAAGGGGCTCAGAGGCCCGCCCTTTTAACTGTAGCATCCCGGCATCTTCCTTAATAATCACCGCTAAAATCCAGCAAATCCGTCGCACTTTTTTCTAGCCTTAATTTTTCGGTACCTAAAGTATTTGAGTCTCTAATTCCGAAAATAATGGCCATACCGAGGAACTGGATGCGGCCCTGTATTCCCCCTTGAGATACTTCTTACACGATAGCATCAAAATGGCAATCGCGAACACTTTCTGATTTTCGAGAAAAAAAGGGGAAGGGTTTAAACCACCATTCCGCCGACATTCTTTCCGCCATAGCTCCTCAGTACTTGTAGTTACAAAAAAGCGGAAGAGTGCGTTGAATACAGCTCGTCGAACTCTATCTTCAGTATAAAGGGCAACTCTCTATCCCCGCGCGTTTGGACGGGAGAGGGCGGCAAAATTTCAAAAAATGGTCATTTTGACCTTCCAAAACAGACTTTTTTCTACACAGGGAGAACGAAGGGGCTCAGAGGCCCGCCCTTTTAACTGTAGCATCCCGGCATCTTCCTTAATAATCACCGCTAAAATCCAGCAAATCCGTCGCACTTTTTTCTAGCCTTAATTTTTCGGTACCTAAAATATTTGAGTCTCTAATTCCGAAAATAATGGCCATACCGAGGAACTGGATGCGGCCCTGTATTCCCCCTTGAGATACTTCTTACACGATAGCATCAAAATGGCAATCGCGAACACTTTCTGATTTTCGAGAAAAAAAGGGGAAGGGTTTAAACCACCATTCCGCCGACATTCTTTCCGCCATAGCTCCACAGTACTTGTTGTTACAAAAAAGCGGAAGAGTGCGTTGAATACAGCTCGTCGAACTCTATCTTCAGTATAAAGGGCAACTCTCTATCCCCGCGCGTTTGGACGGGAGAGGGCGGCAAAATTTCAAAAAATGGTCATTTTTACCTTCCAAAACAGACTTTTTTCTACACAGGGAGAACGAAGGGGCTCAGAGGCCCGCCCTTTTAACTGTAGCATCCCGGCATCTTCCTTAATAATCACCGCTAAAATCCAGCAAATCCGTCGCACTTTTTTCTAGCCTTAATTTTTCGGTACCTAAAATATTTGAGTCTCTAATTCCGAAAATAATGGCCATACCGAGGAACTGGATGCGGCCCTGTATTCCCCCTTGAGATACTTCTTACACGATAGCATCAAAATGGCAATCGCGAACACTTTCTGATTTTCGAGAAAAAAAGGGGAAGGGTTTAAAACCACCATTCCGCCGACATTCTTTCCGCCATAGCTCCACAGTACTTGTAGTTACAAAAAAGCGGAAGAGTGCGTTGAATACAGCTCTTCGAACTCTATCTTCAGTATAAAGGGCAACTCTCTATCCCCGCGCGTTTGGACGGGAGAGGCCGGCAAAATTTCAAAAAATGGTCATTTTGACCTTCCAAAACAGACTTTTTTCTACACAGGGAGAACGAAGGGGCTCAGAGGCCCGCCCTTTTAACTGTAGCATCCCGGCATCTTCCTTAATAATCACCGCTAAAATCCAGCAAATCCGTCGCACTTTTTTCTAGCCTTAATTTTTCGGTACCGAAAATATTTGAGTCTCTAATTCCGAAAATAATGGCCATACCGAGGAACTGGATGCGGCCCTGTATTCCCCCTTGAGATACTTCTTACACGATAGCATCAAAATGGCAATCGCGAACACTTTCTGATTTTCGAGAAAAAAAGGGGAAGGGTTTAAACCACCATTCCGCCGACATTCTTTCCGCCATAGCTCCACAGTACTTGTAGTTACAAAAAAGCGGAAGAGTGCGTTGAATACAGCTCGTCGAACTCTATCTTCAGTATAAAGGGCAACTCTTTATCCCCGCGCGTTTGGACGGGAGAGGCCGGCAAAATTTCAAAAAATGGTCATTTTGACCTTCCAAAACAGACTTTTTTCTGCACAGGGAGAACGAAGGGGCTCAGAGGCCCGCCCTTTTAACTGTAGCATCCCGGCATCTTCCTTAATAATCACCGCTAAAATCCAGCAAATCCGTCGCACTTTTTTCTAGCCTTAATTTTTCGGTACCTAAAGTATTTGAGTCTCTAATTCCGAAAATAATGGCCATACCGAGGAACTGGATGCGGCCCTGTATTCCCCCTTGAGATACTTCTTACACGATAGCATCAAAATGGCAATCGCGAACACTTTCTGATTTTCGAGAAAAAAAGGGGAAGGGTTTAAACCACCATTCCGCCGACATTCTTTCCGCCATAGCTCCTCAGTACTTGTAGTTACAAAAAAGCGGAAGAGTGCGTTGAATACAGCTCGTCGAACTCTATCTTCAGTATAAAGGGCAACTCTCTATCCCCGCGCGTTTGGACGGGAGAGGGCGGCAAAATTTCAAAAAATGGTCATTTTGACCTTCCAAAACAGACTTTTTTCTACACAGGGAGAACGAAGGGGCTCAGAGGCCCGCCCTTTTAACTGTAGCATCCCGGCATCTTCCTTAATAATCACCGCTAAAATCCAGCAAATCCGTCGCACTTTTTTCTAGCCTTAATTTTTCGGTACCTAAAATATTTGAGTCTCTAATTCCGAAAATAATGGCCATACCGAGGAACTGGATGCGGCCCTGTATTCCCCCTTGAGATACTTCTTACACGATAGCATCAAAATGGCAATCGCGAACACTTTCTGATTTTCGAGAAAAAAAGGGGAAGGGTTTAAAACCACCATTCCGCCGACATTCTTTCCGCCATAGCTCCACAGTACTTGTAGTTACAAAAAAGCGGAAGAGTGCGTTGAATACAGCTCTTCGAACTCTATCTTCAGTATAAAGGGCAACTCTCTATCCCCGCGCGTTTGGACGGGAGAGGCCGGCAAAATTTCAAAAAATGGTCATTTTGACCTTCCAAAACAGACTTTTTTCTACACAGGGAGAACGAAGGGGCTCAGAGGCCCGCCCTTTTAACTGTAGCATCCCGGCATCTTCCTTAATAATCACCGCTAAAATCCAGCAAATCCGTCGCACTTTTTTCTAGCCTTAATTTTTCGGTACCTAAAATATTTGAGTCTCTAATTCCGAAAATAATGGCCATACCGAGGAACTGGATGCGGCCCTGTATTCCCCCTTGAGATACTTCTTACACGATAGCATCAAAATGGCAATCGCGAACACTTTCTGATTTTCGAGAAAAAAAGGGGAAGGGTTTAAACCACCATTCCGCCGACATTCTTTCCGCCATAGCTCCACAGTACTTGTAGTTACAAAAAAGCGGAAGAGTGCGTTGAATACAGCTCGTCGAACTCTATCTTCAGTATAAAGGGCAACTCTTTATCCCCGCGCGTTTGGACGGGAGAGGCCGGCAAAATTTCAAAAAATGATCATTTTGACCTTCCAAAACAGACTTTTTTCTGCACAGGGAGAACGAAGGGGCTCAGAGGCCCGCCCTTTTAACTGTAGCATCCCGGCATCTTCCTTAATAATCACCGCTAAAATCCAGCAAATCCGTCGCACTTTTTTCTAGCCTTAATTTTTCGGTACCTAAAGTATTTGAGTCTCTAATTCCGAAAATAATGGCCATACCGAGGAACTGGATGCGGCCCTGTATTCCCCCTTGAGATACTTCTTACACGATAGCATCAAAATGGCAATCGCGAACACTTTCTGATTTTCGAGAAAAAAAGGGGAAGGGTTTAAACCACCATTCCGCCGACATTCTTTCCGCCATAGCTCCTCAGTACTTGTAGTTACAAAAAAGCGGAAGAGTGCGTTGAATACAGCTCGTCGAACTCTATCTTCAGTATAAAGGGCAACTCTCTATCCCCGCGCGTTTGGACGGGAGAGGGCGGCAAAATTTCAAAAAATGGTCATTTTGACCTTCCAAAACAGACTTTTTTCTACACAGGGAGAACGAAGGGGCTCAGAGGCCCGCCCTTTTAACTGTAGCATCCCGGCATCTTCCTTAATAATCACCGCTAAAATCCAGCAAATCCGTCGCACTTTTTTCTAGCCTTAATTTTTCGGTACCTAAAATATTTGAGTCTCTAATTCCGAAAATAATGGCCATACCGAGGAACTGGATGCGGCCCTGTATTCCCCCTTGAGATACTTCTTACACGATAGCATCAAAATGGCAATCGCGAACACTTTCTGATTTTCGAGAAAAAAAGGGGAAGGGTTTAAACCACCATTCCGCCGACATTCTTTCCGCCATAGCTCCACAGTACTTGTTGTTACAAAAAAGCGGAAGAGTGCGTTGAATACAGCTCGTCGAACTCTATCTTCAGTATAAAGGGCAACTCTCTATCCCCGCGCGTTTGGACGGGAGAGGGCGGCAAAATTTCAAAAAATGGTCATTTTGACCTTCCAAAACAGACTTTTTTCTACACAGGGAGAACGAAGGGGCTCAGAGGCCCGCCCTTTTAACTGTAGCATCCCGGCATCTTCCTTAATAATCACCGCTAAAATCCAGCAAATCCGTCGCACTTTTTTCTAGCCTTAATTTTTCGGTACCTAAAATATTTGAGTCTCTAATTCCGAAAATAATGGCCATACCGAGGAACTGGATGCGGCCCTGTATTCCCCCTTGAGATACTTCTTACACGATAGCATCAAAATGGCAATCGCGAACACTTTCTGATTTTCGAGAAAAAAAGGGGAAGGGTTTTTAACCACCATTCCGCCGACATTCTTTCCGCCATAGCTCCACAGTACTTGTAGTTACAAAAAAGCGGAAGAGTGCGTTGAATACAGCTCGTCGAACTCTATCTTCAGTATAAAGGGCAACTCTCTATCCCCGCGCGTTTGGACGGGAGAGGCCGGCAAAATTTCAAAAAATGGTCATTTTGACCTTCCAAAACAGACTTTTTTCTACACAGGGAGAACGAAGGGGCTCAGAGGCCCGCCCTTTTAACTGTAGCATCCCGGCATCTTCCTTAATAATCACCGCTAAAATCCAGCAAATCCGTCGCACTTTTTTCTAGCCTTAATTTTTCGGTACCTAAAATATTTGAGTCTCTAATTCCGAAAATAATGGCCATACCGAGGAACTGGATGCGGCCCTGTATTCCCCCTTGAGATACTTCTTACACGATAGCATCAAAATGGCAATCGCGAACACTTTCTGATTTTCGAGAAAAAAAGGGGAAGGGTTTAAACCACCATTCCGCCGACATTCTTTCCGCCATAGCTCCACAGTACTTGTAGTTACAAAAAAGCGGAAGAGTGCGTTGAATACAGCTCGTCGAACTCTATCTTCAGTATAAAGGGCAACTGTCTATCCCCGCGCGTTTGGACGGGAGAGGGCGGCAAAATTTCAAAAAATGGTCATTTTGACCTTCCAAAACAGACTTTTTTCTACACAGGGAGAACGAAGGGGCTCAGAGGCCCGCCCTTTTAACTGTAGCATCCCGGCATCTTCCTTAATAATCACCGCTAAAATCCAGCAAATCCGTCGCACTTTTTTCTAGCCTTAATTTTTCGGTACCTAAAATATTTGAGTCTCTAATTCCGAAAATAATGGCCATACCGAGGAACTGGATGCGGCCCTGTATTCCCCCTTGAGATACTTCTTACACGATAGCATCAAAATGGCAATCGCGAACACTTTCTGATTTTCGAGAAAAAAAGGGGAAGGGTTTAAACCACCATTCCGCCGACATTCTTTCCGCCATAGCTCCACAGTACTTGTAGTTACAAAAAAGCGGAAGAGTGCGTTGAATACAGCTCGTCGAACTCTATCTTCAGTATAAAGGGCAACTCTCTATCCCCGCGCGTTTGGACGGGAGAGGGCGGCAAAATTTCAAAAAATGGTCATTTTGACCTTCCAAAACAGACTTTTTTCTAACAGGGAGAACGAAGGGGCTCAGAGGCCCGCCCTTTTAACTGTAGCATCCCGGCATCTTCCTTAATAATCACCGCTAAAATCCAGCAAATCCGTCGCACTTTTTTCTAGCCTTAATTTTTCGGTACCTAAAATATTTGAGTCTCTAATTCCGAAAATAATGGCCATACCGAGGAACTGGATGCGGCCCTGTATTCCCCCTTGAGATACTTCTTACACGATAGCATCAAAATGGCAATCGCGAACACTTTCTGATTTTCGAGAAAAAAAGGGGAAGGGTTTAAACCACCATTCCGCCGACATTCTTTCCGCCATAGCTCCACAGTACTTGTAGTTACAAAAAAGCGGAAGAGTGCGTTGAATACAGCTCGTCGAACTCTATCTTCAGTATAAAGGGCAACTGTCTATCCCCGCGCGTTTGGACGGGAGAGGGCGGCAAAATTTCAAAAAATGGTCATTTTGACCTTCCAAAACAGACTTTTTTCTACACAGGGAGAACGAAGGGGCTCAGAGGCCCGCCCTTTTAACTGTAGCATCCCGGCATCTTCCTTAATAATCACCGCTAAAATCCAGCAAATCCGTCGCACTTTTTTCTAGCCTTAATTTTTCGGTACCTAAAATATTTGAGTCTCTAATTCCGAAAATAATGGCCATACCGAGGAACTGGATGCGGCCCTGTATTCCCCCTTGAGATACTTCTTACACGATAGCATCAAAATGGCAATCGCGAACACTTTCTGATTTTCGAGAAAAAAAGGGGAAGGGTTTAAACCACCATTCCGCCGACATTCTTTCCGCCATAGCTCCACAGTACTTGTAGTTACAAAAAAGCGGAAGAGTGCGTTGAATACAGCTCGTCGAACTCTATCTTCAGTATAAAGGGCAACTGTCTATCCCCGCGCGTTTGGACGGGAGAGGGCGGCAAAATTTCAAAAAATGGTCATTTTGACCTTCCAAAACAGACTTTTTTCTACACAGGGAGAACGAAGGGGCTCAGAGGCCCGCCCTTTTAACTGTAGCATCCCGGCATCTTCCTTAATAATCACCGCTAAAATCCAGCAAATCCGTCGCACTTTTTTCTAGCCTTAATTTTTCGGTACCTAAAATATTTGAGTCTCTAATTCCGAAAATAATGGCCATACCGAGGAACTGGATGCGGCCCTGTATTCCCCCTTGAGATACTTCTTACACGATAGCATCAAAATGGCAATCGCGAACACTTTCTGATTTTCGAGAAAAAAAGGGGAAGGGTTTAAACCACCATTCCGCCGACATTCTTTCCGCCATAGCTCCACAGTACTTGTAGTTACAAAAAAGCGGAAGAGTGCGTTGAATACAGCTCGTCGAACTCTATCTTCAGTATAAAGGGCAACTCTCTATCCCCGCGCGTTTGGACGGGAGAGGGCGGCAAAATTTCAAAAAATGGTCATTTTGACCTTCCAAAACAGACTTTTTTCTAACAGGGAGAACGAAGGGGCTCAGAGGCCCGCCCTTTTAACTGTAGCATCCCGGCATCTTCCTTAATAATCACCGCTAAAATCCAGCAAATCCGTCGCACTTTTTTCTAGCCTTAATTTTTCGGTACCTAAAATATTTGAGTCTCTAATTCCGAAAATAATGGCCATACCGAGGAACTGGATGCGGCCCTGTATTCCCCCTTGAGATACTTCTTACACGATAGCATCAAAATGGCAATCGCGAACACTTTCTGATTTTCGAGAAAAAAAGGGGAAGGGTTTAAACCACCATTCCGCCGACATTCTTTCCGCCATAGCTCCACAGTACTTGTAGTTACAAAAAAGCGGAAGAGTGCGTTGAATACAGCTCGTCGAACTCTATCTTCAGTATAAAGGGCAACTGTCTATCCCCGCGCGTTTGGACGGGAGAGGGCGGCAAAATTTCAAAAAATGGTCATTTTGACCTTCCAAAACAGACTTTTTTCTACACAGGGAGAACGAAGGGGCTCAGAGGCCCGCCCTTTTAACTGTAGCATCCCGGCATCTTCCTTAATAATCACCGCTAAAATCCAGCAAATCCGTCGCACTTTTTTCTAGCCTTAATTTTTCGGTACCTAAAATATTTGAGTCTCTAATTCCGAAAATAATGGCCATACCGAGGAACTGGATGCGGCCCTGTATTCCCCCTTGAGATACTTCTTACACGATAGCATCAAAATGGCAATCGCGAACACTTTCTGATTTTCGAGAAAAAAAGGGGAAGGGTTTAAACCACCATTCCGCCGACATTCTTTCCGCCATAGCTCCACAGTACTTGTAGTTACAAAAAAGCGGAAGAGTGCGTTGAATACAGCTCGTCGAACTCTATCTTCAGTATAAAGGGCAACTGTCTATCCCCGCGCGTTTGGACGGGAGAGGGCGGCAAAATTTCAAAAAATGGTCATTTTGACCTTCCAAAACAGACTTTTTTCTACACAGGGAGAACGAAGGGGCTCAGAGGCCCGCCCTTTTAACTGTAGCATCCCGGCATCTTCCTTAATAATCACCGCTAAAATCCAGCAAATCCGTCGCACTTTTTTCTAGCCTTAATTTTTCGGTACCTAAAATATTTGAGTCTCTAATTCCGAAAATAATGGCCATACCGAGGAACTGGATGCGGCCCTGTATTCCCCCTTGAGATACTTCTTACACGATAGCATCAAAATGGCAATCGCGAACACTTTCTGATTTTCGAGAAAAAAAGGGGAAGGGTTTAAACCACCATTCCGCCGACATTCTTTCCGCCATAGCTCCACAGTACTTGTAGTTACAAAAAAGCGGAAGAGTGCGTTGAATACAGCTCGTCGAACTCTATCTTCAGTATAAAGGGCAACTCTCTATCCCCGCGCGTTTGGACGGGAGAGGCCGGCAAAATTTCAAAAAATGGTCATTTTGACCTTCCAAAACAGACTTTTTTCTAACAGGGAGAACGAAGGGGCTCAGAGGCCCGCCCTTTTAACTGTAGCATCCCGGCATCTTCCTTAATAATCACCGCTAAAATCCAGCAAATCCGTCGCACTTTTTTCTAGCCTTAATTTTTCGGTACCTAAAATATTTGAATCTCTAATTCCGAAAATAATGGCCATACCGAGGAACTGGATGCGGCCCTGTATTCCCCCTTGAGATACTTCTTACACGATATCATCAAAATGGCAATCGCGAACACTTTCTGATTTTCGAGAAAAAAAGGGGAAGGGTTTAAACCACCATTCCGCCGACATTCTTTCCGCCATAGCTCCACAGTACTTGTAGTTACAAAAAAGCGGAAGAGTGCGTTGAATACAGCTCGTCGAACTCTATCTTCAGTATAAAGGGCAACTCTCTATCCCCGCGCGTTTGGACGGGAGAGGCCGGCAAAATTTCAAAAAATGGTCATTTTGACCTTCCAAAACAGACTTTTTTCTACACAGGGAGAACGAAGGGGCTCAGAGGCCCGCCCTTTTAACTGTAGCATCCCGGCATCTTCCTTAATAATCACCGCTAAAATCCAGCAAATCCGTCGCACTTTTTTCTAGCCTTAATTTTTCGGTACCTAAAATATTTGAGTCTCTAATTCCGAAAATAATGGCCATACCGAGGAACTGGATGCGGCCCTGTATTCCCCCTTGAGATACTTCTTACACGATAGCATCAAAATGGCAATCGCGAACACTTTCTGATTTTCGAGAAAAAAAGGGGAAGGGTTTAAACCACCATTCCGCCGACATTCTTTCCGCCATAGCTCCACAGTACTTGTAGTTACAAAAACGCGGAAGAGTGCGTTGAATACAGCTCGTCGAACTCTATCTTCAGTATAAAGGGCAACTCTCTATCCCCGCGCGTTTGGACGGGAGAGGCCGGCAAAATTTCAAAAAATGGTCATTTTGACCTTCCAAAACAGACTTTTTTCTACACAGGGAGAACGAAGGGGCTCAGAGGCCCGCCCTTTTAACTGTAGCATCCCGGCATCTTCCTTAATAATCACCGCTAAAATCCAGCAAATCCGTCGCACTTTTTTCTAGCCTTAATTTTTCGGTACCTAAAATATTTGAGTCTCTAATTCCGAAAATAATGGCCATACCGAGGAACTGGATGCGGCCCTGTATTCCCCCTTGAGATACTTCTTACACGATAGCATCAAAATGGCAATCGCGAACACTTTCTGATTTTCGAGAAAAAAAGGGGAAGGGTTTAAACCACCATTCCGCCGACATTCTTTCCGCCATAGCTCCACAGTACTTGTAGTTACAAAAAAGCGGAAGAGTGCGTTGAATACAGCTCGTCGACCTCTATCTTCAGTATAAAGGGCAACTCTCTATCCCCGCGCGTTTGGACGGGAGAGGCCGGCAAAATTTCAGAAAATGGTCATTTTGACCTTCCAAAACAGACTTTTTTCTACACAGGGAGAACGAAGGGGCTCAGAGGCCCGCCCTTTTAACTGTAGCATCCCGGCATCTTCCTTAATAATCAATGCTAAAATCCAGCAAATCCGTCGCATTTTTTTCTAGCCTTAACTTTTCGGTACCTAAAATATTTGAGTCTCTAATTCCGAAAATAATGGCCATACCGAGGAACTGGATGCGGCCCTGTATTCCCCCTTGAGATACTTCTTACACGATAGCATCAAAATGGCAATCGCGAACACTTTCTGATTTTCGAGAAAAAAAGGGGAAGGGTTTAAACCACCATTCCGCCGACATTCTTTCCGCCATAGCTCCACAGTACTTGTAGTTACAAAAAAGCGGAAGAGTGCGTTGAATACAGCTCGTCGAACTCTATCTTCAGTATAAAGGGCAACTCTCTATCCCCGCGCGTTTGGACGGGAGAGGGCGGCAAAATTTCAAAAAATGGTCATTTTGACCTTCCAAAACAGACTTTTTTCTACACAGGGAGAACGAAGGGGCTCAGAGGCCCGCCCTTTTAACTGTAGCATCCCGGCATCTTCCTTAATAATCACCGCTAAAATCCAGCAAATCCGTCGCACTTTTTTCTAGCCTTAATTTTTCGGTACCTAAAATATTTGAGTCTCTAATTCCGAAAATAATGGCCATACCGAGGAACTGGATGCGGCCCTGTATTCCCCCTTGAGATACTTCTTACACGATAGCATCAAAATGGCAATCGCGAACACTTTCTGATTTTCGAGAAAAAAAGGGGAAGGGTTTAAACCACCATTCCGCCGACATTCTTTCCGCCATAGCTCCACAGTACTTGTAGTTACAAAAAAGCGGAAGAGTGCGTTGAAAACAGCTCGTCGAACTCTATCTTCAGTATAAAGGGCAACTCTCTATCCCCGCGCGTTTGGACGGGAGAGGCCGGCAAAATTTCAAAAAATGGTCATTTTGACCTTCCAAAACAGACTTTTTTCTACACAGGGAGAACGAAGGGGCTCAGAGGCCCGCCCTTTTAACTGTAGCATCCCGGCATCTTCCTTAATAATCACCGCTAAAATCCAGCAAATCCGTCGCACTTTTTTCTAGCCTTAATTTTTCGGTACCTAAAATATTTGAGTCTCTAATTCCGAAAATAATGGCCATACCGAGGAACTGGATGCGGCCCTGTATTCCCCCTTGAGATACTTCTTACACGATAGCATCAAAATGGCAATCGCGAACACTTTCTGATTTTCCGCCGACATTCTTTCCGCCATAGCTCCACAGTACTTGTAGTTACAAAAAAGCGGAAGAGTGCGTTGAATACAGCTCGTCGAACTCTATCTTCAGTATAAAGGGCAACTCTCTATCCCCGCGCGTTTGGACGGGAGAGGCCGGCAAAATTTCAAAAAATGGTCATTTTGACCTTCCAAAACAGACTTTTTTCTACACAGGGAGAACGAAGGGGCTCAGAGGCCCGCCCTTTTAACTGTAGCATCCCGGCATCTTCCTTAATAATCACCGCTAAAATCCAGCAAATCCGTCGCACTTTTTTCTAGCCTTAATTTTTCGGTACCTAAAATATTTGAGTCTCTAATTCCGAAAATAATGGCCATACCGAGGAACTGGATGCGGCCCTGTATTCCCCCTTGAGATACTTCTTACACGATAGCATCAAAATGGCAATCGCGAACACTTTCTGATTTTCGAGAAAAAAAGGGGAAGGGTTTAAACCACCATTCCGCCGACATTCTTTCCGCCATAGCTCCACAGTACTTGTAGTTACAAAAAAGCGGAAGAGTGCGTTGAATACAGCTCGTCGAACTCTATCTTCAGTATAAAGGGCAACTCTCTATCCCCGCGCGTTTGGACGGGAGAGGCCGGCAAAATTTCAAAAAATGGTCATTTTGACCTTCCAAAACAGACTTTTTTCTACACAGGGAGAACGAAGGGGCTCAGAGGCCCGCCCTTTTAACTGTAGCATCCCGGCATCTTCCTTAATAATCACCGCTAAAATCCAGCAAATCCGTCGCACTTTTTTCTAGCCTTAATTTTTCGGTACCTAAAATATTTGAGTCTCTAATTCCGAAAATAATGGCCATACCGAGGAACTGGATGCGGCCCTGTATTCCCCCTTGAGATACTTCTTACACGATAGCATCAAAATGGCATTCGCGAACACTTTCTGATTTTCGAGAAAAAAAGGGGAAGGGTTTAAACCACCATTCCGCCGACATTCTTTCCGCCATAGCTCCACAGTACTTGTAGTTACAAAAAAGCGGAAGAGTGCGTTGAATACAGCTCGTCGAACTCTATCTTCAGTATAAAGGGCAACTGTCTATCCCCGCGCGTTTGGACGGGAGAGGGCGGCAAAATTTCAAAAAATGGTCATTTTGACCTTCCAAAACAGACTTTTTTCTACACAGGGAGAACGAAGGGGCTCAGAGGCCCGCCCTTTTAACTGTAGCATCCCGGCATCTTCCTTAATAATCACCGCTAAAATCCAGCAAATCCGTCGCACTTTTTTCTAGCCTTAATTTTTCGGTACCTAAAATATTTGAGTCTCTAATTCCGAAAATAATGGCCATACCGAGGAACTGGATGCGGCCCTGTATTCCCCCTTGAGATACTTCTTACACGATAGCATCAAAATGGCAATCGCGAACACTTTCTGATTTTCGAGAAAAAAAGGGGAAGGGTTCACCATTCCGCCGACATTCTTTCCGCCATAGCTCCACAGTACTTGTAGTTACAAAAAAGCGGAAGAGTGCGTTGAATACAGCTCGTCGAACTCTATCTTCAGTATAAAGGGCAACTCTCTATCCCCGCGCGTTTGGACGGGAGAGGCCGGCAAAATTTCAAAAAATGGTCATTTTGACCTTCCAAAACAGACTTTTTTCTACACAGGGAGAACGAAGGGGCTCAGAGGCCCGCCCTTTTAACTGTAGCATCCCGGCATCTTCCTTAATAATCACCGCTAAAATCCAGCAAATCCGTCGCACTTTTTTCTAGCCTTAATTTTTCGGTACCTAAAATATTTGAGTCTCTAATTCCGAAAATAATGGCCATACCGAGGAACTGGATGCGGCCCTGTATTCCCCCTTGAGATACTTCTTACACGATAGTATCAAAATGGCAATCGCGAACACTTTCTGATTTCCGCCGACATTCTTTCCGCCATAGCTCCACAGTACTTGTAGTTACAAAAAGCGGAAGAGTGGGTTGAATACAGCTCGTCGAACTCTATCTTCAGTATAAAGGGCAACTCTCTATCCCCGCGCGTTTGGACGGGAGAGGGCGGCAAAATTTCAAAAAATGGTCATTTTGACCTTCCAAAACAGACTTTTTTCTACACAGGGAGAACGAAGGGGCTCAGAGGCCCGCCCTTTTAACTGTAGCATCCCGGCATCTTCCTTAATAATCACCGCTAAAATCCAGCAAATCCGTCGCACTTTTTTCTAGCCTTAATTTTTCGGTACCTAAAATATTTGAGTCTCTAATTCCGAAAATAATGGCCATACCGAGGAACTGGATGCGGCCCTGTATTCCCCCTTGAGATACTTCTTACACGATAGCATCAAAATGGCAATCGCGAACACTTTCTGATTTTCGAGAAAAAAAGGGGAAGGGTTTAAACCACCATTCCGCCGACATTCTTTCCGCCATAGCTCCACAGTACTTGTAGTTACAAAAAAGCGGAAGAGTGGGTTGAATACAGCTCGTCGAACTCTATCTTCAGTATAAAGGGCAACTCCCTATCCCCGCGCGTTTGGACGGGAGAGGCCGGCAAAATTTCAAAAAATGGTCATTTTGACCTTCCAAAACAGACTTTTTTCTACACAGGGAGAACGAAGGGGCTCAGAGGCCCGCCCTTTTAACTGTAGCATCCCGGCATCTTCCTTAATAATCACCGCTAAAATCCAGCAAATCCGTCGCACTTTTTTCTAGCCTTAATTTTTCGGTACCTAAAATATTTGAGTCTCTAATTCCGAAAATAATGGCCATACCGAGGAACTGGATGCGGCCCTGTATTCCCCATTGAGATACTTCTTACACGATAGCATCAAAATGGCAATCGCGAACACTTTCTGATTTTCGAGAAAAAAAGGGGAAGGGTTTAAACCACCATTCCGCCGACATTCTTTCCGCCATAGCTCCACAGTACTTGTAGTTACAAAAACGCGGAAGAGTGCGTTGAATACAGCTCGTCGAACTCTATCTTCAGTATAAAGGGCAACTCTCTATCCCCGCGCGTTTGGACGGGAGAGGCCGGCAAAATTTCAAAAAATGGTCATTTTGACCTTCCAAAACAGACTTTTTTCTACACAGGGAGAACGAAGGGGCTCAGAGGCCCGCCCTTTTAACTGTAGCATCCCGGCATCTTCCTTAATAATCACCGCTAAAATCCAGCAAATCCGTCGCACTTTTTTCTAGCCTTAATTTTTCGGTACCTAAAATATTTGAGTCTCTAATTCCGAAAATAATGGCCATACCGAGGAACTGGATGTGGCCCTGTATTCCCCCTTGAGATACTTCTTACACGATAGCATCAAAATGGCAATCGCGAACACTTTCTGATTTTCGAGAAAAAAAGGGGAAGGGTTTAAACCACCATTCCGCCGACATTCTTTCCGCCATAGCTCCACAGTACTTTTAGTTACAAAAAAGCGGAAGAGTGCGTTGAATACAGCTCGTCGAACTGTATCTTCAGTATAAAGGGCAACTCTCTATCCCCGCGCGTTTGGACGGGAGAGGGCGGCAAAATTTCAAAAAATGGTCATTTTTACCTTCCAAAACAGACTTTTTTCTACACAGGGAGAACGAAGGGGCTCAGAGGCCCGCCCTTTTAACTGTAGCATCCCGGCATCTTCCTTAATAATCACCGCTAAAATCCAGCAAATCCGTCGCACTTTTTTCTAGCCTTAATTTTTCGGTACCTAAAATATTTGAGTCTCTAATTCCGAAAATAATGGCCATACCGAGGAACTGGATGCGGCCCTGTATTCCCCCTTGAGATACTTCTTACACGATAGCATCAAAATGGCAATCGCGAACACTTTCTGATTTTCGAGAAAAAAGGGGAAGGGTTTAAACCACCATTCCGCCGACATTCTTTCCGCCATAGCTCCACAGTACTTGTAGTTACAAAAAAGCGGAAGAGTGCGTTGAATACAGCTCGTCGAACTCTATCTTCAGTATAAAGGGCAACTCTCTATCCCCGCGCGTTTGGACGGGAGAGGCCGGCAAAATTTCAAAAAATGGTCATTTTGACCTTCCAAAACAGACTTTTTTCTACACAGGGAGAACGAAGGGGCTCAGAGGCCCGCCCTTTTAACTGTAGCATCCCGGCATCTTCCTTAATAATCACCGCTAAAATCCAGCAAATCCGTCGCACTTTTTTCTAGCCTTAATTTTTCGGTACCTAAAATATTTGAGTCTCTAATTCCGAAAATAATGGCCATACCGAGGAACTGGATGCGGCCCTGTATTCCCCCTTGAGATACTTCTTACACGATAGCATCAAAATGGCAATCGCGAACACTTTCTGATTTTCGAGAAAAAAAGGGGAAGGGTTTAAACCACCATTCCGCCGACATTCTTTCCGCCATAGCTCCACAGTACTTGTAGTTACAAAAAAGCGGAAGAGTGCGTTGAATACAGCTCGTCGAACTCTATCTTCAGTATAAAGGGCAACTCTCTATCCCCGCGCGTTTGGACGGGAGAGGCCGGCAAAATTTCAAAAAATGGTCATTTTGACCTTCCAAAACAGACTTTTTTCTACACAGGGAGAACGAAGGGGCTCAGAGGCCCGCCCTTTTAACTGTAGCATCCCGGCATCTTCCTTAATAATCACCGCTAAAATCCAGCAAATCCGTCGCACTTTTTTCTAGCCTTAATTTTTCGGTACCTAAAATATTTGAGTCTCTAATTCCGAAAATAATGGCCATACCGAGGAACTGGATGCGGCCCTGTATTCCCCCTTGAGATACTTCTTACACGATAGCATCAAAATGGCAATCGCGAACACTTTCTGATTTTCGAGAAAAAAAGGGGAAGGGTTTAAACCACCATTCCGCCGACATTCTTTCCGCCATAGCTCCACAGTACTTGTAGTTACAAAAAAGCGGAAGAGTGCGTTGAATACAGCTCGTCGAACTCTATCTTCAGTATAAAGGGCAACTCTCTATCCCCGCGCGTTTGGACGGGAGAGGGCGGCAAAATTTCAAAAAATGGTCATTTTGACCTTCCAAAACAGACTTTTTTCTACACAGGGAGAACGAAGGGGCTCAGAGGCCCGCCCTTTTAACTGTCGCATCCCGGCATCTTCCTTAATAATCACCGCTAAAATCCAGCAAATCCGTCGCACTTTTTTCTAGCCTTAATTTTTCGGTACCTAAAATATTTGAGTCTCTAATTCCGAAAATAATGGCCATACCGAGGAACTGGATGCGGCCCTGTATTCCCCCTTGAGATACTTCTTACACGATAGTATCAAAATGGCAATCGCGAACACTTTCTGATTTCCGCCGACATTCTTTCCGCCATAGCTCCACAGTACTTGTAGTTACAAAAAAGCGGAAGAGTGCGTTGAAAACAGCTCGTCGAACTCTATCTACAGTATAAAGGGCAACTCTCTATCCCCGCGCGTTTCGACGGGAGAGGCCGGCAAAATTTCAAAAAATGGTCATTTTGACCTTCCAAAACAGACTTTTTTCTACACAGGGAGAACGAAGGGGCTCAGAGGCCCGCCCTTTTAACTGTAGCATCCCGGCATCTTCCTTAATAATCACCGCTAAAATCCAGCAAATCCGTCGCACTTTTTTCTAGCCTTAATTTTTCGGTACCTAAAATATTTGAGTCTCTAATTCCGAAAATAATGGCCATACCGAGGAACTGGATGCGGCCCTGTATTCCCCCTTGAGATACTTCTTACACGATAGCATCAAAATGGCAATCGCGAACACTTTCTGATTTTCGAGAAGAAAAGGGGAAGGGTTTAAACCACCATTCCGCCGACATTCTTTCCGCCATAGCTCCACAGTATTTGTAGTTACAAAAAAGCGGAAGAGTGCGTTGAATACAGCTCGTCGAACTCTATCTTCAGTATAAAGGGCAACTCTCTATCCCCGCGCGTTTGGACGGGAGAGGCCGGCAAAATTTCAAAAAATGGTCATTTTGACCTTCCAAAACAGACTTTTTTCTACACAGGGAGAACGAAGGGGCTCAGAGGCCCGCCCTTTTAACTGTAGCATCCCGGCATCTTCCTTAATAATCACCGCTAAAATCCAGCAAATCCGTCGCACTTTTTTCTAGCCTTAATTTTTCGGTACCTAAAATATTTGAGTCTCTAATTCCGAAAATAATGGCCATACCGAGGAACTGGATGCGGCCCTGTATTCCCCATTGAGATACTTCTTACACGATAGCATCAAAATGGCAATCGCGAACACTTTCTGATTTTCGAGAAAAAAAGGGGAAGGGTTTAAACCACCATTCCGCCGACATTCTTTCCGCCATAGCTCCACAGTACTTGTAGTTACAAAAACGCGGAAGAGTGCGTTGAATACAGCTCGTCGAACTCTATCTTCAGTATAAAGGGCAACTCTCTATCCCCGCGCGTTTGGACGGGAGAGGCCGGCAAAATTTCAAAAAATGGTCATTTTGACCTTCCAAAACAGACTTTTTTCTACACAGGGAGAACGAAGGGGCTCAGAGGCCCGCCCTTTTAACTGTAGCATCCCGGCATCTTCCTTAATAATCACCGCTAAAATCCAGCAAATCCGTCGCACTTTTTTCTAGCCTTAATTTTTCGGTACCTAAAATATTTGAGTCTCTAATTCCGAAAATAATGGCCATACCGAGGAACTGGATGTGGCCCTGTATTCCCCCTTGAGATACTTCTTACACGATAGCATCAAAATGGCAATCGCGAACACTTTCTGATTTTCGAGAAAAAAAGGGGAAGGGTTTAAACCACCATTCCGCCGACATTCTTTCCGCCATAGCTCCACAGTACTTTTAGTTACAAAAAAGCGGAAGAGTGCGTTGAATACAGCTCGTCGAACTGTATCTTCAGTATAAAGGGCAACTCTCTATCCCCGCGCGTTTGGACGGGAGAGGGCGGCAAAATTTCAAAAAATGGTCATTTTGACCTTCCAAAACAGACTTTTTTCTACACAGGGAGAACGAAGGGGCTCAGAGGCCCGCCCTTTTAACTGTAGCATCCCGGCATCTTCCTTAATAATCACCGCTAAAATCCAGCAAATCCGTCGCACTTTTTTCTAGCCTTAATTTTTCGGTACCTAAAATATTTGAGTCTCTAATTCCGAAAATAATGGCCATACCGAGGAACTGGATGCGGCCCTGTATTCCCCCTTGAGATACTTCTTACACGATAGCATCAAAATGGCAATCGCGAACACTTTCTGATTTTCGAGAAAAAAAGGGGAAGGGTTTAAACCACCATTCCGCCGACATTCTTTCCGCCATAGCTCCACAGTACTTGTAGTTACAAAAAAGCGGAAGAGTGCGTTGAATACAGCTCGTCGAACTCTATCTTCAGTATAAAGGGCAACTCTCTATCCCCGCGCGTTTGGACGGGAGAGGCCGGCAAAATTTCAAAAAATGGTCATTTTGACCTTCCAAAACAGACTTTTTTCTACACAGGGAGAACGAAGGGGCTCAGAGGCCCGCCCTTTTAACTGTAGCATCCCGGCATCTTCCTTAATAATCACCGCTAAAATCCAGCAAATCCGTCGCACTTTTTTCTAGCCTTAATTTTTCGGTACCTAAAATATTTGAGTCTCTAATTCCGAAAATAATGGCCATACCGAGGAACTGGATGCGGCCCTGTATTCCCCCTTGAGATACTTCTTACACGATAGCATCAAAATGGCAATCGCGAACACTTTCTGATTTTCGAGAAAAAAAGGGGAAGGGTTTAAACCACCATTCCGCCGACATTCTTTCCGCCATAGCTCCACAGTACTTGTAGTTACAAAAAAGCGGAAGAGTGCGTTGAATACAGCTCGTCGAACTCTATCTTCAGTATAAAGGGCAACTCTCTATCCCCGCGCGTTTGGACGGGAGAGGCCGGCAAAATTTCAAAAAATGGTCATTTTGACCTTCCAAAACAGACTTTTTTCTACACAGGGAGAACGAAGGGGCTCAGAGGCCCGCCCTTTTAACTGTAGCATCCCGGCATCTTCCTTAATAATCACCGCTAAAATCCAGCAAATCCGTCGCACTTTTTTCTAGCCTTAATTTTTCGGTACCTAAAATATTTGAGTCTCTAATTCCGAAAATAATGGCCATACCGAGGAACTGGATGCGGCCCTGTATTCCCCCTTGAGATACTTCTTACACGATAGCATCAAAATGGCAATCGCGAACACTTTCTGATTTTCGAGAAAAAAAGGGGAAGGGTTTAAACCACCATTCCGCCGACATTCTTTCCGCCATAGCTCCACAGTACTTGTAGTTACAAAAAAGCGGAAGAGTGCGTTGAATACAGCTCGTCGAACTCTATCTTCAGTATAAAGGGCAACTCTCTATCCCCGCGCGTTTGGACGGGAGAGGGCGGCAAAATTTCAAAAAATGGTCATTTTGACCTTCCAAAACAGACTTTTTTCTACACAGGGAGAACGAAGGGGCTCAGAGGCCCGCCCTTTTAACTGTCGCATCCCGGCATCTTCCTTAATAATCACCGCTAAAATCCAGCAAATCCGTCGCACTTTTTTCTAGCCTTAATTTTTCGGTACCTAAAATATTTGAGTCTCTAATTCCGAAAATAATGGCCATACCGAGGAACTGGATGCGGCCCTGTATTCCCCCTTGAGATACTTCTTACACGATAGTATCAAAATGGCAATCGCGAACACTTTCTGATTTCCGCCGACATTCTTTCCGCCATAGCTCCACAGTACTTGTAGTTACAAAAAAGCGGAAGAGTGCGTTGAAAACAGCTCGTCGAACTCTATCTACAGTATAAAGGGCAACTCTCTATCCCCGCGCGTTTCGACGGGAGAGGCCGGCAAAATTTCAAAAAATGGTCATTTTGACCTTCCAAAACAGACTTTTTTCTACACAGGGAGAACGAAGGGGCTCAGAGGCCCGCCCTTTTAACTGTAGCATCCCGGCATCTTCCTTAATAATCACCGCTAAAATCCAGCAAATCCGTCGCACTTTTTTCTAGCCTTAATTTTTCGGTACCTAAAATATTTGAGTCTCTAATTCCGAAAATAATGGCCATACCGAGGAACTGGATGCGGCCCTGTATTCCCCCTTGAGATACTTCTTACACGATAGCATCAAAATGGCAATCGCGAACACTTTCTGATTTTCGAGAAGAAAAGGGGAAGGGTTTAAACCACCATTCCGCCGACATTCTTTCCGCCATAGCTCCACAGTACTTGTAGTTACAAAAAAGCGGAAGAGTGCGTTGAATACAGCTCGTCGAACTCTATCTTCAGTATAAAGGGCAACTCTCTATCCCCGCGCGTTTGGACGGGAGAGGCCGGCAAAATTTCAAAAAATGGTCATTTTGACCTTCCAAAACAGACTTTTTTCTACACAGGGAGAACGAAGGGGCTCAGAGGCCCGCCCTTTTAACTGTAGCATCCCGGCATCTTCCTTAATAATCACCGCTAAAATCCAGCAAATCCGTCGCACTTTTTTCTAGCCTTAATTTTTCGGTACCTAAAATATTTGAGTCTCTAATTCCGAAAATAATGGCCATACCGAGGAACTGGATGCGGCCCTGTATTCCCCCTTGAGATACTTCTTACACGATAGCATCAAAATGGCAATCGCGAACACTTTCTGATTTTCGAGAAAAAAAGGGGAAGGGTTTAAACCACCATTCCGCCGACATTCTTTCCGCCATAGCTCCACAGTACTTGTAGTTACAAAAAAGCGGAAGAGTGCGTTGAATACAGCTCGTCGAACTCTATCTTCAGTATAAAGGGCAACTCTCTATCCTCGCGCGTTTGGACGGGAGAGGGCGGCAAAATTTAAAAAAATGGTCATTTTGACCTTCCAAAACAGACTTTTTTCTACACAGGGAGAACGAAGGGGCTCAGAGGCCCGCCCTTTTAACTGTAGCATCCCGGCATCTTCCTTAATAATCACCGCTAAAATCCAGCAAATCCGTCGCACTTTTTTCTAGCCTTAATTTTTCGGTACCTAAAATATTTGAGTCTCTAATTCCGAAAATAATGGCCATACCGAGGAACTGGATGCGGCCCTGTATTCCCCCTTGAGATACTTCTTACACGATAGCATCAAAATGGCAATCGCGAACACTTTCTGATTTTCGAGAAAAAAAGGGGAAGGGTTTACCATTCCGCCGACATTCTTTCCGCCATAGCTCCACAGTACTTGTAGTTACAAAAAAGCGGAAGAGTGCGTTGAATACAGCTCGTCGAACTCTATCTTCAGTATAAAGGGCAACTCTCTATCCCCGCGCGTTTGGACGGGAGAGGGCGGCAAAATTTCAAAAAATGGTCATTTTGACCTTCCAAAACAGACTTTTTTCTACACAGGGAGAACGAAGGGGCTCAGAGGCCCGCCCTTTTAACTGTAGCATCCCGCCATCTTCCTTAATAATCACCGCTAAAATCCAGCAAATCCGTCGCACTTTTTTCTAGCCTTAATTTTTCGGTACCTAAAATATTTGAGTCTCTAATTCCGAAAATAATGGCCATACCGAGGAACTGGATGCGGCCCTGTATTCCCCCTTGAGATACTTCTTACACGATAGTATCAAAATGGCAATCGCGAACACTTTCTGATTTCCGCCGACATTCTTTCCGCCATAGCTCCACAGTACTTGTAGTTACAAAAAGCGGAAGAGTGCGTTGAATACAGCTCGTCGAACTCTATCTTCAGTATAAAGGGCAACTCTCTATCCCCGCGCGTTTGGACGGGAGAGGCCGGCAAAATTTCAAAAAATGGTCATTTTGACCTTCCAAAACAGACTTTTTTCTACACAGGGAGAACGAAGGGGCTCAGAGGCCCGCCCTTTTAACTGTAGCATCCCGGCATCTTCCTTAATAATCACCGCTAAAATCCAGCAAATCCGTCGCACTTTTTTCTAGCCTTAATTTTTCGGTACCTAAAATATTTGAGTCTCTAATTCCGAAAATAATGGCCATACCGAGGAACTGGATGCGGCCCTGTATTCCCCCTTGAGATACTTCTTACACGATAGCATCAAAATGGCAATCGCGAACACTTTCTGATTTTCGAGAAAAAAAGGGGAAGGGTTTAAACCACCATTCCGCCGACATTCTTTCCGCCATTGCTCCACAGTACTTGTAGTTACAAAAAAGCGGAAGAGTGGGTTGAATACAGCTCGTCGAACTCTATCTTCAGTATAAAGGGCAACTCTCTATCCCCGCGCGTTTGGACGGGAGAGGGCGGCAAAATTTCAAAAAATGGTCATTTTGACCTTCCAAAACAGACTTTTTTCTACACAGGGAGAACGAAGGGGCTCAGAGGCCCGCCCTTTTAACTGTAGCATCCCGGCATCTTCCTTAATAATCACCGCTAAAATCCAGCAAATCCGTCGCACTTTTTTCTAGCCTTAATTTTTCGGTACCTAAAATATTTGAGTCTCTAATTCCGAAAATAATGGCCATACCGAGGAACTGGATGCGGCCCTGTATTCCCCCTTGAGATACTTCTTACACGATAGCATCAAAATGGCAATCGCGAACACTTTCTGATTTTCGAGAAAAAAAGGGGAAGGGTTTAAACCACCATTCCGCCGACATTCTTTCCGCCATAGCTCCACAGTACTTGTAGTTACAAAAAAGCGGAAGAGTGCGTTGAATACAGCTCGTCGAACTCTATCTTCAGTATAAAGGGCAACTCTCTATCCCCGCGCGTTTGGACGGGAGAGGCCGGCAAAATTTCAAAAAATGGTCATTTTGACCTTCCAAAACAGACTTTTTTCTACACAGGGAGAACGAAGGGGCTCAGAGGCCCGCCCTTTTAACTGTAGCATCCCGGCATCTTCCTTAATAATCACCGCTAAAATCCAGCAAATCCGTCGCACTTTTTTCTAGCCTTAATTTTTCGGTACCTAAAATATTTGAGTCTCTAATTCCGAAAATAATGGCCATACCGAGGAACTGGATGCGGCCCTGTATTCCCCCTTGAGATACTTCTTACACGATAGCATCAAAATGGCAATCGCGAACACTTTCTGATTTTCGAGAAAAAAAGGGGAAGGGTTTAAACCACCATTCCGCCGACATTCTTTCCGCCATAGCTCCACAGTACTTGTAGTTACAAAAAAGCGGAAGAGTGGGTTGACTACAGCTCGTCGATCTCTATCTTCAGTATAAAGGGCAACTCTCTATCCCCGCGCGTTTGGACGGGAGAGGCCGGCAAAATTTCAAAAAATGGTCATTTTGACCTTCCAAAACAGACTTTTTTCTACACAGGGAGAACGAAGGGGCTCAGAGGCCCGCCCTTTTAACTGTAGCATCCCGGCATCTTCCTTAATAATCACCGCTAAAATCCAGCAAATCCGTCGCACTTTTTTCTAGCCTTAATTTTTCGGTACCTAAAATATTTGAGTCTCTAATTCCGAAAATAATGGCCATACCGAGGAACTGGATGCGGCCCTGTATTCCCCCTTGAGATACTTCTTACACGATAGCATCAAAATGGCAATCGCGAACACTTTCTGATTTTCGAGAAAAAAAGGGGAAGGGTTTAAACCACCATTCCGCCGACATTCTTTCCGCCATAGCTCCACAGTACTTGTAGTTACAAAAAAGCGGAAGAGTGCGTTGAATACAGCTCGTCGAACTCTATCTTCAGTATAAAGGGCAACTCTCTATCCCCGCGCGTTTCGACGGGAGAGGCCGGCAAAATTTCAAAAAATGGTCATTTTGACCTTCCAAAACAGACTTTTTTCTACACAGGGAGAACGAAGGGGCTCAGAGGCCCGCCCTTTTAACTGTAGCATCCCGGCATCTTCCTTAATAATCACCGCTAAAATCCAGCAAATCCGTCGCACTTTTTTCTAGCCTTAATTTTTCGGTACCTAAAATATTTGAGTCTCTAATTCCGAAAATAATGGCCATACCGAGGAACTGGATGCGGCCCTGTATTCCCCCTTGAGATACTTCTTACACAATAGCATCAAAATGGCAATCGCGAACACTTTCTGATTTTCGACATTCTTTCCGCCATAGCTCCACAGTACTTGTAGTTACAAAAAAGCGGAAGAGTGGGTTGAATACAGCTCGTCGAACTCTATCTTCAGTATAAAGGGCAACTCTCTATCCCCGCGCGTTTGGACGGGAGAGGGCGGCAAAATTTCAAAAAATGGTCATTTTGACCTTCCAAAACAAACTTTTTTCTACACAGGGAGAACGAAGGGGTCAGAGGCCCGCCCTTTTAACTGTAGCATCCCGGCATCTTCCTTAATAATCACCGCTAAAATCCAGCAAATCCGTCGCACTTTTTTCTAGCCTTAATTTTTCGGTACCTAAAATATTTGAGTCTCTAATTCCGAAAATAATGGCCATACCGAGGAACTGGATGCGGCCCTGTATTCCCCCTTGAGATACTTCTTAAACGATAGCATCAAAATGGCAATCGCGAACACTTTCTGATTTTCGAGAAAAAAAGGGGAAGGGTTTAAACCACCATTCCGCCGACATTCTTTCCGCCATAGCTCCACAGTACTTGTAGTTACAAAAAAGCGGAAGAGTGCGTTGAATACAGCTCGTCGAACTCTATCTTCAGTATAAAGGGCAACTCTCTATCCCCGCGCGTTTGGACGGGAGAGGCCGGCAAAATTTCAAAAAATGGTCATTTTGACCTTCCAAAACAGACTTTTTTCTACACAGGGAGAACGAAGGGGCTCAGAGGCCCGCCCTTTTAACTGTAGCATCCCGGCATCTTCCTTAATAATCACCGCTAAAATCCAGCAAATCCGTCGCACTTTTTTCTAGCCTTAATTTTTCGGTACCTAAAATATTTGAGTCTCTAATTCCGAAAATAATGGCCATACCGAGGAACTGGATGCGGCCCTGTATTCCCCCTTGAGATACTTCTTACACGATAGCATCAAAATGGCAATCGCGAACACTTTCTGATTTTCGAGAAAAAAAGGGGAAGGGTTTAAACCACCATTCCGCCGACATTCTTTCCGCCATAGCTCCACAGTACTTGTAGTTACAAAAAAGCGGAAGAGTGCGTTGAATACAGCTCGTCGAACTCTATCTTCAGTATAAAGGGCAACTCTCTATCCCCGCGCGTTTGGACGGGAGAGGCCGGCAAAATTTCAAAAAATGGTCATTTTGACCTTCCAAAACAGACTTTTTTCTACACAGGGAGAACGAAGGGGCTCAGAGGCCCGCCCTTTTAACTGTAGCATCCCGGCATCTTCCTTAATAATCACCGCTAAAATCCAGCAAATCCGTCGCACTTTTTTCTAGCCTTAATTTTTCGGTACCTAAAATATTTGAGTCTCTAATTCCGAAAATAATGGCCATACCGAGGAACTGGATGCGGCCCTGTATTCCCCCTTGAGATACTTCTTACACGATAGCATCAAAATGGCAATCGCGAACACTTTCTGATTTTCGAGAAAAAAAGGGGAAGGGTTTAAACCACCATTCCGCCGACATTCTTTCCGCCATAGCTCCACAGTACTTGTAGTTACAAAAAAGCGGAAGAGTGGGTTGAATACAGCTCGTCGATCTCTATCTTCAGTATAAAGGGCAACTCTCTATCCCCGCGCGTTTGGACGGGAGAGGCCGGCAAAATTTCAAAAAATGGTCATTTTGACCTTCCAAAACAGACTTTTTTCTACACAGGGAGAACGAAGGGGCTCAGAGGCCCGCCCTTTTAACTGTAGCATCCCGGCATCTTCCTTAATAATCACCGCTAAAATCCAGCAAATCCGTCGCACTTTTTTCTAGCCTTAATTTTTCGGTACCTAAAATATTTGAGTCTCTAATTCCGAAAATAATGGCCATACCGAGGAACTGGATGCGGCCCTGTATTCCCCCTTGAGATACTTCTTACACGATAGCATCAAAATGGCAATCGCGAACACTTTCTGATTTTCGAGAAAAAAAGGGGAAGGGTTTAAACCACCATTCCGCCGACATTCTTTCCGCCATAGCTCCACAGTACTTGTAGTTACAAAAAAGCGGAAGAGTGCGTTGAATACAGCTCGTCGAACTCTATCTTCAGTATAAAGGGCAACTCTCTATCCCCGCGCGTTTGGACGGGAGAGGGCGGCAAAATTTCAAAAAATGGTCATTTTGCCTTCCAAAACAGACTTTTTTCTACACAGGGAGAACGAAGGGGCTCAGAGGCCCGCCCTTTTAACTGTAGCAACCCGGCATCTTCCTTAATAATCACCGCTAAAATCCAGCAAATCCGTCGCACTTTTTTCTAGCCTTAATTTTTCGGTACCTAAAATATTTGAGTCTCTAATTCCGAAAATAATGGCCATACCGAGGAACTGGATGCGGCCCTGTATTCCCCCTTGAGATACTTCTTACACGATAGCATCAAAATGGCAATCGCGAACACTTTCTGATTTTCGAGAAAAAAAGGGGAAGGGTTTAAACCACCATTCCGCCGACATTCTTTCCGCCATAGCTCCACAGTACTTGTAGTTACAAAAAAGCGGAAGAGTGCGTTGAATACAGCTCGTCGAACTCTATCTTCAGTATAAAGGGCAACTCTCTATCCCCGCGCGTTTGGACGGGAGAGGCCGGCAAAATTTCAAAAAATGGTCATTTTGACCTTCCAAAACAGACTTTTTTCTACACAGGGAGAACGAAGGGGCTCAGAGGCCCGCCCTTTTAACTGTAGCATCCCGGCATCTTCCTTAATAATCACCGCTAAAATCCAGCAAATCCGTCGCACTTTTTTCTAGCCTTAATTTTTCGGTACCTAAAATATTTGAGTCTCTAATTCCGAAAATAATGGCCATACCGAGGAACTGGATGCGGCCCTGTATTCCCCCTTGAGATACTTCTTACACGATAGCATCAAAATGGCAATCGCGAACACTTTCTGATTTTCGACATTTTTTCCGCCATAGCTCCACAGTACTTGTAGTTACAAAAAAGCGGAAGAGTGGGTTGAATACAGCTCGTCGAACTCTATCTTCAGTATAAAGGGCAACTCTCTATCCCCGCGCGTTTGGACGGGAGAGGGCGGCAAAATTTCAAAAAATGGTCATTTTGACCTTCCAAAACAAACTTTTTTCTACACAGGGAGAACGAAGGGGTCAGAGGCCCGCCCATTTAACTGTAGCATCCCGGCATCTTCCTTAATAATCACCGCTAAAATTCAGCAAATCCGTCGCACTTTTTTCTAGCCTTAATTTTTCGGTACCTAAAATATTTGAGTCTCTAATTCCGAAAATAATGGCCATACCGAGGAACTGGATGCGGCCCTGTATTCCCCCTTGAGATACTTCTTACACGATAGCATCAAAATGGCAATCGCGAACACTTTCTGATTTTCGAGAAAAAAAGGGGAAGGGTTTAAACCACCATTCCGCCGACATTCTTTCCGCCATAGCTCCACAGTACTTGTAGTTACAAAAAAGCGGAAGAGTGCGTTGAATACAGCTCGTCGAACTCTATCTTCAGTATAAAGGGCAACTCTCTATCCCCGCGCGTTTGGACGGGAGAGGCCGGCAAAATTTCAAAAAATGGTCATTTTGACCTTCCAAAACAGACTTTTTTCTACACAGGGAGAACGAAGGGGCTCAGAGGCCCGCCCTTTTAACTGTAGCATCCCGGCATCTTCCTTAATAATCACCGCTAAAATCCAGCAAATCCGTCGCACTTTTTTCTAGCCTTAATTTTTCGGTACCTAAAATATTTGAGTCTCTAATTCCGAAAATAATGGCCATACCGAGGAACTGGATGCGGCCCTGTATTCCCCCTTGAGATACTTCTTACACGATAGCATCAAAATGGCAATCGCGAACACTTTCTGATTTTCGAGAAAAAAAGGGGAAGGGTTTAAACCACCATTCCGCCGACATTCTTTCCGCCATAGCTCCACAGTACTTGTATTACAAAAAAGCGGAAGAGTGGGTTGAATACAGCTCGTCGAACTCTATCTTCAGTATAAAGGGCAACTCTCTATCCCCGCGCGTTTGGACGGGAGAGGCCGGCAAAATTTCAAAAAATGGTCATTTTGACCTTCCAAAACAGACTTTTTTCTACACAGGGAGAACGAAGGGGCTCAGAGGCCCGCCCTTTTAACTGTAGCATCCCGGCATCTTCCTTAATAATCACCGCTAAAATCCAGCAAATCCGTCGCACTTTTTTCTAGCCTTAATTTTTCGGTACCTAAAATATTTGAGTCTCTAATTCCGAAAATAATGGCCATACCGAGGAACTGGATGCGGCCCTGTATTCCCCCTTGAGATACTTCTTACACGATAGCATCAAAATGGCAATCGCGAACACTTTCTGATTTTCGAGAAAAAAAGGGGAAGGGTTTAAACCACCATTCCGCCGACATTCTTTCCGCCATAGCTCCACAGTACTTGTAGTTACAAAAAAGCGGAAGAGTGGGTTGAATACAGCTCGTCGAACTCTATCTTCAGTATAAAGGGCAACTCTCTATCCCCGCGCGTTTGGACGGGAGAGGGCGGCAAAATTTCAAAAAATGGTCATTTTGACCTTCCAAAACAGACTTTTTTCTACACAGGGAGAACGAAGGGGTCAGAGGCCCGCCCTTTTAACTGTAGCATCCCGGCATCTTCCTTAATAATCACCGCTAAAATCCAGCAAATCCGTCGCACTTTTTTCTAGCCTTAATTTTTCGGTACCTAAAATATTTGAGTCTCTAATTCCGAAAATAATGGCCATACCGAGGAACTGGATGCGGCCCTGTATTCCCCCTTGAGATACTTCTTACACGATAGCATCAAAATGGCAATCGCGAACACTTTCTGATTTTCGAGAAAAAAAGGGGAAGGGTAACCACCATTCCGCCGACATTCTTTCCGCCATAGCTCCAGAGTACTTGTAGTTACAAAAAAGCGGAAGAGTGGGTTGAATACAGCTCGTCGAACTCTATCTTCAGTATAAAGGGCAACTCTCTATCCCCGCGCGTTTGGACGGGAGAGGCCGGCAAAATTTCAAAAAATGGTCATTTTGACCTTCCAAAACAGACTTTTTTCTACACAGGGAGAACGAAGGGGCTCAGAGGCCCGCCCTTTTAACTGTAGCATCCCGGCATCTTCCTTAATAATCACCGCTAAAATCCAGCAAATCCGTCGCACTTTTTTCTAGCCTTAATTTTTCGGTACCTAAAATATTTGAGTCTCTAATTCCGAAAATAATGGCCATACCGAGGAACTGGATGCGGCCCTGTATTCCCCCTTGAGATACTTCTTACACGATAGCATCAAAATGGCAATCGCGAACACTTTCTGATTTTCGAGAAAAAAAGGGGAAGGGTTTAAACCACCATTCCGCCGACATTCTTTCCGCCATAGCTCCACAGTACTTGTAGTTACAAAAAAGCGGAAGAGTGCGTTGAATACAGCTCGTCGAACTCTATCTTCAGTATAAAGGGCAACTCTCTATCCCCGCGCGTTTCGACGGGAGAGGCCGGCAAAATTTCAAAAAATGGTCATTTTGACCTTCCAAAACAGACTTTTTTCTACACAGGGAGAACGAAGGGGCTCAGAGGCCCGCCCTTTTAACTGTAGCATCCCGGCATCTTCCTTAATAATCACCGCTAAAATCCAGCAAATCCGTCGCACTTTTTTCTAGCCTTAATTTTTCGGTACCTAAAATATTTGAGTCTCTAATTCCGAAAATAATGGCCATACCGAGGAACTGGATGCGGCCCTGTATTCCCCCTTGAGATACTTCTTACACGATAGCATCAAAATGGCAATCGCGAACACTTTCTGATTTTCGAGAAAAAAAGGGGAAGGGTTTAAACCACCATTCCGCCGACATTCTTTCCGCCATAGCTCCACAGTACTTGTAGTTACAAAAAAGCGGAAGAGTGGGTTGAATACAGCTCGTCGATCTCTATCTTCAGTATAAAGGGCAACTCTCTATCCCCGCGCGTTTGGACGGGAGAGGCCGGCAAAATTTCAAAAAATGGTCATTTTAACCTTCCAAAACAGACTTTTTTCTACACAGGGAGAACGAAGGGGCTCAGAGGCCCGCCCTTTTAACTGTAGCATCCCGGCATCTTCCTTAATAATCACCGCTAAAATCCAGCAAATCCGTCGCACTCTTTTCTAGCCTTAATTTTTCGGTACCTAAAATATTTGAGTCTCTAATTCCGAAAATAATGGCCATACCGAGGAACTGGATGCGGCCCTGTATTCCCCCTTGAGATACTTCTTACACGATAGCATCAAAATGGCAATCGCGAACACTTTCTGATTTTCGAGAAAAAAAGGGGAAGGGTTTAAACCACCATTCCGCCGACATTCTTTCCGCCATAGCTCCACAGTACTTGTAGTTACAAAAAAGCGGAAGAGTGCGTTGAATACAGCTCGTCGAACTCTATCTTCAGTATAAAGGGCAACTCTCTATCCCCGCGCGTTTGGACGGGAGAGGCCGGCAAAATTTCAAAAAATGGTCATTTTGACCTTCCAAAACAGACTTTTTTCTACACAGGGAGAACGAAGGGGCTCAGAGGCCCGCCCTTTTAACTGTAGCATCCCGGCATCTTCCTTAATAATCACCGCTAAAATCCAGCAAATCCGTCGCACTTTTTTCTAGCCTTAATTTTTCGGTACCTAAAATATTTGAGTCTCTAATTCCGAAAATAATGGCCATACCGAGGAACTGGATGCGGCCCTGTATTCCCCCTTGAGATACTTCTTACACGATAGCATCAAAATGGCAATCGCGAACACATTCTGATTTTCGAGAAAAAAAGGGGAAGGGTTTTAAACCACCATTCCGCCGACATTCTTTCCGCCATAGCTCCACAGTACTTCTAGTTACAAAAAAGCGGAAGAGTGCGTTGAATACAGCTCGTCGAACTCTATCTTCAGTATAAAGGGCAACTCTCTATCCCCGCGCGTTTGGACGGGAGAGGGCGGCAAAATTTCAAAAAATGGTCATTTTGCCTTCCAAAACAGACTTTTTTCTACACAGGGAGAACGAAGGGGCTCAGAGGCCCGCCCTTTTAACTGTAGCAACCCGGCATCTTCCTTAATAATCACCGCTAAAATCCAGCAAATCCGTCGCACTTTTTTCTAGCCTTAATTTTTCGGTACCTAAAATATTTGAGTCTCTAATTCCGAAAATAATGGCCATACCGAGGAACTGGATGCGGCCCTGTATTCCCCCTTGAGATACTTCTTACACGATAGCATCAAAATGGCAATCGCGAACACTTTCTGATTTTCGAGAAAAAAAGGGGAAGGGTTTAAACCACCATTCCGCCGACATTCTTTCCGCCATAGCTCCACAGTACTTGTAGTTACAAAAAAGCGGAAGAGTGCGTTGAATACAGCTCGTCGAACTCTATCTTCAGTATAAAGGGCAACTCTCTATCCCCGCGCGTTTGGACGGGAGAGGCCGGCAAAATTTCAAAAAATGGTCATTTTGACCTTCCAAAACAGACTTTTTTCTACACAGGGAGAACGAAGGGGCTCAGAGGCCCGCCCTTTTAACTGTAGCATCCCGGCATCTTCCTTAATAATCACCGCTAAAATCCAGCAAATCCGTCGCACTTTTTTCTAGCCTTAATTTTTCGGTACCTAAAATATTTGAGTCTCTAATTCCGAAAATAATGGCCATACCGAGGAACTGGATGCGGCCCTGTATTCCCCCTTGAGATACTTCTTACACGATAGCATCAAAATGGCAATCGCGAACACTTTCTGATTTTCGACATTCTTTCCGCCATAGCTCCACAGTACTTGTAGTTACAAAAAAGCGGAAGAGTGGGTTGAATACAGCTCGTCGAACTCTATCTTCAGTATAAAGGGCAACTCTCTATCCCCGCGCGTTTGGACGGGAGAGGGCGGCAAAATTTCAAAAAATGGTCATTTTGACCTTCCAAAACAAACTTTTTTCTACACAGGGAGAACGAAGGGGTCAGAGGCCCGCCCATTTAACTGTAGCATCCCGGCATCTTCCTTAATAATCACCGCTAAAATTCAGCAAATCCGTCGCACTTTTTTCTAGCCTTAATTTTTCGGTACCTAAAATATTTGAGTCTCTAATTCCGAAAATAATGGCCATACCGAGGAACTGGATGCGGCCCTGTATTCCCCCTTGAGATACTTCTTACACGATAGCATCAAAATGGCAATCGCGAACACTTTCTGATTTTCGAGAAAAAAAGGGGAAGGGTTTAAACCACCATTCCGCCGACATTCTTTCCGCCATAGCTCCACAGTACTTGTAGTTACAAAAAAGCGGAAGAGTGCGTTGAATACAGCTCGTCGAACTCTATCTTCAGTATAAAGGGCAACTCTCTATCCCCGCGCGTTTGGACGGGAGAGGCCGGCAAAATTTCAAAAAATGGTCATTTTGACCTTCCAAAACAGACTTTTTTCTACACAGGGAGAACGAAGGGGCTCAGAGGCCCGCCCTTTGAACTGTAGCATCCCGGCATCTTCCTTAATAATCACCGCTAAAATCCAGCAAATCCGTCGCACTTTTTTCTAGCCTTAATTTTTCGGTACCTAAAATATTTGAGTCTCTAATTCCGAAAATAATGGCCATACCGAGGAACTGGATGCGGCCCTGTATTCCCCCTTGAGATACTTCTTACACGATAGCATCAAAATGGCAATCGCGAACACTTTCTGATTTTCGAGAAAAAAAGGGGAAGGGTTTAAACCACCATTCCGCCGACATTCTTTCCGCCATAGCTCCACAGTACTTGTATTACAAAAAAGCGGAAGAGTGGGTTGAATACAGCTCGTCGAACTCTATCTTCAGTATAAAGGGCAACTCTCTATCCCCGCGCGTTTGGACGGGAGAGGCCGGCAAAATTTCAAAAAATGGTCATTTTGACCTTCCAAAACACACTTTTTTCTACACAGGGAGAACGAAGGGGCTCAGAGGCCCGCCCTTTTAACTGTAGCATCCCGGCATCTTCCTTAATAATCACCGCTAAAATCCAGCAAATCCGTCGCACTTTTTTCTAGCCTTAATTTTTCGGTACCTAAAATATTTGAGTCTCTAATTCCGAAAATAATGGCCATACCGAGGAACTGGATGCGGCCCTGTATTCCCCCTTGAGATACTTCTTACACGATAGCATCAAAATGGCAATCGCGAACACTTTCTGATTTTCGAGAAAAAAAGGGGAAGGGTTTAAACCACCATTCCGCCGACATTCTTTCCGCCATAGCTCCACAGTACTTGTAGTTACAAAAAAGCGGAAGAGTGGGTTGAATACAGCTCGTCGAACTCTATCTTCAGTATAAAGGGCAACTCTCTATCCCCGCGCGTTTGGACGGGAGAGGGCGGCAAAATTTCAAAAAATGGTCATTTTGACCTTCCAAAACAGACTTTTTTCTACACAGGGAGAACGAAGGGGTCAGAGGCCCGCCCTTTTAACTGTAGCATCCCGGCATCTTCCTTAATAATCACCGCTAAAATCCAGCAAATCCGTCGCACTTTTTTCTAGCCTTAATTTTTCGGTACCTAAAATATTTGAGTCTCTAATTCCGAAAATAATGGCCATACCGAGGAACTGGATGCGGCCCTGTATTCCCCCTTGAGATACTTCTTACACGATAGCATCAAAATGGCAATCGCGAACACTTTCTGATTTTCGAGAAAAAAAGGGGAAGGGTAACCACCATTCCGCCGACATTCTTTCCGCCATAGCTCCAGAGTACTTGTAGTTACAAAAAAGCGGAAGAGTGGGTTGAATACAGCTCGTCGAACTCTATCTTCAGTATAAAGGGCAACTCTCTATCCCCGCGCGTTTGGACGGGAGAGGCCGGCAAAATTTCAAAAAATGGTCATTTTGACCTTCCAAAACAGACTTTTTTCTACACAGGGAGAACGAAGGGGCTCAGAGGCCCGCCCTTTTAACTGTAGCATCCCGGCATCTTCCTTAATAATCACCGCTAAAATCCAGCAAATCCGTCGCACTTTTTTCTAGCCTTAATTTTTCGGTACCTAAAATATTTGAGTCTCTAATTCCGAAAATAATGGCCATACCGAGGAACTGGATGCGGCCCTGTATTCCCCCTTGAGATACTTCTTACACGATAGCATCAAAATGGCAATCGCGAACACTTTCTGATTTTCGAGAAAAAAAGGGGTAGGGTTTAAACCACCATTCCGCCGACATTCTTTCCGCCATAGCTCCACAGTACTTGTAGTTACAAAAAAGCGGAAGAGTGCGTTGAATACAGCTCGTCGAACTCTATCTTCAGTATAAAGGGCAACTCTCTATCCCCGCGCGTTTCGACGGGAGAGGCCGGCAAAATTTCAAAAAATGGTCATTTTGACCTTCCAAAACAGACTTTTTTCTACACAGGGAGAACGAAGGGGCTCAGAGGCCCGCCCTTTTAACTGTAGCATCCCGGCATCTTCCTTAATAATCACCGCTAAAATCCAGCAAATCCGTCGCACTTTTTTCTAGCCTTAATTTTTCGGTACCTAAAATATTTGAGTCTCTAATTCCGAAAATAATGGCCATACCGAGGAACTGGATGCGGCCCTGTATTCCCCCTTGAGATACTTCTTACACGATAGCATCAAAATGGCAATCGCGAACACTTTCTGATTTTCGAGAAAAAAAGGGGAAGGGTTTAAACCACCATTCCGCCGACATTCTTTCCGCCATAGCTCCACAGTACTTGTAGTTACAAAAAAGCGGAAGAGTGGGTTGAATACAGCTCGTCGATCTCTATCTTCAGTATAAAGGGCAACTCTCTATCCCCGCGCGTTTGGACGGGAGAGGCCGGCAAAATTTCAAAAAATGGTCATTTTAACCTTCCAAAACAGACTTTTTTCTACACAGGGAGAACGAAGGGGCTCAGAGGCCCGCCCTTTTAACTGTAGCATCCCGGCATCTTCCTTAATAATCACCGCTAAAATCCAGCAAATCCGTCGCACTCTTTTCTAGCCTTAATTTTTCGGTACCTAAAATATTTGAGTCTCTAATTCCGAAAATAATGGCCATACCGAGGAACTGGATGCGGCCCTGTATTCCCCCTTGAGATACTTCTTACACGATAGCATCAAAATGGCAATCGCGAACACTTTCTGATTTTCGAGAAAAAAAGGGGAAGGGTTTAAACCACCATTCCGCCGACATTCTTTCCGCCATAGCTCCACAGTACTTGTAGTTACAAAAAAGCGGAAGAGTGCGTTGAATACAGCTCGTCGAACTCTATCTTCAGTATAAAGGGCAACTCTCTATCCCCGCGCGTTTGGACGGGAGAGGCCGGCAAAATTTCAAAAAATGGTCATTTTGACCTTCCAAAACAGACTTTTTTCTACACAGGGAGAACGAAGGGGCTCAGAGGCCCGCCCTTTTAACTGTAGCATCCCGGCATCTTCCTTAATAATCACCGCTAAAATCCAGCAAATCCGTCGCACTTTTTTCTAGCCTTAATTTTTCGGTACCTAAAATATTTGAGTCTCTAATTCCGAAAATAATGGCCATACCGAGGAACTGGATGCCTCCCTGTATTCCCCCTTGAGATACTTCTTACACGATAGCATCAAAATGGCAATCGCGAACACATTCTGATTTTCGAGAAAAAAAGGGGAAGGGTTTTAAACCACCATTCCGCCGACATTCTTTCCGCCATAGCTCCACAGTACTTCTAGTTACAAAAAAGCGGAAGAGTGCGTTGAATACAGCTCGTCGAACTCTATCTTCAGTATAAAGGGCAACTCTTTATCCCCGCGCGTTTGGACGGGAGAGGCCGGCAAACTTTAAAAAAATGGTCATTTTGACCTTCCTAAACAGACTTTTTTCTACACAGGGAGAACGAAGGGGCTCAGAGGCCCGCCCTTTTAACTGTAGCATCCCGGCATCTTCCTTAATAATCACCGCTAAAATCCAGCAAATCCGTCGCACTTTTTTCTAGCCTTAATTTTTCGGTACCTAAAATATTTGAGTCTCTAATTCCGAAAATAATGGCCATACCGAGGAACTGGATGCGGCCCTGTATTCCCCCTTGAGATACTTCTTACACGATAGCATCAAAATGGCAATCGCGAACACTTTCTGATTTTCGAGAAAAAAAGGGGAAGGGTTTAAACCACCATTCCGCCGACATTCTTTCCGCCATAGCTCCACAGTACTTGTAGTTACAAAAAAACGGAAGAGTGCGTTGAATACAGCTCGTCGAACTCTATCTTCAGTATAAAGGGCAACTCTCTATCCCCGCGCGTTTGGACGGGAGAGGCCGGCAAAATTTCAAAAAATGGTCATTTTGACCTTCCAAAACAGACTTTTTTCTACACAGGGAGAACGAAGGGGCTCAGAGGCCCGCCCTTTTAACTGTAGCATCCCGGCATCTTCCTTAATAATCACCGCTAAAATCCAGCAAATCCGTCGCACTTTTTTCTAGCCTTAATTTTTCGGTACCTAAAATATTTGAGTCTCTAATTCCGAAAATAATGGCCATACCGAGGAACTGGATGCGGCCCTGTATTCCCCCTTGAGATACTTCTTACACGATAGCATCAAAATGGCAATCGCGAACACTTTCTGATTTTCGAGAAAAAAAGGGGAAACCACCATTCCGCCGACATTCTTTCCGCCATAGCTCCACAGTACTTGTAGTTACAAAAAAGCGGAAGAATGGGTTGAATACAGCTCGTCGAACTCTATCTTCAGTATAAAGGGCAACTCTCTATCCCCGCGCGTTTGGACGGGAGAGGCCGGCAAAATTTCAAAAAATGGTCATTTTGACCTTCCAAAACAGACTTTTTTCTACACAGGGAGAACGAAGGGGCTCAGAGGCCCGCCCTTTTAACTGTAGCATCCCGGCATCTTCCTTAATAATCACCGCTAAAATCCAGCAAATCCGTCGCACCTTTTGCTAGCCTTAATTTTTCGGTACCTAAAATATTTGAGTCTCTAATTCCGAAAATAATGGCCATACCGAGGAACTGGATGCGGCCCTGTATTCCCCCTTGAGATACTTCTTACACGATAGCATCAAAATGGCAATCGCGAACACTTTCTGATTTTCGAGAAAAAAAGGGGAAGGGTTTTAAACCACCATTCCGCCGACATTCTTTCCGCCATAGCTCCACAGTACTTGTAGTTACAAAAAAGCGGAAGAGTGCGTTGAATACAGCTCGTCGAACTCTATCTTCAGTATAAAGGGCAACTCTTTATCCCCGCGCGTTTGGACGGGAGAGGCCGGCAAACTTTAAAAAAATGGTCATTTTGACCTTCCAAAACAGACTTTTTTCTACACAGGGAGAACGAAGGGGCTCAGAGGCCCGCCCTTTTAACTGTAGCATCCCGGCATCTTCCTTAATAATCACCGCTAAAATCCAGCAAATCCGTCGCACTCTTTTCTAGCCTTAATTTTTCGGTACCTAAAATATTTGAGTGTCTAATTCCGAAAATAATGGCCATACCGAGGAACTGGATGCGGCCCTGTATTCCCCCTTGAGATACTTCTTACACGATAGCATCAAAATGGCAATCGCGAACACTTTCTGATTTTCGAGAAAAAAAGGGGAAGGGTTTAAACCACCATTCCGCCGACATTCTTTCCGCCATAGCTCCACAGTACTTGTAGTTACAAAAAAGCGGAAGAGTGCGTTGAATACAGCTCGTCGAACTCTATCTTCAGTATAAAGGGCAACTCTTTATCCCCGCGCGTTTGGACGGGAGAGGCCGGCAAACTTTAAAAAAATGGTCATTTTGACCTTCCAAAACAGACTTTTTTCTACACAGGGAGAACGAAGGGGCTCAGAGGCCCGCCCTTTTAACTGTAGCATCCCGGCATCTTCCTTAATAATCACCGCTAAAATCCAGCAAATCCGTCGCACTTTTTTCTAGCCTTAATTTTTCGGTACCTAAAATATTTGAGTCTCTAATTCCGAAAATAATGGCCATACCGAGGAACTGGATGCGGCCCTGTATTCCCCCTTGAGATACTTCTTACACGATAGCATCAAAATGGCAATCGCGAACACTTTCTGATTTTCGAGAAAAAAAGGGGAAGGGTTTAAACCACCATTCCGCCGACATTCTTTCCGCCATAGCTCCACAGTACTTGTAGTTACAAAAAAGCGGAAGAGTGGGTTGACTACAGCTCGTCGATCTCTATCTTCAGTATAAAGGGCAACTCTCTATCCCCGCGCGTTTGGACGGGAGAGGCCGGCAAAATTTCAAAAAATGGTCATTTTGACCTTCCAAAACAGACTTTTTTCTACACAGGGAGAACGAAGGGGCTCAGAGGCCCGCCCTTTTAACTGTAGCATCCCGGCATCATCCTTAATAATCACCGCTAAAATCCAGCAAATCCGTCGCACTTTTTTCTAGCCTTAATTTTTCGGTACCTAAAATATTTGAGTCTCTAATTCCGAAAATAATGGCCATACCGAGGAACTGGATGCGGCCCTGTATTCCCCCTTGAGATACTTCTTACACGATAGCATCAAAATGGCAATCGCGAACACTTTCTGATTTTCGAGAAAAAAAGGGGAAGGGTTTAAACCACCATTCCGCCGACATTCTTTCCGCCATAGCTCCACAGTACTTGTAGTTACAAAAAAGCGGAAGAGTGCGTTGAATACAGCTCGTCGAACTCTATCTTCAGTATAAAGGGCAACTCTCTATCCCCGCGCGTTTGGACGGGAGAGGCCGGCAAAATTTCAAAAAATGGTCATTTTGACCTTCCAAAACAGACTTTTTTCTACACAGGGAGAACGAAGGGGCTCAGAGGCCCGCCCTTTTAACTGTAGCATCCCGGCATCTTCCTTAATAATCACCGCTAAAATCCAGCAAATCCGTCGCACTTTTTTCTAGCCTTAATTTTTCGGTACCTAAAATATTTGAGTCTCTAATTCCGAAAATAATGGCCATACCGAGGAACTGGATGCGGCCCTGTATTCCCCCTTGAGATACTTCTTACACGATAGCATCAAAATGGCAATCGCGAACACTTTCTGATTTTCGAGAAAAAAAGGGGAAGGGTTTAAACCACCATTCCGCCGACATTCTTTCCGCCATAGCTCCACAGTACTTGTAGTTACAAAAAAGCGGAAGAGTGGGTTGAATACAGCTCGTCGATCTCTATCTTCAGTATAAAGGGCAACTCTCTATCCCCGCGCGTTTTGAACGGGAGAGGCCGGCAAAATTTCAAAAAATGGTCATTTTGACCTTCCAAAACAGACTTTTTTCTACACAGGGAGAACGAAGGGGCTCAGAGGCCCGCCCTTTTAACTGTAGCATCCCGGCATCTTCCTTAATAATCACCGCTAAAATCCAGCAAATCCGTCGCACTTTTTTCTAGCCTTAATTTTTCGGTACCTAAAATATTTGAGTCTCTAATTCCGAAAATAATGGCCATACCGAGGAACTGGATGCGGCCCTGTATTCCCCCTTGAGATACTTCTTACACGATAGCATCAAAATGGCAATCGCGAACACTTTCTGATTTTCGAGAAAAAAAGGGGAAGGGTTTAAACCACCATTCCGCCGACATTCTTTCCGCCATAGCTCCACAGTACTTGTAGTTACAAAAAAGCGGAAGAGTGCGTTGAATACAGCTCGTCGAACTCTATCTTCAGTATAAAGGGCAACTCTCTATCCCCGCGCGTTTGGACGGGAGAGGGCGGCAAAATTTCAAAAAATGGTCATTTTGACCTTCCAAAACAGACTTTTTTCTACACAGGGAGAACGAAGGGGCTCAGAGGCCCGCCCTTTTAACTGTAGCAACCCGGCATCTTCCTTAATAATCACCGCTAAAATCCAGCAAATCCGTCGCACTTTTTTCTAGCCTTAATTTTTCGGTACCTAAAATATTTGAGTCTCTAATTCCGAAAATAATGGCCATACCGAGGAACTGGATGCGGCCCTGTATTCCCCCTTGAGATACTTCTTACACGATAGCATCAAAATGGCAATCGCGAACACTTTCTGATTTTCGAGAAAAAAAGGGGAAGGTAAAAACCACCATTCCGCCGACATTCTTTCCGCCATAGCTCCACAGTACTTGTAGTTACAAAAAAGCGGAAGAGTGCGTTGAATACAGCTCGTCGAACTCTATCTTCAGTATAAAGGGCAACTCTCTATCCCCGCGCGTTTGGACGGGAGAGGCCGGCAAAATTTCAAAAAATGGTCATTTTGACCTTCCAAAACAGACTTTTTTCTACACAGGGAGAACGAAGGGGCTCAGAGGCCCGCCCTTTTAACTGTAGCATCCCGGCATCTTCCTTAATAATCACCGCTAAAATCCAGCAAATCCGTCGCACTTTTTTCTAGCCTTAATTTTTCGGTACCTAAAATATTTGAGTCTCTAATTCCGAAAATAATGGCCATACCGAGGAACTGGATGCGGCCCTGTATTCCCCCTTGAGATACTTCTTACACGATAGCATCAAAATGGCAATCGCGAACACTTTCTGATTTTCGACATTCTTTCCGCCATAGCTCCACAGTACTTGTAGTTACAAAAAAGCGGAAGAGTGGGTTGAATACAGCTCGTCGAACTCTATCTTCAGTATAAAGGGCAACTCTCTATCCCCGCGCGTTTGGACGGGAGAGGGCGGCAAAATTTCAAAAAATGGTCATTTTGACCTTCCAAAACAGACTTTTTTCTACACAGGGAGAACGAAGGGGTCAGAGGCCCGCCCTTTTAACTGTAGCATCCCGGCATCTTCCTTAATAATCACCGCTAAAATCCAGCAAATCCGTCGCACTTTTTTCTAGCCTTAATTTTTCGGTACCTAAAATATTTGAGTCTCTAATTCCGAAAATAATGGCCATACCGAGGAACTGGATGCGGCCCTGTATTCCCCCTTGAGATACTTCTTACACGATAGCATCAAAATGGCAATCGCGAACACTTTCTGATTTTCGAGAAAAAAAGGGGAAGGGTAACCACCATTCCGCCGACATTCTTTCCGCCATAGCTCCAGAGTACTTGTAGTTACAAAAAAGCGGAAGAGTGGGTTGAATACAGCTCGTCGAACTCTATCTTCAGTATAAAGGGCAACTCTCTATCCCCGCGCGTTTGGACGGGAGAGGCCGGCAAAATTTCAAAAAATGGTCATTTTGACCTTCCAAAACAGACTTTTTTCTACACAGGGAGAACGAAGGGGCTCAGAGGCCCGCCCTTTTAACTGTAGCATCCCGGCATCTTCCTTAATAATCACCGCTAAAATCCAGCAAATCCGTCGCACTTTTTTCTAGCCTTAATTTTTCGGTACCTAAAATATTTGAGTCTCTAATTCCGAAAATAATGGCCATACCGAGGAACTGGATGCGGCCCTGTATTCCCCCTTGAGATACTTCTTACACGATAGCATCAAAATGGCAATCGCGAACACTTTCTGATTTTCGAGAAAAAAAGGGGAAGGGTTTAAACCACCATTCCGCCGACATTCTTTCCGCCATAGCTCCACAGTACTTGTAGTTACAAAAAAGCGGAAGAGTGCGTTGAATACAGCTCGTCGAACTCTATCTTCAGTATAAAGGGCAACTCTCTATCCCCGCGCGTTTCGACGGGAGAGGCCGGCAAAATTTCAAAAAATGGTCATTTTGACCTTCCAAAACAGACTTTTTTCTACACAGGGAGAACGAAGGGGCTCAGAGGCCCGCCCTTTTAACTGTAGCATCCCGGCATCTTCCTTAATAATCACCGCTAAAATCCAGCAAATCCGTCGCACTTTTTTCTAGCCTTAATTTTTCGGTACCTAAAATATTTGAGTCTCTAATTCCGAAAATAATGGCCATACCGAGGAACTGGATGCGGCCCTGTATTCCCCCTTGAGATACTTCTTACACGATAGCATCAAAATGGCAATCGCGAACACTTTCTGATTTTCGAGAAAAAAAGGGGAAGGGTTTAAACCACCATTCCGCCGACATTCTTTCCGCCATAGCTCCACAGTACTTGTAGTTACAAAAAAGCGGAAGAGTGGGTTGAATACAGCTCGTCGATCTCTATCTTCAGTATAAAGGGCAACTCTCTATCCCCGCGCGTTTGGACGGGAGAGGCCGGCAAAATTTCAAAAAATGGTCATTTTAACCTTCCAAAACAGACTTTTTTCTACACAGGGAGAACGAAGGGGCTCAGAGGCCCGCCCTTTTAACTGTAGCATCCCGGCATCTTCCTTAATAATCACCGCTAAAATCCAGCAAATCCGTCGCACTCTTTTCTAGCCTTAATTTTTCGGTACCTAAAATATTTGAGTCTCTAATTCCGAAAATAATGGCCATACCGAGGAACTGGATGCGGCCCTGTATTCCCCCTTGAGATACTTCTTACACGATAGCATCAAAATGGCAATCGCGAACACTTTCTGATTTTCGAGAAAAAAAGGGGAAGGGTTTAAACCACCATTCCGCCGACATTCTTTCCGCCATAGCTCCACAGTACTTGTAGTTACAAAAAAGCGGAAGAGTGCGTTGAATACAGCTCGTCGAACTCTATCTTCAGTATAAAGGGCAACTCTCTATCCCCGCGCGTTTGGACGGGAGAGGCCGGCAAAATTTAAAAAAAATGGTCATTTTGACCTTCCAAAACAGACTTTTTTCTACACAGGGAGAACGAAGGGGCTCAGAGGCCCGCCCTTTTAACTGTAGCATCCCGGCATCTTCCTTAATAATCACCGCTAAAATCCAGCAAATCCGTCGCACTTTTTTCTAGCCTTAATTTTTCGGTACCTAAAATATTTGAGTCTCTAATTCCGAAAATAATGGCCATACCGAGGAACTGGATGCGGCCCTGTATTCCCCCTTGAGATACTTCTTACACGATAGCATCAAAATGGCAATCGCGAACACATTCTGATTTTCGAGAAAAAAAGGGGAAGGGTTTTAAACCACCATTCCGCCGACATTCTTTCCGCCATAGCTCCACAGTACTTCTAGTTACAAAAAAGCGGAAGAGTGCGTTGAATACAGCTCGTCGAACTCTATCTTCAGTATAAAGGGCAACTCTTTATCCCCGCGCGTTTGGACGGGAGAGGCCGGCAAACTTTAAAAAAATGGTCATTTTGACCTTCCTAAACAGACTTTTTTCTACACAGGGAGAACGAAGGGGCTCAGAGGCCCGCCCTTTTAACTGTAGCATCCCGGCATCTTCCTTAATAATCACCGCTAAAATCCAGCAAATCCGTCGCACTTTTTTCTAGCCTTAATTTTTCGGTACCTAAAATATTTGAGTCTCTAATTCCGAAAATAATGGCCATACCGAGGAACTGGATGCGGCCCTGTATTCCCCCTTGAGATACTTCTTACACGATAGCATCAAAATGGCAATCGCGAACACTTTCTGATTTTCGAGAAAAAAAGGGGAAAGGTTTAAACCACCATTCCGCCGACATTCTTTCCGCCATAGCTCCACAGTACTTGTAGTTACAAAAAAACGGAAGAGTGCGTTGAATACAGCTCGTCGAACTCTATCTTCAGTATAAAGGGCAACTCTCTATCCCCGCGCGTTTGGACGGGAGAGGCCGGCAAAATTTAAAAAAATGGTCATTTTGACCTTCCAAAACAGACTTTTTTCTACACAGGGAGAACGAAGGGGCTCAGAAGCCCGCCCTTTTAACTGTAGCATCCCGGCATCTTCCTTAATAAACACCGCTAAAATCCAGCAAATCCGTCGCACTTTTTTCTAGCCTTAATTTTTCGGTACCTAAAATATTTGAGTCTCTAATTCCGAAAATAATGGCCATACCGAGGAACTGGATGCGGCCCTGTATTCCCCCTTGAGATACTTCTTACACGATAGCATCAAAATGGCAATCGCGAACACTTTCTGATTTTCGAGAAAAAAAGGGGAAGGGTTTAAACCACCATTCCGCCGACATTCTTTCCGCCATAGCTCCACAGTACTTGTAGTTACAAAAAAGCGGAAGAATGGGTTGAATACAGCTCGTCGAACTCTATCTTCAGTATAAAGGGCAACTCTCTATCCCCGCGCGTTTGGACGGGAGAGGCCGGCAAAATTTCAAAAAATGGTCATTTTGACCTTCCAAAACAGACTTTTTTCTACACAGGGAGAACGAAGGGGCTCAGAGGCCCGCCCTTTTAACTGTAGCATCCCGGCATCTTCCTTAATAATCACCGCTAAAATCCAGCAAATCCGTCGCACCTTTTGCTGGCCTTAATTTTTCGGTACCTAAAATATTTGAGTCTCTAATTCCGAAAATAATGGCCATACCGAGGAACTGGATGCGGCCCTGTATTCCCCCTTGAGATACTTCTTACACGATAGCATCAAAATGGCAATCGCGAACACTTTCTGATTTTCGAGAAAAAAAGGGGAAGGGTTTTAAACCACCATTCCGCCGACATTCTTTCCGCCATAGCTCCACAGTACTTGTAGTTACAAAAAAGCGGAAGAGTGCGTTGAATACAGCTCGTCGAACTCTATCTTCAGTATAAAGGGCAACTCTTTATCCCCGCGCGTTTGGACGGGAGAGGCCGGCAAACTTTAAAAAAATGGTCATTTTGACCTTCCAAAACAGACTTTTTTCTACACAGGGAGAACGAAGGGGCTCAGAGGCCCGCCCTTTTAACTGTAGCATCCCGGCATCTTCCTTAATAATCACCGCTAAAATCCAGCAAATCCGTCGCACTCTTTTCTAGCCTTAATTTTTCGGTACCTAAAATATTTGAGTGTCTAATTCCGAAAATAATGGCCATACCGAGGAACTGGATGCGGCCCTGTATTCCCCCTTGAGATACTTCTTACACGATAGCATCAAAATGGCAATCGCGAACACTTTCTGATTTTCGAGAAAAAAAGGGGAAGGGTTTAAACCACCATTCCGCCGACATTCTTTCCGCCATAGCTCCACAGTACTTGTAGTTACAAAAAAGCGGAAGAGTGGGTTGAATAGAGCTCGTCGAACTCTATCTTCAGTATAAAGGGCAACTCTCTATCCCCGCGCGTTTGGACGGGAGAGGCCGGCAAAATTTCAAAAAATGGTCATTTTGACCTTCCAAAACAGACTTTTTTCTACACAGGGAGAACGAAGGGGCTCAGAGGCCCGCCCTTTTAACTGTAGCATCCCGGCATCTTCCTTAATAATCACCGCTAAAATCCAGCAAATCCGTCGCACTTTTTTCTAGCCTTAATTTTTCGGTACCTAAAATATTTGAGTCTCTAATTCCGAAAATAATGGCCATACCGAGGAACTGGATGCGGCCCTGTATTCCCCCTTGAGATACTTCTTACACGATAGCATCAAAATGGCAATCGCGAACACTTTCTGATTTTCGAGAAAAAAAGGGGAAGGGTTTAAACCACCATTCCGCCGACATTCTTTCCGCCATAGCTCCACAGTACTTGTAGTTACAAAAAAGCGGAAGAGTGCGTTGAATACAGCTCGTCGAACTCTATCTTCAGTATAAAGGGCAACTCTCTATCCCCGCGCGTTTGGACGGGAGAGGCCGGCAAAATTTCAAAAAATGGTCATTTTGACCTTCCAAAACAGACTTTTTTCTACACAGGGAGAACGAAGGGGCTCAGAGGCCCGCCCTTTTAACTGTAGCATCCCGGCATCTTCCTTAATAATCACCGCTAAAATCCAGCAAATCCGTCGCACTTTTTTCTAGCCTTAATTTTTCGGTACCTAAAATATTTGAGTCTCTAATTCCGAAAATAATGGCCATACCGAGGAACTGGATGCGGCCCTGTATTCCCCCTTGAGATACTTCTTACACGATAGCATCAAAATGGCAATTGCGAACACTTTCTGATTTTCGAGAAAAAAAGGGGCAGGGTTTAAACCACCATTCCGCCGACATTCTTTCCGCCATAGCTCCACAGTACTTGTAGTTACAAAAAAGCGGAAGAGTGCGTTGAATACAGCTCGTCGAACTCTATCTTCAGTATAAAGGGCAACTCTCTATCCCCGCGCGTTTGGACGGGAGAGGCCGGCAAAATTTCAAAAAATGGTCATTTTGACCTTCCAAAACAGACTTTTTTCTACACAGGGAGAACGAAGGAGCTCAGAGGCCCGCCCTTTTAACTGTAGCATCCCGGCATCTTCCTTAATAATCACCGCTAAAATCCAGCAAATCCGTCGCACTCTTTTCTAGCCTTAATTTTTCGGTACCTAAAATATTTGAGTGTCTAATTCCGAAAATAATGGCCATACCGAGGAACTGGATGCGGCCCTGTATTCCCCCTTGAGATACTTCTTACACGATAGCATCAAAATGGCAATCGCGAACACTTTCTGATTTTCGAGAAAAAAAGGGGAAGGGTTTAAACCACCATTCCGCCGACATTCTTTCCGCCATAGCTCCACAGTACTTGTAGTTACAAAAAAGCGGAAGAGTGCGTTGAATACAGCTCGTCGAACTCTATCTTCAGTATAAAGGGCAACTCTCTATCCCCGCGCGTTTGGACGGGAGAGGCCGGCAAAATTTAAAAAAATGGTCATTTTGACCTTCCAAAACAGACTTTTTTCTACACAGGGAGAACGAAGGGGCTCAGAGGCCCGCCCTTTTAACTGTAGCATCCCGGCATCTTCCTTAATAATCACCGCTAAAATCCAGCAAATCCGTCGCACTTTTTTCTAGCCTTAATTTTTCGGTACCTAAAATATTTGAGTCTCTAATTCCGAAAATAATGGCCATACCGAGGAACTGGATGCGGCCCTGTATTCCCCCTTGAGATACTTCTTACACGATAGCATCAAAATGGCAATCGCGAACACATTCTGATTTTCGAGAAAAAAAGGGGAAGGGTTTTAAACCACCATTCCGCCGACATTCTTTCCGCCATAGCTCCACAGTACTTGTAGTTACAAAAAAGCGGAAGAGTGGGTTGAATACAGCTCGTCGAACTCTATCTTCAGTATAAAGGGCAACTCTCTATCCCCGCGCGTTTGGACGGGAGAGGGCGGCAAAATTTCAAAAAATGGTCATTTTGACCTTCCAAAACAGACTTTTTTCTACACAGGGAGAACGAAGGGGTCAGAGGCCCGCCCTTTTAACTGTAGCATCCCGGCATCTTCCTTAATAATCACCGCTAAAATCCAGCAAATCCGTCGCACTTTTTTCTAGCCTTAATTTTTCGGTACCTAAAATATTTGAGTCTCTAATTCCGAAAATAATGGCCATACCGAGGAACTGGATGCGGCCCTGTATTCCCCCTTGAGATACTTCTTACACGATAGCATCAAAATGGCAATCGCGAACACTTTCTGATTTTCGAGAAAAAAAGGGGAAGGGTAACCACCATTCCGCCGACATTCTTTCCGCCATAGCTCCAGAGTACTTGTAGTTACAAAAAAGCGGAAGAGTGGGTTGAATACAGCTCGTCGAACTCTATCTTCAGTATAAAGGGCAACTCTCTATCCCCGCGCGTTTGGACGGGAGAGGCCGGCAAAATTTCAAAAAATGGTCATTTTGACCTTCCAAAACAGACTTTTTTCTACACAGGGAGAACGAAGGGGCTCAGAGGCCCGCCCTTTTAACTGTAGCATCCCGGCATCTTCCTTAATAATCACCGCTAAAATCCAGCAAATCCGTCGCACTTTTTTCTAGCCTTAATTTTTCGGTACCTAAAATATTTGAGTGTCTAATTCCGAAAATAATGGCCATACCGAGGAACTGGATGCGGCCCTGTATTCCCCCTTGAGATACTTCTTACACGATAGCATCAAAATGGCAATCGCGAACACTTTCTGATTTTCGAGAAAAAAAGGGGAAGGGTTTAAACCACCATTCCGCCGACATTCTTTCCGCCATAGCTCCACAGTACTTGTAGTTACAAAAAAGCGGAAGAGTGCGTTGAATACAGCTCGTCGAACTCTATCTTCAGTATAAAGGGCAACTCTCTATCCCCGCGCGTTTCGACGGGAGAGGCCGGCAAAATTTCAAAAAATGGTCATTTTGACCTTCCAAAACAGACTTTTTTCTACACAGGGAGAACGAAGGGGCTCAGAGGCCCGCCCTTTTAACTGTAGCATCCCGGCATCTTCCTTAATAATCACCGCTAAAATCCAGCAAATCCGTCGCACTTTTTTCTAGCCTTAATTTTTCGGTACCTAAAATATTTGAGTCTCTAATTCCGAAAATAATGGCCATACCGAGGAACTGGATGCGGCCCTGTATTCCCCCTTGAGATACTTCTTACACGATAGCATCAAAATGGCAATCGCGAACACTTTCTGATTTTCGAGAAAAAAAGGGGAAGGGTTTAAACCACCATTCCGCCGACATTCTTTCCGCCATAGCTCCACAGTACTTGTAGTTACAAAAAAGCGGAAGAGTGGGTTGAATACAGCTCGTCGATCTCTATCTTCAGTATAAAGGGCAACTCTCTATCCCCGCGCGTTTGGACGGGAGAGGCCGGCAAAATTTCAAAAAATGGTCATTTTAACCTTCCAAAACAGACTTTTTTCTACACAGGGAGAACGAAGGGGCTCAGAGGCCCGCCCTTTTAACTGTAGCATCCCGGCATCTTCCTTAATAATCACCGCTAAAATCCAGCAAATCCGTCGCACTCTTTTCTAGCCTTAATTTTTCGGTACCTAAAATATTTGAGTCTCTAATTCCGAAAATAATGGCCATACCGAGGAACTGGATGCGGCCCTGTATTCCCCCTTGAGATACTTCTTACACGATAGCATCAAAATGGCAATCGCGAACACTTTCTGATTTTCGAGAAAAAAAGGGGAAGGGTTTAAACCACCATTCCGCCGACATTCTTTCCGCCATAGCTCCACAGTACTTGTAGTTACAAAAAAGCGGAAGAGTGCGTTGAATACAGCTCGTCGAACTCTATCTTCAGTATAAAGGGCAACTCTCTATCCCCGCGCGTTTGGACGGGAGAGGCCGGCAAAATTTAAAAAAATGGTCATTTTGACCTTCCAAAACAGACTTTTTTCTACACAGGGAGAACGAAGGGGCTCAGAGGCCCGCCCTTTTAACTGTAGCATCCCGGCATCTTCCTTAATAATCACCGCTAAAATCCAGCAAATCCGTCGCACTTTTTTCTAGCCTTAACTTTTCGGTACCTAAAATATTTGAGTCTCTAATTCCGAAAATAATGGCCATACCGAGGAACTGGATGCGGCCCTGTATTCCCCCTTGAGATACTTCTTACACGATAGCATCAAAATGGCAATCGCGAACACATTCTGATTTTCGAGAAAAAAAGGGGAAGGGTTTTAAACCACCATTCCGCCGACATTCTTTCCGCCATAGCTCCACAGTACTTCTAGTTACAAAAAAGCGGAAGAGTGCGTTGAATACAGCTCGTCGAACTCTATCTTCAGTATAAAGGGCAACTCTTTATCCCCGCGCGTTTGGACGGGAGAGGCCGGCAAACTTTAAAAAAATGGTCATTTTGACCTTCCTAAACAGACTTTTTTCTACACAGGGAGAACGAAGGGGCTCAGAGGCCCGCCCTTTTAACTGTAGCATCCCGGCATCTTCCTTAATAATCACCGCTAAAATCCAGCAAATCCGTCGCACTTTTTTCTAGCCTTAATTTTTCGGTACCTAAAATATTTGAGTCTCTAATTCCGAAAATAATGGCCATACCGAGGAACTGGATGCGGCCCTGTATTCCCCCTTGAGATACTTCTTACACGATAGCATCAAAATGGCAATCGCGAACACTTTCTGATTTTCGAGAAAAAAAGGGGAAGGGTTTAAACCACCATTCCGCCGACATTCTTTCCGCCATAGCTCCACAGTACTTGTAGTTACAAAAAAACGGAAGAGTGCGTTGAATACAGCTCGTCGAACTCTATCTTCAGTATAAAGGGCAACTCTCTATCCCCGCGCGTTTGGACGGGAGAGGCCGGCAAAATTTAAAAAAATGGTCATTTTGACCTTCCAAAACAGACTTTTTTCTACACAGGGAGAACGAAGGGGCTCAGAAGCCCGCCCTTTTAACTGTAGCATCCCGGCATCTTCCTTAATAAACACCGCTAAAATCCAGCAAATCCGTCGCACTTTTTTCTAGCCTTAATTTTTCGGTACCTAAAATATTTGAGTCTCTAATTCCGAAAATAATGGCCATACCGAGGAACTGGATGCGGCCCTGTATTCCCCCTTGAGATACTTCTTACACGATAGCATCAAAATGGCAATCGCGAACACTTTCTGATTTTCGAGAAAAAAAGGGGAAGGGTTTAAACCACCATTCCGCCGACATTCTTTCCGCCATAGCTCCACAGTACTTGTAGTTACAAAAAAGCGGAAGAATGGCTTGAATACAGCTCGTCGAACTCTATCTTCAGTATAAAGGGCAACTCTCTATCCCCGCGCGTTTGGACGGGAGAGGCCGGCAAAATTAAAAAAAATGGTCATTTTGACCTTCCAAAACAGACTTTTTTCTACACAGGGAGAACGAAGGGGCTCAGAGGCCCGCCCTTTTAACTGTAGCATCCCGGCATCTTCCTTAATAATCACCGCTAAAATCCAGCAAATCCGTCGCACCTTTTGCTAGCCTTAATTTTTCGGTACCTAAAATATTTGAGTCTCTAATTCCGAAAATAATGGCCATACCGAGGAACTGGATGCGGCCCTGTATTCCCCCTTGAGATACTTCTTACACGATAGCATCAAAATGGCAATCGCGAACACTTTCTGATTTTCGAGAAAAAAAGGGGAAGGGTTTTAAACCACCATTCCGCCGACATTCTTTCCGCCATAGCTCCACAGTACTTGTAGTTACAAAAAAGCGGAAGAGTGCGTTGAATACAGCTCGTCGAACTCTATCTTCAGTATAAAGGGCAACTCTTTATCCCCGCGCGTTTGGACGGGAGAGGCCGGCAAACTTTAAAAAAATGGTCATTTTGACCTTCCAAAACAGACTTTTTTCTACACAGGGAGAACGAAGGGGCTCAGAGGCCCGCCCTTTTAACTGTAGCATCCCGGCATCTTCCTTAATAATCACCGCTAAAATCCAGCAAATCCGTCGCACTCTTTTCTAGCCTTAATTTTTCGGTACCTAAAATATTTGAGTGTCTAATTCCGAAAATAATGGCCATACCGAGGAACTGGATGCGGCCCTGTATTCCCCCTTGAGATACTTCTTACACGATAGCATCAAAATGGCAATCGCGAACACTTTCTGATTTTCGAGAAAAAAAGGGGAAGGGTTTAAACCACCATTCCGCCGACATTCTTTCCGCCATAGCTCCACAGTACTTGTAGTTACAAAAAAGCGGAAGAGTGGGTTGAATAGAGCTCGTCGAACTCTATCTTCAGTATAAAGGGCAACTCTCTATCCCCGCGCGTTTGGACGGGAGAGGCCGGCAAAATTTCAAAAAATGGTCATTTTGACCTTCCAAAACAGACTTTTTTCTACACAGGGAGAACGAAGGGGCTCAGAGGCCCGCCCTTTTAACTGTAGCATCCCGGCATCTTCCTTAATAATCACCGCTAAAATCCAGCAAATCCGTCGCACTTTTTTCTAGCCTTAATTTTTCGGTACCTAAAATATTTGAGTCTCTAATTCCGAAAATAATGGCCATACCGAGGAACTGGATGCGGCCCTGTATTCCCCCTTGAGATACTTCTTACACGATAGCATCAAAATGGCAATCGCGAACACTTTCTGATTTTCGAGAAAAAAAGGGGAAGGGTTTAAACCACCATTCCGCCGACATTCTTTCCGCCATAGCTCCACAGTACTTGTAGTTACAAAAAAGCGGAAGAGTGCGTTGAATACAGCTCGTCGAACTCTATCTTCAGTATAAAGGGCAACTCTCTATCCCCGCGCGTTTGGACGGGAGAGGCCGGCAAAATTTCAAAAAATGGTCATTTTGACCTTCCAAAACAGACTTTTTTCTACACAGGGAGAACGAAGGGGCTCAGAGGCCCGCCCTTTTAACTGTAGCATCCCGGCATCTTCCTTAATAATCACCGCTAAAATCCAGCAAATCCGTCGCACTTTTTTCTAGCCTTAATTTTTCGGTACCTAAAATATTTGAGTCTCTAATTCCGAAAATAATGGCCATACCGAGGAACTGGATGCGGCCCTGTATTCCCCCTTGAGATACTTCTTACACGATAGCATCAAAATGGCAATCGCGAACACATTCTGATTTTCGAGAAAAAAAGGGGAAGGGTTTTAAACCACCATTCCGCCGACATTCTTTCCGCCATAGCTCCACAGTACTTCTAGTTACAAAAAAGCGGAAGAGTGCGTTGAATACAGCTCGTCGAACTCTATCTTCAGTATAAAGGGCAACTCTTTATCCCCGCGCGTTTGGACGGGAGAGGCCGGCAAACTTTAAAAAAATGGTCATTTTGACCTTCCTAAACAGACTTTTTTCTACACAGGGAGAACGAAGGGGCTCAGAGGCCCGCCCTTTTAACTGTAGCATCCCGGCATCTTCCTTAATAATCACCGCTAAAATCCAGCAAGTCCGTCGCACTTTTTTCTAGCCTTAATTTTTCGGTACCTAAAATATTTGAGTCTCTAATTCCGAAAATAATGGCCATACCGAGGAACTGGATGCGGCCCTGTATTCCCCCTTGAGATACTTCTTACACGATAGCATCAAAATGGCAATCGCGAACACTTTCTGATTTTCGAGAAAAAAAGGGGAAGGGTTTAAACCACCATTCCGCCGACATTCTTTCCGCCATAGCTCCACAGTACTTGTAGTTACAAAAAAACGGAAGAGTGCGTTGAATACAGCTCGTCGAACTCTATCTTCAGTATAAAGGGCAACTCTCTATCCCCGCGCGTTTGGACGGGAGAGGCCGGCAAAATTTAAAAAAATGGTCATTTTGACCTTCCAAAACAGACTTTTTTCTACACAGGGAGAACGAAGGGGCTCAGAAGCCCGCCCTTTTAACTGTAGCATCCCGGCATCTTCCTTAATAAACACCGCTAAAATCCAGCAAATCCGTCGCACTTTTTTCTAGCCTTAATTTTTCGGTACCTAAAATATTTGAGTCTCTAATTCCGAAAATAATGGCCATACCGAGGAACTGGATGCGGCCCTGTATTCCCCCTTGAGATACTTCTTACACGATAGCATCAAAATGGCAATCGCGAACACTTTCTGATTTTCGAGAAAAAAAGGGGAAGGGTTTAAACCACCATTCCGCCGACATTCTTTCCGCCATAGCTCCACAGTACTTGTAGTTACAAAAAAGCGGAAGAATGGGTTGAATACAGCTCGTCGAACTCTATCTTCAGTATAAAGGGCAACTCTCTATCCCCGCGCGTTTGGACGGGAGAGGCCGGCAAAATTTCAAAAAATGGTCATTTTGACCTTCCAAAACAGACTTTTTTCTACACAGGGAGAACGAAGGGGCTCAGAGGCCCGCCCTTTTAACTGTAGCATCCCGGCATCTTCCTTAATAATCACCGCTAAAATCCAGCAAATCCGTCGCACTTTTTTCTAGCCTTAATTTTTCGGTACCTAAAATATTTGAGTCTCTAATTCCGAAAATAATGGCCATACCGAGGAACTGGATGCGGCCCTGTATTCCCCCTTGAGATACTTCTTACACGATAGCATCAAAATGGCAATCGCGAACACTTTCTGATTTTCGAGAAAAAAAGGGGAAGGGTTTAAACCACCATTCCGCCGACATTCTTTCCGCCATAGCTCCACAGTACTTGTAGTTACAAAAAAGCGGAAGAGTGCGTTGAATACAGCTCGTCGAACTCTATCTTCAGTATAAAGGGCAACTCTCTATCCCCGCGCGTTTGGACGGGAGAGGCCGGCAAAATTTCAAAAAATGGTCATTTTGACCTTCCAAAACAGACTTTTTTCTACACAGGGAGAACGAAGGGGCTCAGAGGCCCGCCCTTTTAACTGTAGCATCCCGGCATCTTCCTTAATAATCACCGCTAAAATCCAGCAAATCCGTCGCACCTTTTTCTAGCCTTAATTTTTCGGTACCTAAAATATTTGAGTCTCTAATTCCGAAAATAATGGCCATACCGAGGAACTGGATGCGGCCCTGTATTCCCCCTTGAGATACTTCTTACACGATAGCATCAAAATGGCAATCGCGAACACTTTCTGATTTTCGAGAAAAAAAGGGGAAGGGTTTTAAACCACCATTCCGCCGACATTCTTTCCGCCATAGCTCCACAGTACTTGTAGTTACAAAAAAGCGGAAGAGTGCGTTGAATACAGCTCGTCGAACTCTATCTTCAGTATAAAGGGCAACTCTTTATCCCCGCGCGTTTGGACGGGAGAGGCCGGCAAACTTTAAAAAAATGGTCATTTTGACCTTCCAAAACAGACTTTTTTCTACACAGGGAGAACGAAGGGGCTCAGAGGCCCGCCCTTTTAACTGTAGCATCCCGGCATCTTCCTTAATAATCACCGCTAAAATCCAGCAAATCCGTCGCACTCTTTTCTAGCCTTAATTTTTCGGTACCTAAAATATTTGAGTGTCTAATTCCGAAAATAATGGCCATACCGAGGAACTGGATGCGGCCCTGTATTCCCCCTTGAGATACTTCTTACACGATAGCATCAAAATGGCAATCGCGAACACTTTCTGATTTTCGAGAAAAAAAGGGGAAGGGTTTAAACCACCATTCCGCCGACATTCTTTCCGCCATAGCTCCACAGTACTTGTAGTTACAAAAAAGCGGAAGAGTGGGTTGAATAGAGCTCGTCGAACTCTATCTTCAGTATAAAGGGCAACTCTCTATCCCCGCGCGTTTGGACGGGAGAGGGCGGCAAAATTTCAAAAAATGGTCATTTTGACCTTCCAAAACAGACTTTTTTCTACACAGGGAGAACGAGGGGGCTCAGAGGCCCGCCCTTTTAACTGTAGCATCCCGGCATCTTCCTTAATAATCACCGCTAAAATCCAGCAAATCCGTCGCACTTTTTTCTAGCCTTAATTTTTCGGTACCTAAAATTTTTGAGTCTCTAATTCCGAAAATAATGGCCATACCGAGGAACTGGATGCGGCCCTGTATTCCCCCTTGTGTTACTTCTTACACGATACCATCAAAATGGCAATCGCGAACACTTTCTGATTTTCCGCCGACATTCTTTCCGCCATAGCTCCACAGTACTTGTAGTTACAAAAAAGCGGAAGAGTGGGTTTAATAGAGCTCGTCGAACTCTATCTTCAGTATAAAGGGCAACTCTTTATCCCCGCGCGTTTGGACGGGAGAGGCCGGCAAAATTTCAAAAAATGGTCATTTTGACCTTCCAAAACAGACTTTTTTCTACACAGGGAGAACGAAGGGGCTCAGAGGCCCGCCCTTTTATCTGTAGCATCCCGGCATCTTCCTTAATAATCACCGCTAAAATCCAGCAAATCCGTCGCACTTTTTTTCTAGCCTTAATTTTTCGGTACCTAAAATATTTGAGTCTCTAATTCCGAAAATAATGGCCATACCGAGGAACTGGATGCGGCCCTGTATTCCCCCTTGAGATACCACCTGAGATACTTCTTACACGATAGCATCAAAATGGCAATCGCGAACACTTTCTGATTTTCGAGAAAAAAAGGGGAAGGGTCTTAAACACCATTCCGCGACATTCTTTCCGCCATAGCTCCACAGTACTTGTAGATACAAAAAGCGGAAGAGTGCGTTGAAATACAGCTCGTCGAACTCTATCTTCAGTATAAAGGGCAACTCTCTATCCCCGCGCGTTATGGACGGGAGAGGCCGGACAAAATTCTCAAAAAATGGTCATTTTGACCCTTCCAAAACAGACTTTTTTCTACACAGGAGAACGCCAAAGGGGAAGGGTTTAAACCACATTCCGCCGACATTCTTTCCGCCATAGCTCCACAGTACTTGTAGTTACAAAAAAGCGGAAGAGTGCGTTGAATACAGCTCGTCGAACTCTATCTTCAGTATAAAGGGCAACTCTCTATCCCCGCGCGTTTGGACGGGAGAGGCCGGCAAAATTTCAAAAAAATGGTCATTTTGACCTTCCAAAAACAGACTATTTTCTACACTGGGAGAACGAAGGGGCTCAGAGGCCGCCTTTTAACTGTAGCATCCCGGCATCTTCCTTAATAATCACCGCTAAAATCCAGCAAATCCGTCGCACTTTTTTCTAGCCTTAATTTTTCGGTACTAAAATATTTGAGTCTCTAATTCGAAAATAATGGCCATACCGAGGAACTGGATGCGGCCCTGTATTCCCCCTCTGAGATACTTCTTACACGATAGCATCAAAATGGCATCGCGAACACTTTCTGATTTTCGAGAAAAAAAGGGAAGGGTTTAAACCACCATTCGCCGACATTCTTTCCGCCATATCTCCACAGTACTGGTAGTTACAAAAAAGCGGAAGAGTGCGTTGAATACAGCTCGTCGAAACTCTATCTTCAGTATAAAGGCAACTCTCTATCCCCGCGCTTTTGGACGGGAGAGGCCGGCAAATTTTCAAAAAATGGTCATTTTGACCTTCCAAAACAGACTTTTTTCTACACAGGGAGAACGAAGGGCTCAGAGGCCCGCCCTTTTAACTGTAGCATCCGGCATCTTCCTTAATAATCACCGCTAAAATCCAGCAAATCCGTCGCACTTTTTTCTAGCCTTAATTTTTCGGTACCTAAAATATTTGAGTCTCTAATTCCGAAAATAAGGCCATACCGAGGAACTGGATGCGGCCCTGTATTCCCCCTTGAGATACTTCTTACACGATAGCATCAAAATGGCAATCGCGAACACTTTCTGATTTTCGAGAAAAAAAGGGAAGGGTTTAAACCATCATTCCGCCGACATACTTTCAGCCATAGCTCCACAGTACTTGTAGTTACAAAAAAGCGGAAGAGTTGCGTTGAATACAGCTCGTCGAACTCTATCTTCAGTATAAAGGGCAACTCTTTATCCCGCGCGTTTGGACGGGAGAGGCCGGCAAAATTTCAAAAAATGGTCATTTTGACCTTCAAAACAGACTTTTTTCTACACAGGGAGAACGAAGGGGCTCAGAGGCCCGCCCTTTTTAACTGTAGTATCCCGGCATCTTCCTTAATAATCACCGCTAAAATCCAGCAAATCCGTCGCACTTTTTCTAGCCTTAAGTTTTCGGTACCTAAAATATTTGAGTCTCTAATTCCGAAAATAATGGCCCATACCGAGGAACTGATGCGGCCCTGTATTCCCCCTTGAGATACTTCTTACACGATAGCATCAAAATGGCAATCGCGAACACTTTCTGATTTTCGAGAAAAAAAGGGAAGGGTTTAAACCACCATTCCGCCGACATTCTTTCCGCCATAGCTCCACAGTACTTGTAGTTACAAAAAGCGGAAGAGTGCGTTGAATACAGCTCGTCGAACTCTATCTTCAGTATAAAGGGCAACTCTCTATCCCCGCGCGTTTGGACGGGAGAGGCCGGCAAAATTTCAAAAAATGGTCATTTTGACCTTCCAAAACAGACTTTTTTCTACACAGGGAGAACGAAGGGGCTCAGAAGCCCGCCCTTTTAACTGTAGCATCCCGGCATCTTCCTTAATAAACACCGCTAAAATCCAGCAAATCCGTCGCACTTTTTTCTAGCCTTAATTTTTCGGTACCTAAAATATTTGAGTCTCTAATTCCCGAAAATAATGGCCATACGAGGAACTGGATGCGGCCCTGTATTCCCCCTTGAGATACTTCTTACACGATAGCATCAAAATGGCAATCGCGAACACTTTCTGATTTTCGAGAAAAAGGGGAAGGGTTTAAACCACCATTCCGCCGACATTCTTTCCGCCATAGCTCCACAGTACTTGTAGTTACAAAAAAGCGGAAGAATGCGTTGAATACAGCTCGTCGAACTCTATCTTCAGTATAAAGGGCAAATCTCTATCCCCGCGCGTTTGGACGGGAGAGGCCGGCAAAATTTCAAAAAATGGTCATTTTGACCTTCCAAAACAGACTTTTTTCTACACAGGGAGAACGAAGGGCTCAGAGGCCCGCCCTTTTAACTGTAGCATCCCGGCATCTTCCTTAATAATCACCGCTAAAATCCAGCAAATCCGTCGCACTTTTTTCTAGCCTTAATTTTCGGTACCTAAAATATTTGAGTCTCTAATTCCGAAAATAATGGCCATACCGAGGAACTGGATGCGGCCCTGTATTCCCCCTTGAGATACTTCTTACACGATAGCATCAAAATGGCAATCGCGAACACTTTCTGATTTTCGAGAAAAAAAGGGGAAGGGTTTAAACCACCATTCCGCCGACATTCTTTCCGCCATAGCTCCACAGTACTTGTAGTTACAAAAAAGCGGAAGAGTGCGTTGAATACAGCTCGTCGAACTCTATCTTCAGTATAAAGGGCAACTCTCTATCCCCGCGCGTTTGGACGGGAGAGGCCGGCAAAATTTCAAAAAATGGTCATTTTGACCTTCCAAAACAGACTTTTTTCTACACAGGGAGAACGAAGGGGCTCAGAGGCCCGCCCTTTTAACTGTAGCATCCCGGCATCTTCCTTAATAATCACCGCTAAAATCCAGCAAATCCGTCGCACCTTTTTCTAGCCTTAATTTTTCGGTACCTAAAATATTTGAGTCTCTAATTCCGAAAATAATGGCCATACCGAGGAACTGGATGCGGCCCTGTATTCCCCCTTGAGATACTTCTTACACGATAGCATCAAAATGGCAATCGCGAACACTTTCTGATTTTCGAGAAAAAAAGGGGAAGGGTTTTAAACCACCATTCCGCCGACATTCTTTCCGCCATAGCTCCACAGTACTTGTAGTTACAAAAAAGCGGAAGAGTGCGTTGAATACAGCTCGTCGAACTCTATCTTCAGTATAAAGGGCAACTCTTTATCCCCGCGCGTTTGGACGGGAGAGGCCGGCAAACTTTAAAAAAATGGTCATTTTGACCTTCCAAAACAGACTTTTTTCTACACAGGGAGAACGAAGGGGCTCAGAGGCCCGCCCTTTTAACTGTAGCATCCCGGCATCTTCCTTAATAATCACCGCTAAAATCCAGCAAATCCGTCGCACTCTTTTCTAGCCTTAATTTTTCGGTACCTAAAATATTTGAGTGTCTAATTCCGAAAATAATGGCCATACCGAGGAACTGGATGCGGCCCTGTATTCCCCCTTGAGATACTTCTTACACGATAGCATCAAAATGGCAATCGCGAACACTTTCTGATTTTCGAGAAAAAAAGGGGAAGGGTTTAAACCACCATTCCGCCGACATTCTTTCCGCCATAGCTCCACAGTACTTGTAGTTACAAAAAAGCGGAAGAGTGGGTTGAATAGAGCTCGTCGAACTCTATCTTCAGTATAAAGGGCAACTCTCTATCCCCGCGCGTTTGGACGGGAGAGGGCGGCAAAATTTCAAAAAATGGTCATTTTGACCTTCCAAAACAGACTTTTTTCTACACAGGGAGAACGAGGGGGCTCAGAGGCCCGCCCTTTTAACTGTAGCATCCCGGCATCTTCCTTAATAATCACCGCTAAAATCCAGCAAATCCGTCGCACTTTTTTCTAGCCTTAATTTTTCGGTACCTAAAATTTTTGAGTCTCTAATTCCGAAAATAATGGCCATACCGAGGAACTGGATGCGGCCCTGTATTCCCCCTTGTGTTACTTCTTACACGATACCATCAAAATGGCAATCGCGAACACTTTCTGATTTTCCGCCGACATTCTTTCCGCCATAGCTCCACAGTACTTGTAGTTACAAAAAAGCGGAAGAGTGGGTTTAATAGAGCTCGTCGAACTCTATCTTCAGTATAAAGGGCAACTCTTTATCCCCACGCGTTTGGACGGGAGAGGCCGGCAAAATTTCAAAAAATGGTCATTTTGACCTTCCAAAACAGACTTTTTTCTACACAGGGAGAACGAAGGGGCTCAGAGGCCCGCCCTTTTATCTGTAGCATCCCGGCATCTTCCTTAATAATCACCGCTAAAATCCAGCAAATCCGTCGCACTTTTTTTCTAGCCTTAATTTTTCGGTACCTAAAATATTTGAGTCTCTAATTCCGAAAATAATGGCCATACCGAGGAACTGGATGCGGCCCTGTATTCCCCCTTGAGATACTTCTTACACGATAGCATCAAAATGGCAATCGCGAACACTTTCTGATTTTCGAGAAAAAAAGGGGAAGGGTTTAAACCACCATTCCGCCGACATTCTTTCCGCCATAGCTCCACAGTACTTGTAGTTACAAAAAAGCGGAAGAGTGCGTTGAATACAGCTCGTCGAACTCTATCTTCAGTATAAAGGGCAACTCTCTATCCCCGCGCGTTTGGACGGGAGAGGCCGGCAAAATTTCAAAAAATGGTCATTTTGACCTTCCAAAACAGACTTTTTTCTACACAGGGAGAACGAAAGGGGAAGGGTTTAAACCACCATTCCGCCGACATTCTTTCCGCCATAGCTCCACAGTACTTGTAGTTACAAAAAAGCGGAAGAGTGCGTTGAATACAGCTCGTCGAACTCTATCTTCAGTATAAAGGGCAACTCTCTATCCCCGCGCGTTTGGACGGGAGAGGCCGGCAAAATTTCAAAAAATGGTCATTTTGACCTTCCAAAACAGACTATTTTCTACACTGGGAGAACGAAGGGGCTCAGAGGCCCGCCCTTTTAACTGTAGCATCCCGGCATCTTCCTTAATAATCACCGCTAAAATCCAGCAAATCCGTCGCACTTTTTTCTAGCCTTAATTTTTCGGTACCTAAAATATTTGAGTCTCTAATTCCGAAAATAATGGCCATACCGAGGAACTGGATGCGGCCCTGTATTCCCCCTTGAGATACTTCTTACACGATAGCATCAAAATGGCAATCGCGAACACTTTCTGATTTTCGAGAAAAAAAGGGGAAGGGTTTAAACCACCATTCCGCCGACATTCTTTCCGCCATATCTCCACAGTACTTGTAGTTACAAAAAAGCGGAAGAGTGCGTTGAATACAGCTCGTCGAACTCTATCTTCAGTATAAAGGGCAACTCTCTATCCCCGCGCTTTTGGACGGGAGAGGCCGGCAAATTTTCAAAAAATGGTCATTTTGACCTTCCAAAACAGACTTTTTTCTACACAGGGAGAACGAAGGGGCTCAGAGGCCCGCCCTTTTAACTGTAGCATCCCGGCATCTTCCTTAATAATCACCGCTAAAATCCAGCAAATCCGTCGCACTTTTTTCTAGCCTTAATTTTTCGGTACCTAAAATATTTGAGTCTCTAATTCCGAAAATAATGGCCATACCGAGGAACTGGATGCGGCCCTGTATTCCCCATTGAGATACTTCTTACACGATAGCATCAAAATGGCAATCGCGAACACTTTCTGATTTTCGAGAAAAAAAGGGGAAGGGTTTAAACCATCATTCCGCCGACATTCTTTCAGCCATAGCTCCACAGTACTTGTAGTTACAAAAAAGCGGAAGAGTGCGTTGAATACAGCTCGTCGAACTCTATCTTCAGTATAAAGGGCAACTCTTTATCCCCGCGCGTTTGGACGGGAGAGGCCGGCAAAATTTCAAAAAATGGTCATTTTGACCTTCCAAAACAGACTTTTTTCTACACAGGGAGAACGATGGGGCTCAGAGGCCCGCCCTTTTAACTGTAGTATCCCGGCATCTTCCTTAATAATCACCGCTAAAATCCAGCAAATCCGTCGCACTTTTTTCTAGCCTTAAGTTTTCGGTACCTAAAATATTTGAGTCTCTAATTCCGAAAATAATGGCCATACCGAGGAACTGGATGCGGCCCTGTATTCCCCCTTGAGATACTTCTTACACGATAGCATCAAAATGGCAATCGCGAACACTTTCTGATTTTCGAGAAAAAAAGGGGAAGGGTTTAAACCACCATTCCGCCGACATTCTTTCCGCCATAGCTCCACAGTACTTGTAGTTACAAAAAAGCGGAAGAGTGCGTTGAATACAGCTCGTCGAACTCTATCTTCAGTATAAAGGGCAACTCTCTATCCCCGCGCGTTTGGACGGGAGAGGCCGGCAAATTTTCAAAAAATGGTCATTTTGACCTTCCAAAACAGACTTTTTTCTACACAGGGAGAACGAAGGGGCTCAGAGGCCCGCCCTTTTAACTGTAGCATCCCGGCATCTTCCTTAATAATCACCGCTAAAATCCAGCAAATCCGTCGCACTTTTTTCTAGCCTTAATTTTTCGGTACCTAAAATATTTGAGTCTCTAATTCCGAAAATAATGGCAATACCGAGGAACTGGATGCGGCCCTGTATTCCCCCTTGAGATACTTCTTACACGATAGCATCAAAATGGCAATCGCGAACACTTTCTGATTTTCGAGAAAAAAAGGGGAAGGGTTTAAACCACCATTCCGCCGACATTCTTTCCGCCATAGCTCCACAGTACTTGTAGTTACAAAAAAGTGGAAGAGTGCGTTGAATACAGCTCGTCGAACTCTATCTTCAGTATAAAGGGCAACTCTCTATCCCCGCGCGTTTGGACGGGAGAGGCCGGCAAAATTTCAAAAAATGGTCATTTTGACCTTCCAAAACAGACTTTTTTCTACACAGGGAGAACGAAGGGGCTCAGAGGCCCGCCCTTTTAACTGTAGCATCCCGGCATCTTCCTTAATAGTCACCGCTAAAATCCAGCAAATCCGTCGCACTTTTTTCTAGCCTTAATTTTTCGGTACCTAAAATATTTGAGTCTCTAATTCCGAAAATAATGGCCATACCGAGGAACTGGATGCGGCCCTGTATTCCCCCTTGAGATACTTCTTACACGATAGCATCAAAATGGCAATCGCGAACACTTTCTGATTTTCGAGAAAAAGAGGGGAAGACCACCATTCCGCCGACATTCTTTCCGCCATAGCTCCACAGTACTTGTAGTTACAAAAAAGCGGAAGAGTGCGTTGAATACAGCTCGTCGAACTCTATCTTCAGTATAAAGGGCAACTTTCTATCCCCGCGCGTTTGGACGGGAGAGGCCGGCAAATTTAAAAAAAATGGTCATTTTGACCTTCCAAAACAGACTTTTTTCTACACAGGGAGAACGAAGGGGCTCAGAGGCCCGCCCTTTTAACTGTAGCATCCCGGCATCTTCCTTAATAATCACCGCTAAAATCCAGCAAATCCGTCGCACTTTTTTCTAGCCTTAATTTTTCGGTACCTAAAATATTTGAGTCTCTAATTCCGAAAATAATGGCCATACCGAGGAACTGGATGCGGCCCTGTATTCCCCATTGAGATACTTCTTACACGATAGCATCAAAATGGCAATCGCGAACACTTTCTGATTTTCGAGAAAAAAAGGGGAAGGGTTTAAACCACCATTCCGCCGACATTCTTTCAGCCATAGCTCCACAGTACTTGTAGTTACAAAAAAGCGGAAGAGTGCGTTGAATACAGCTCGTCGAACTCTATCTTCAGTATAAAGGGCAACTCTCTATCCCCGCGCGTTTGGACGGGAGAGGCCGGCAAATTTTCAAAAAATGGTCATTTTGACCTTCCAAAACAGACTTTTTTCTACACAGGGAGAACGAAGGGGCTCAGAGGCCCGCCCTTTTAACTGTAGCATCCCGGCATCTTCCTTAATAATCACCGCTAAAATCCAGTAAATCCGTCGCACTTTTTTCTAGCCTTAATTTTTCGGTACCTAAAATATTTGAGTCTCTAATTCCGAAAATAATGGCCATACCGAGGAACTGGATGCGGCCCTGTATTCCCCCTTGAGATACTTCTTACACGATAGCATCAAAATGGCAATCGCGAACACTTTCTGATTTTCGAGAAAAAGAGGGGAAGACCACCATTCCGCCGACATTCTTTCCGCCATAGCTCCACAGTACTTGTAGTTACAAAAAAGCGGAAGAGTGCGTTGAATACAGCTCGTCGAACTCTATCTTCAGTATAAAGGGCAACTCTCTATCCCCGCGCGTTTGGACGGGAGAGGCCGGCAAATTTTCAAAAAATGGTCATTTTGACCTTCCAAAACAGACTTTTTTCTACACAGGGAGAACGAAGGGGCTCAGAGGCCCGCCCTTTTAACTGTAGCATCCCGGCATCTTCCTTAATAATCACCGCTAAAATCCAGCAAATCCGTCGCACTTTTTTCTAGCCTTAATTTTTCGGTACCTAAAATATTTGAGTCTCTAATTCCGAAAATAATGGCCATACCGAGGAACTGGATGCGGCCCTGTATTCCCCATTTAGATACTTCTTACACGATAGCATCAAAATGGCAATCGCGAACACTTTCTGATTTTCGAGAAAAAAAGGGGAAGGGTTTAAACCATCATTCCGCCGACATTCTTTCAGCCATAGCTCCACAGTACTTGTAGTTACAAAAAAGCGGAAGAGTGCGTTGAATACAGCTCGTCGAACTCTATCTTCAGTATAAAGGGCAACTCTTTATCCCCGCGAGTTTGGACGGGAGAGGCCGGCAAAATTTAAAAAAATGGTCATTTTGACCTTCCAAAACAGACTTTTTTCTACACAGGGAGAACGAAGGGGCTCAGAGGCCCGCCCTTTTAACTGTAGCATCCCGGCATCTTCCTTAATAATCACCGCTAAAATCCAGCAAATCCGTCGCACTTTTTTCTAGCCTTAATTTTTCGGTACCTAAAATATTTGAGTCTCTAATTCCGAAAATAATGGCCATACCGAGGAACTGGATGCGGCCCTGTATTCCCCCTTGAGATACTTCTTACACGATAGCATCAAAATGGCAATCGCGAACACTTTCTGATTTTCGAGAAAAAAAGGGGAAGGGTTTAAACCACCATTCCGCCGACATTCTTTCCGCCATAGCTCCACAGTACTTGTAGTTACAAAAAAGCGGAAGAGTGCGTTGAATACAGCTCGCCGAACTCTATCTTCAGTATAAAGGGCAACTCTCTATCCCCGCGCGTTTGGACGGGAGAGGCCGGCAAATTTTAAAAAAATGGTCATTTTGACCTTCCAAAACAGACTTTTTTCTACACAGGGAGAACGAAGGGGCTCAGTGGCCCGCCTTTTAACTGTAGCATCCCGGCATCTTCCTTAATAATCACCGCTAAAATCCAGCAAATCCGTCGCACTCTTTTCTAGCCTTAATTTTTCGGTACCTAAAATATTTGAGTCTCTAATTCCGAAAATAATGGCCATACCGAGGAACTGGATGCGGCCCTGTATTCCCCCTTGAGTTACTTCTTACACGATAGCATCAAAATGGCAATCGCGAACACTTTCTGATTTTCGAGAAAAAAAGGGGAAGGGTTTAAACCACCATTCCGCCGACATTCTTTCCGCCATAGCTCCACAGTACTTGTAGTTACAAAAAAGCGGAAGAGTGCGTTGAATACAGCTCGTCGAACTCTATCTTCAGTATAAAGGGCAACTCTCTATCCCCGCGCGTTTGGACGGGACAGGCCGGCAAATTTTAAAAAAATGGTCATTTTGACCTTCCAAAACAGACTTTTTTCTACACAGGGAGAACGAAGGGGCTCAGAGGCCCGCCCTTTTAACTGTAGCATCCCGGCATCTTCCTTAATAATCACCGCTAAAATCCAGCAAATCCGTCGCACTCTTTTCTAGCCTTAATTTTTCGGTACCTAAAATATTTGAGTCTCTAATTCCGAAAATAATGGCCATACCGAGGAACTGGATGCGGCCCTGTATTCCCCCTTGAGTTACTTCTTACACGATAGCATCAAAATGGCAATCGCGAACACTTTCTGATTTTCGAGAAAAAGAGGGGAAGACCACCATTCCGCCGACATTCTTTCCGCCATAGCTCCACAGTACTTGTAGTTACAAAAAAGCGGAAGAGTGCGTTGAATACAGCTCGTCGAACTCTATCTTCAGTATAAAGGGCAACTCTCTATCCCCGCGCGTTTGGACGGGAGAGGCCGGCAAATTTTCAAAAAATGGTCATTTTGACCTTCCAAAACAGACTTTTTTCTACACAGGGAGAACGAAGGGGCTCAGAGGCCCGCCCTTTTAACTGTAGCATCCCGGCATCTTCCTTAATAATCACCGCTAAAATCCAGCAAATCCGTCGCACTTTTTTCTAGCCTTAATTTTTCGGTACCTAAAATATTTGAGTCTCTAATTCCGAAAATAATGGCCATACCGAGGAACTGGATGCGGCCCTGTATTCCCCATTTAGATACTTCTTACACGATAGCATCAAAATGGCAATCGCGAACACTTTCTGATTTTCGAGAAAAAAAGGGGAAGGGTTTAAACCATCATTCCGCCGACATTCTTTCAGCCATAGCTCCACAGTACTTGTAGTTACAAAAAAGCGGAAGAGTGCGTTGAATACAGCTCGTCGAACTCTATCTTCAGTATAAAGGGCAACTCTTTATCCCCGCGCGTTTGGACGGGAGAGGCCGGCAAACTTTAAAAAAATGGTCATTTTGACCTTCCAAAACAGACTTTTTTCTACACAGGGAGAACGAAGGGGCTCAGAGGCCCGCCCTTTTAACTGTAGCATCCCGGCATCTTCCTTAATAATCACCGCTAAAATCCAGCAAATCCGTCGCACTTTTTTCTAGCCTTAATTTTTCGGTACCTAAAATATTTGAGTCTCTAATTCCGAAAATAATGGCCATACCGAGGAACTGGATGCGGCCCTGTATTCCCCCTTGAGATACTTCTTACACGATAGCATCAAAATGGCAATCGCGAACACTTTCTGATTTTCGAGAAAAAAAGGGGAAGGGTTTAAACCACCATTCCGCCGACATTCTTTCCGCCATAGCTCCACAGTACTTGTAGTTACAAAAAAGCGGAAGAGTGCGTTGAATACAGCTCGTCGAACTCTATCTTCAGTATAAAGGGCAACTCTCTATCCCCGCGCGTTTGGACGGGAGAGGCCGGCAAATTTTAAAAAATTGGTCATTTTGACCTTCCAAAACAGACTTTTTTCTACACAGGGAGAACGAAGGGGCTCAGTGGCCCGCCCTTTTAACTGTAGCATCCCGGCATCTTCCTTAATATTCACCGCTAAAATCCAGCAAATCCGTCGCACTCTTTTCTAGCCTTAATTTTTCGGTACCTAAAATATTTGAGTCTCTAATTCCGAAAATAATGGCCATACCGAGGAACTGGATGCGGCCCTGTATTCCCCCTTGAGTTACTTCTTACACGATAGCATCAAAATGGCAATCGCGAACACTTTCTGATTTTCGAGAAAAAAAGGGGAAGGGTTTAAACCACCATTCCGCCGACATTCTTTCCGCCATAGCTCCAAAGTACTTGTAGTTACAAAAAAGCGGAAGAGTGCGTTGAATACAGCTCGTCGAACTCTATCTTCAGTATAAAGGGCAACTCTTTATCCCCGCGCGTTTGGACGGGAGAGGCCGGCAAAATTTCAAAAAATGGTCATTTTGACCTTCCAAACAGACTTTTTTCTACACAGGGAGAACGAAGGGGCTCAGAGGCCCGCCCTTTTAACTGTAGCATCCCGGCATCTTCCTTAATAATCACCGCTAAAATCCAGCAAATCCGTCGCACTTTTTTCTAGCCTTAATTTTTCGGTACCTAAAGTATTTGAGTCTATAATTCCGAAAATAATGGCCATACCGAGGACCTGGATGCGGCCCTGTATTCCCCCTTGAGATACTTCTTACACGATAGCATCAAAATGGCAATCGCGAACACTTTCTGATTTTCGAGAAAAAAAGCTCCACAGTACTTGTAGTTACAAAAAAGCGGAAGAGTGCGTTGAATACAGCTCGTCGAACTCTATCTTCAGTATAAAGGGCAACTCTCTATCCCCGCGCGTTTGGACGGGAGAGGCCGGCAAATTTTCAAAAAATGGTCATTTTGACCTTCCAAAACAGACTTTTTTCTACACAGGGAGAACAAAGGGGCTCAGAGGCCCGCCCTTTTAACTGTAGCATCCCGGCATCTTCCTTAATAATCACCGCTAAAATCCAGTAAATCCGTCGCACTTTTTTCTAGCCTTAATTTTTCGGTACCTAAAATATTTGAGTCTCTAATTCCGAAAATAATGGCCATACCGAGGAACTGGATGCGGCCCTGTATTCCCCCTTGAGATACTTCTTACACGATAGCATCAAAATGGCAATCGCGAACACTTTCTGATTTTCGAGAAAAAGAGGGGAAGACCACCATTCCGCCGACATTCTTTCCGCCATAGCTCCACAGTACTTGTAGTTACAAAAAAGCGGAAGAGTGCGTTGAATACAGCTCGTCGAACTCTATCTTCAGTATAAAGGGCAACTCTCTATCCCCGCGCGTTTGGACGGGAGAGGCCGGCAAAATTTAAAAAAATGGTCATTTTGACCTTCCAAAACAGACTTTTTTCTACACAGGGAGAACGAAGGGGCTCAGAGGCCCGCCCTTTTAACTGTAGCATCCCGGCATCTTCCTTAATAATCACCGCTAAAATCCAGCAAATCCGTCGCACTTTTTTCTAGCCTTAATTTTTCGGTACCTAAAATATTTGAGTCTCTAATTCCGAAAATAATGGCCATACCGAGGAACTGGATGCGGCCCTGTATTCCCCCTTGAGATACTTCTTACACGATAGCATCAAAATGGCAATCGCGAACACTTTCTGATTTTCGAGAAAAAAAGGGGAAGGGTTTAAACCACCATTCCGCCGACATTCTTTCCGCCATAGCTCCACAGTACTTGTAGTTACAAAAAAGCGGAAGAGTGCGTTGAATACAGCTCGTCGAACTCTATCTTCAGTATAAAGGGCAACTCTCTATCCCCGCGCGTTTGGACGGGAGAGGCCGGCAAAATTTCAAAAAATGGTCATTTTGACCTTCCAAAACAGACTTTTTTCTACACAGGGAGAACGAAGGGGCTCAGAGGCCCGCCCTTTTAACTGTAGCATCCCGGCATCTTCCTTAATAATCACCGCTAAAATCCAGCAAATCCGTCGCACTTTTTTCTAGCCTTAATTTTTCGGTACCTAAAATATTTGAGTCTCTAATTCCGAAAATAATGGCCATACCGAGGAACTGGATGCGGCCCTGTATTCCCCCTTGAGATACTTCTTACACGATAGCATCAAAATGGCAATCGCGAACACTTTCTGATTTTCGAGAAAAAAAGGGGAAGGGTTTTAACCACCATTCCGCCGACATTCTTTCCGCCATAGCTCCACAGTACTTGTAGTTACAAAAAAGCGGAAGAGTGGGTTGAATACAGCTCGTCGAACTCTATCTTCAGTATAAAGTGCAACTCTCTATCTCCGCGCGTTTGGACGGGAGAGGCCGGCAAAATTTCAAAAAATGGTCATTTTGACCTTCCAAAACAGACTTTTTTCTACACAGGGAGAACGAAGGCGCTCAGAGGCCCGCCCTTTTAACTGTAGCATCCCGGCATCTTCCTTAATAATCACCGCTAAAATCCAGCAAATCCGTCGCACTCTTTTCTAGCCTTAATTTTTCGGTACCTAAAATATTTGAGTCTCTAATTCCGAAAATAATGGCCATACCGAGGAACTGGATGCGGCCCTGTATTCCCCCTTGAGATACTTCTTACACGATAGCATCAAAATGGCAATCGCGAACACTTTCTGATTTTCGAGAAAAAAAGGGGAAGGGTTTTAACCACCATTCCGCCGACATTCTTTCCGCCATAGCTCCACAGTACTTGTAGTTACAAAAAAGCGGAAGAGTGCGTTGAATACAGCTCGTCGAACTCTATCTTCAGTATAAAGGGCAACTCTCTATCCCCGCGCGTTTGGACGGGAGAGGCCGGCAAAATTTCAAAAAATGGTCATTTTGACCTTCCAAAACAGACTTTTTTCTACACAGGGAGAACGAAGGGGCTCAGAGGCCCGCCCTTTTAACTGTAGCATCCCGGCATCTTCCTTAATAATCACCGCTAAAATCCAGCAAATCCGTCGCACTTTTTTCTAGCCTTAATTTTTCGGTACCTAAAATATTTGAGTCTCTAATTCCGAAAATAATGGCCATACCGAGGAACTGGATGCGGCCCTGTATTCCCCCTTGAGATACTTCTTACACGATAGCATCAAAATGGCAATCGCGAACACTTTCTGATTTTCGAGAAAAAAAGGGGAAGGGTTTTAAACCACCATTCCGCCGACATTCTTTCCGCCATAGCTCCACAGTACTTGTAGTTACAAAAAAGCGGAAGAGTGGGTTGAATACAGCTCGTCGAACTCTATCTTCAGTATAAAGGGCAACTCTCTATCCCCGCGCGTTTGGACGGGAGAGGCCGGCAAAATTTCAAAAAATGGTCATTTTGACCTTCCAAAACAGACTTTTTTCTACACAGGGAGAACGAAGGGGCTCAGAGGCCCGCCCTTTTAACTGTAGCATCCCGGCATCTTCCTTAATAATCACCGCTAAAATCCAGCAAATCCGTCGCACTCTTTTCTAGCCTTAATTTTTCGGTACCTAAAATATTTGAGTCTCTAATTCCGAAAATAATGGCCATACCGAGGAACTGGATGCGGCCCTGTATTCCCCCTTGAGATACTTCTTACACGATAGCATCAAAATGGCAATCGCGAACACTTTCTGATTTTCGAGAAAAAAAGGGGAAGGGTTTTAACCACCATTCCGCCGACATTCTTTCCGCCATAGCTCCACAGTACTTGTAGTTACAAAAAAGCGGAAGAGTGGGTTGAATACAGCTCGTCGAACTCTATCTTCAGTATAAAGGGCAACTCTCTATCCCCGCGCGTTTGGACGGGAGAGGCCGGCAAAATTTCAAAAAATGGTCATTTTGACCTTCCAAAACAGACTTTTTTCTACACAGGGAGAACGAAGGGGCTCAGAGGCCCGCCCTTTTAACTGTAGCATCCCGGCATCTTCCTTAATAATCACCGCTAAAATCCAGCAAATCCGTCGCACTTTTTTCTAGCCTTAATTTTTCGGTACCTAAAATATTTGAGTCTCTAATTCCGAAAATAATGGCCATACCGAGGAACTGGATGCGGCCCTGTATTCCCCCTTGAGATACTTCTTACACGATAGCATCAAAATGGCAATCGCGAACACTTTCTGATTTTCGAGAAAAAAAGGGGAAGGGTTTAAACCACCATTCCGCCGACATTCTTTCCGCCATAGCTCCACAGTACTTGTAGTTACAAAAAAACGGAAGAGTGCGTTGAATACAGCTCGTCGAACTCTACCTTCAGTATAAAGGGCAACTCTCTATCCCCGCGCGTTTGGACGGGAGAGGCCGGCAAAATTAAAAAAAATGGTCATTTTGACCTTCCAAAACAGACTTTTTTCTACACAGGGAGAACGAAGGGACTCAGAGGCCCGCCCTTTCAACAGTAGCATCCCGGCATCTTCCTTAATAATCACCGCTAAAATCCAGCAAATCCGTCGCACTTTTTTCTAGCCTTAATTTTTCGGTACCTAAAATATTTGAGTCTCTAATTCCGAAAATAATGGCCATACCGAGGAACTGGATGCGGCCCTGTATTCCCCCTTGAGATACTTCTTACACGATAGCATCAAAATGGCAATCGCGAACACTTTCTGATTTTCGAGAAAAAAAGGGGAAGGGTTTAAACCACCATTCCGCCGACATTCTTTCCGCCATAGCTCCACAGTACTTGTAGTTACAAAAAAGCGGAAGAGTGCGTTGAATACAGCTCGTCGAACTCTATCTTCAGTATAAAGGGCAACTCTCTATCCCCGCGCGTTTGGACGGGAGAGGCCGGCAAAATTTCAAAAAATGGTCATTTTGACCTTCCAAAACAGACTTTTTTCTACACAGGGAGAACGAAGGGGCTCAGAGGCCCGCCCTTTTAACTGTAGCATCCCGGCATCTTCCTTAATAATCACCGCTAAAATCCAGCAAATCCGTCGCACTTTTTTCTAGCCTTAATTTTTCGGTACCTAAAATATTTGAGTCTCTAATTCCGAAAATAATGGCCATACCGAGGAACTGGATGCGGCCCTGTATTCCCCCTTGAGATACTTCTTACACGATAGCATCAAAATGGCAATCGCGAACACTTTCTGATTTTCGAGAAAAAAAGGGGAAGGGTTTTAACCACCATTCCGCCGACATTCTTTCCGCCATAGCTCCACAGTACTTGTAGTTACAAAAAAGCGGAAGAGTGGGTTGAATACAGCTCGTCGAACTCTATCTTCAGTATAAAGTGCAACTCTCTATCTCCGCGCGTTTGGACGGGAGAGGCCGGCAAAATTTCAAAAAATGGTCATTTTGACCTTCCAAAACAGACTTTTTTCTACACAGGGAGAACGAAGGCGCTCAGAGGCCCGCCCTTTTAACTGTAGCATCCCGGCATCTTCCTTAATAATCACCGCTAAAATCCAGCAAATCCGTCGCACTCTTTTCTAGCCTTAATTTTTCGGTACCTAAAATATTTGAGTCTCTAATTCCGAAAATAATGGCCATACCGAGGAACTGGATGCGGCCCTGTATTCCCCCTTGAGATACTTCTTACACGATAGCATCAAAATGGCAATCGCGAACACTTTCTGATTTTCGAGAAAAAAAGGGGAAGGGTTTTAACCACCATTCCGCCGACATTCTTTCCGCCATAGCTCCACAGTACTTGTAGTTACAAAAAAGCGGAAGAGTGCGTTGAATACAGCTCGTCGAACTCTATCTTCAGTATAAAGGGCAACTCTCTATCCCCGCGCGTTTGGACGGGAGAGGCCGGCAAAATTTCAAAAAATGGTCATTTTGACCTTCCAAAACAGACTTTTTTCTACACAGGGAGAACGAAGGGGCTCAGAGGCCCGCCCTTTTAACTGTAGCATCCCGGCATCTTCCTTAATAATCACCGCTAAAATCCAGCAAATCCGTCGCACTTTTTTCTAGCCTTAATTTTTCGGTACCTAAAATATTTGAGTCTCTAATTCCGAAAATAATGGCCATACCGAGGAACTGGATGCGGCCCTGTATTCCCCCTTGAGATACTTCTTACACGATAGCATCAAAATGGCAATCGCGAACACTTTCTGATTTTCGAGAAAAAAAGGGGAAGGGTTTTAAACCACCATTCCGCCGACATTCTTTCCGCCATAGCTCCACAGTACTTGTAGTTACAAAAAAGCGGAAGAGTGGGTTGAATACAGCTCGTCGAACTCTATCTTCAGTATAAAGGGCAACTCTCTATCCCCGCGCGTTTGGACGGGAGAGGCCGGCAAAATTTCAAAAAATGGTCATTTTGACCTTCCAAAACAGACTTTTTTCTACACAGGGAGAACGAAGGGGCTCAGAGGCCCGCCCTTTTAACTGTAGCATCCCGGCATCTTCCTTAATAATCACCGCTAAAATCCAGCAAATCCGTCGCACTCTTTTCTAGCCTTAATTTTTCGGTACCTAAAATATTTGAGTCTCTAATTCCGAAAATAATGGCCATACCGAGGAACTGGATGCGGCCCTGTATTCCCCCTTGAGATACTTCTTACACGATAGCATCAAATTGGCAATCGCGAACACTTTCTGATTTTCGAGAAAAAAAGGGGAAGGGTTTTAACCACCATTCCGCCGACATTCTTTCCGCCATAGCTCCACAGTACTTGTAGTTACAAAAAAGCGGAAGAGTGGGTTGAATACAGCTCGTCGAACTCTATCTTCAGTATAAAGGGCAACTCTCTATCCCCGCGCGTTTGGACGGGAGAGGCCGGCAAAATTTCAAAAAATGGTCATTTTGACCTTCCAAAACAGACTTTTTTCTACACAGGGAGAACGAAGGGGCTCAGAGGCCCGCCCTTTTAACTGTAGCATCCCGGCATCTTCCTTAATAATCACCGCTAAAATCCAGCAAATCCGTCGCACTTTTTTCTAGCCTTAATTTTTCGGTACCTAAAATATTTGAGTCTCTAATTCCGAAAATAATGGCCATACCGAGGAACTGGATGCGGCCCTGTATTCCCCCTTGAGATACTTCTTACACGATAGCATCAAAATGGCAATCGCGAACACTTTCTGATTTTCGAGAAAAAAAGGGGAAGGGTTTTAACCACCATTCCGCCGACATTCTTTCCGCCATAGCTCCACAGTACTTGTAGTTACAAAAAAGCGGAAGAGTGGGTTGAATACAGCTCGTCGAACTCTATCTTCAGTATAAAGGGCAACTCTCTATCCCCGCGCGTTTGGACGGGAGAGGCCGGCAAAATTTCAAAAAATGGTCATTTTGACCTTCCAAAACAGACTTTTTTCTACACAGGGAGAACGAAGGGGCTCAGAGGCCCGCCCTTTTAACTGTAGCATCCCGGCATCTTCCTTAATAATCACCGCTAAAATCCAGCAAATCCGTCGCACTTTTTTCTAGCCTTAATTTTTCGGTACCTAAAATATTTGAGTCTCTAATTCCGAAAATAATGGCCATACCGAGGAACTGGATGCGGCCCTGTATTCCCCCTTGAGATACTTCTTACACGATAGCATCAAAATGGCAATCGCGAACACTTTCTGATTTTCGAGAAAAAAAGGGGAAGGGTTTAAACCACCATTCCGCCGACATTCTTTCCGCCATAGCTCCACAGTACTTGTAGTTACAAAAAAACGGAAGAGTGCGTTGAATACAGCTCGTCGAACTCTACCTTCAGTATAAAGGGCAACTCTCTATCCCCGCGCGTTTGGACGGGAGAGGCCGGCAAAATTTAAAAAAATGGTCATTTTGACCTTCCAAAACAGACTTTTTTCTACACAGGGAGAACGAAGGGACTCAGAGGCCCGCCCTTTCAACAGTAGCATCCCGGCATCTTCCTTAATAATCACCGCTAAAATCCAGCAAATCCGTCGCACTTTTTTCTAGCCTTAATTTTTCGGTACCTAAAATATTTGAGTCTCTAATTCCGAAAATAATGGCCATACCGAGGAACTGGATGCGGCCCTGTATTCCCCCTTGAGATACTTCTTACACGATAGCATCAAAATGGCAATCGCGAACACTTTCTGATTTTCGAGAAAAAAAGGGGAAGGGTTTAAACCACCATTCCGCCGACATTCTTTCCGCCATAGCTCCACAGTTCTTGTAGTTACAAAAAAGCGGAAGAGTGGGTTGAATACAGCTCGTCGAACTCTATCTTCAGTATAAAGGGCAACTCTCTATCCCCGCGCGTTTGGACGGGAGAGGCCGGCAAAATTTCAAAAAATGGTCATTTTGACCTTCCAAAACAGACTTTTTTCTACACAGGGAGAACGAAGGGGCTCAGAGGCCCGCCCTTTTAACTGTAGCATCCCGGCATCTTCCTTAATAATCACCGCTAAAATCCAGCAAATCCGTCGCACTTTTTTCTAGCCTTAATTTTTCGGTACCTAAAATATTTGAGTCTCTAATTCCGAAAATAATGGCCATACCGAGGAACTGGATGCGGCCCTGTATTCCCCCTTGTGTTACTTCTTACACGATACCATCAAAATGGCAATCGCGAACACTTTCTGATTTTCCGCCGACATTCTTTCCGCCATAGCTCCACAGTACTTGTAGTCACAAAAAAGCGGAAGAGTGCGTTGAATACAGCTCGTCGAACTCTATCTTCAGTATAAAGGGCAACTCTTTATCCCCGCGCGTTTGGACGGGAGAGGCCGGCAAAATTAAAAAAAATGATCATTTTGACCTTCCAAAACAGACTTTTTTCTAAACAGGGAGAACGAAGGGGCTCAGAGGCCCGCCCTTTTTACTGTAGCATCCCGGCATCTTCCTTAATAATCACCGCTAAAATCCAGCAAATCCGTAGCACTTTTTTTCTAGCCTTAATTTTTCGGTTCCTAAAATATTTGAGTCTCTAATTCCGAAAATAATGGCCATACCGAGGAACTGGATGCGGCCCTGTATTCCCCCTTGAGATACTTCTTACACGATAGCATCAAAATGGCAATCGCGAACACTTTCTGATTTTCGAGAAAAAAAGGGGAAGGGTTTAAACCACCATTCCGCCGACATTCTTTCCGCCATAGCTCCACAGTACTTGTAGTTACAAAAAAGCGGAAGAGTGCGTTGAATACAGCTCGTCGAACTCTATCTTCAGTATAAAGGGCAACTCTCTATCCCCGCGCGTTTGGACGGGAGAGGCCGGCAAAATTTAAAAAAATGGTCATTTTGACCTTCCAAAACAGACTTTTTTCTACACAGGGAGAACAAAGGGGCTCAGAGGCCCGCCCTTTTAACTGTAGCATCGTCCTTAATAATCACCGCTAAAATCCAGCAAATCCGTCGCACTTTTTTCTAGCCTTAATTTTTCGGTACCTAAAATATTTGAGTCTCTAATTCCGAAAATAATGGCCATACCGAGGAACTGGATGCGGCCCTGTATTCCCCCTTGAGATACTTCTTACACGATAGCATCAAAATGGCAATCGCGAACACTTTCTGATTTTCGAGAAAATTCCACCGACATTCTTTCCGCCATAGCTCCACAGTACTTGTAGTTACAAAAAAGCGGAAGAGTGGGTTGAATACAGCTCGTCGAACTCTATCTTCAGTATAAAGGGCAACTCTCTATCCCCGCGCGTTTGGACGGGAGAGGCCGGCAAAATTTCAAAAAATGGTCATTTTGACCTTCCAAAACAGACTTTTTTCTACACAGGGAGAACGAAGGGGCTCAGAGGCCCGCCCTTTTAACTGTAGCATCCCGGCATCTTCCTTAATAATCACCGCTAAAATCCAGCAAATCCGTCGCACTTTTTTCTAGCCTTAATTTTTCGGTACCTAAAATATTTGAGTCTCTAATTCCGAAAATAATGGCCATACCGAGGAACTGGATGCGGCCCTGTATTCCCCCTTGAGATACTTCTTACACGATAGCATCAAAATGGCAATCGCGAACACTTTCTGATTTTCGAGAAAAAAAGGGGAAGGGTTTAAACCACCATTCCGCCGACATTCTTTCCGCCATAGCTCCACAGTACTTGTAGTTACAAAAAAGCGGAAGAGTGCGTTGAATACAGCTCGTCGAACTCTATCTTCAGTATAAAGGGCAACTCTCTATCCCCGCGCGTTTGGACGGGAGAGGCCGGCAAAATTTCAAAAAATGGTCATTTTGACCTTCCAAAACAGACTTTTTTCTACACAGGGAGAACGAAGGGGCTCAGAGGCCCGCCCTTTTAACTGTAGCATCCCGGCATCTTCCTTAATAATCACCGCTAAAATCCAGCAAATCCGTCGCACTTTTTTCTAGCCTTAATTTTTCGGTACCTAAAATATTTGAGTCTCTAATTCCGAAAATAATGGCCATACCGAGGAACTGGATGCGGCCCTGTATTCCCCCTTGAGATACTTCTTACACGATAGCATCAAAATGGCAATCGCGAACACTTTCTGATTTTCGAGAAAAAAAGGGGAAGGGTTTAAACCACCATTCCGCCGACATTCTTTCCGCCATAGCTCCACAGTACTTGTAGTTACAAAAAAGCGGAAGAGTGCGTTGAATACAGCTCGTCGAACTCTATCTTCAGTATAAAGGGCAACTCTCTATCCCCGCGCGTTTGGACGGGAGAGGCCGGCAAAATTTCAAAAAATGGTCATTTTGACCTTCCAAAACAGACTTTTTTCTACACAGGGAGAACGAAGGGGCTCAGAGGCCCGCCCTTTTAACTGTAGCATCCCGGCATCTTCCTTAATAATCACCGCTAAAATCCAGCAAATCCGTCGCACTTTTTTCTAGCCTTAATTTTTCGGTACCTAAAATATTTGAGTCTCTAATTCCGAAAATAATGGCCATACCGAGGAACTGGATGCGGCCCTGTATTCCCCCTTGAGATACTTCTTACACGATAGCATCAAAATGGCAATCGCGAACACTTTCTGATTTTCCGCCGACATTCTTTCCGCCATAGCTCCACAGTACTTGTAGTTACAAAAAAGCGGAAGAGTGCGTTGAATACAGCTCGTCGAACTCTATCTTCAGTATAAAGGGCAACTCTTTATCCCCGCGCGTTTGGACGGGAGAGGCCGGCAAAATTAAAAAAAATGGTCATTTTGACCTTCCAAAACAGACTTTTTTCTACACAGGGAGAACGAAGGGGCTCAGAGGCCCGCCCTTTTAACTGTAGCATCCCGGCATCTTCCTTAATAATCACCGCTAAAATCCAGCAAATCCGTCGCACTTTTTTTCTAGCCTTAATTTTTCGGTACCTAAAATATTTGAGTCTCTAATTCCGAAAATAATGGCCATACCGAGGAACTGGATGCGGCCCTGTATTCCCCCTTGAGATACTTCTTACACGATAGCATCAAAATGGCAATCGCGAACACTTTCTGATTTTCGAGAAAAAAAGGGGAAGGGTTTAAACCACCATTCCGCCGACATTCTTTCCGCCATAGCTCCACAGTACTTGTAGTTACAAAAAAGCGGAAGAGTGCGTTGAATACAGCTCGTCGAACTCTATCTTCAGTATAAAGGGCAACTCTCTATCCCCGCGCGTTTGGACGGGAGAGGCCGGCAAAATTTCAAAAAATGGTCATTTTGACCTTCCAAAACAGACTTTTTTCTACACAGGGAGAACGAAGGGGCTCAGAGGCCCGCCCTTTTAATTGTAGCATCCCGGCATCTTCCTTAATAATCACCGCTAAAATCCAGCAAATCCGTCGCACTTTTTTCTAGCCTTAATTTTTCGGTACCTAAAATATTTGAGTCTCTAATTCCGAAAATAATGGCCATACCGAGGAACTGGATGCGGCCCTGTATTCCCCCTTGAGATACTTCTTACACGATAGCATCAAAATGGCAATCGCGAACACTTTCTGATTTTCGAGAAAATTCCACCGACATTCTTTCCGCCATAGCTCCACAGTACTTGTAGTTACAAAAAAGCGGAAGAGTGCGTTGAATACAGCTCGTCGAACTCTATCTTCAGTATAAAGGGCAACTCTCTATCCCCGCGCGTTTGGACGGGAGAGGCCGGCAAAATTTCAAAAAATGGTCATTTTGAACTTCCAAAACAGACTTTTTTCTACACAGGGAGAACGAAGGGGCTCAGAGGCCCGCCCTTTTAACTGTAGCATCCCGGCATCTTCCTTAATAATCACCGCTAAAATCCAGCAAATCCGTCGCACTTTTTTCTAGCCTTAATTTTTCGGTACCTAAAATATTTGAGTCTCTAATTCCGAAAATAATGGCCATACCGAGGAACTGGATGCGGCCCTGTATTCCCCCTTGAGATACTTCTTACACGATAGCATCAAAATGGCAATCGCGAACACTTTCTGATTTTCGAGAAAAAAAGGGGAAGGGTTTAAACCACCATTCCGCCGACATTCTTTCCGCCATAGCTCCACAGTACTTGTAGTTACAAAAAAACGGAAGAGTGCGTTGAATACAGCTCGTCGAACTCTACCTTCAGTATAAAGGGCAACTCTCTATCCCCGCGCGTTTGGACGGGAGAGGCCGGCAAAATTTAAAAAAATGGTCATTTTGACCTTCCAAAACAGACTTTTTTCTACACAGGGAGAACAAAGGGGCTCAGAGGCCCGCCCTTATAACTGTAGCATCCCGGCATCTTCCTTAATAATCACCGCTAAAATCCAGCAAATCCGTCGCACTTTTTTCTAGCCTTAATTTTTCGGTACCTAAAATATTTGAGTCTCTAATTCCGAAAATAATGGCCATACCGAGGAACTGGATGCGGCCCTGTATTCCCCCTTGAGATACTTCTTACACGATAGCATCAAAATGGCAATCGCGAACACTTTCTGATTTATCGAGAAAAAAAGGGGAAGGGTTTAAACCTCCATTCCGCCGACATTCTTTCCGCCATAGCTCCACAGTACTTGTAGTTACAAAAAAGCGGAAGAGTGGGTTGAATACAGTTCGTCGAACTCTATCTTCAGTATAAAGGGCAACTCTCTATCCCCGCGCGTTTGGACGGGAGAGGCCGGCAAAATTTCAAAAAATGGTCATTTTGACCTTCCAAAACAGACTTTTTTCTACACAGGGAGAACGAAGGGGCTCAGAGGCCCGCCCTTTTAACTGTAGCATCCCGGCATCTTCCTTAATAATCACCGCTAAAATCCAGCAAATCCGTCGCACTTTTTTCTAGCCTTAATTTTTCGGTACCTAAAATATTTGAGTCTCTAATTCCGAAAATAATGGCCATACCGAGGAACTGGATGCGGCCCTGTATTCCCCCTTGTGTTACTTCTTACACGATACCATCAAAATGGCAATCGCGAACACTTTCTGATTTTCCGCCGACATTCTTTCCGCCATAGCTCCACAGTACTTGTAGTTACAAAAAAGCGGAAGAGTGCGTTGAATACAGCTCGTCGAACTCTATCTTCAGTATAAAGGGCAACTCTTTATCCCCGCGCGTTTGGACGGGAGAGGCCGGCAAAATTAAAAAAAATGGTCATTTTGACCTTCCAAAACAGACTTTTTTCTACACAGGGAGAACGAAGGGGCTCAGAGGCCCGCCCTTTTAACTGTAGCAACCCGGCATCTTCCTTAATAATCACCGCTAAAATCCAGCAAATCCGTCGCACTTTTTTTCTAGCCTTAATTTTTCGGTACCTAAAATATTTGAGTCTCTAATTCCGAAAATAATGGCCATACCGAGGAACTGGATGCGGCCCTGTATTCCCCCTTGAGATACTTCTTACACGATAGCATCAAAATGGCAATCGCGAACACTTTCTGATTTTCGAGAAAAAAAGGGGAAGGGTTTAAACCACCATTCCGCCGACATTCTTTCCGCCATAGCTCCACAGTACTTGTAGTTACAAAAAAGCTGAAGAGTGCGTTGAATACAGCTCGTCGAACTCTATCTTCAGTATAAAGGGCAACTCTCTATCCCCGCGCGTTTGGACGGGAGAGGCCGGCAAAATTTCAAAAAATGGTCATTTTGACCTTCCAAAACAGACTTTTTTCTACACAGGGAGAACGAAGGGGCTCAGAGGCCCGCCCTTTTAATTGTAGCATCCCGGCATCTTCCTTCATAATCACCGCTAAAATCCAGCAAATCCGTCGCACTTTTTTCTAGCCTTAATTTTTCGGTACCTAAAATATTTGAGTCTCTAATTCCGAAAATAATGGCCATACCGAGGAACTGGATGCGGCCCTGTATTCCCCCTTGAGATACTTCTTACACGATAGCATCAAAATGGCAATCGCGAACACTTTCTGATTTTCGAGAAAAAAAGGGGAAGGGTTTAAACCTCCATTCCGCCGACATTCTTTCCGCCATAGCTCCACAGTACTTGTAGTTACAAAAAAGCGGAAGAGTGGGTTGAATACAGTTCGTCGAACTCTATCTTCAGTATAAAGGGCAACTCTCTATCCCCGCGCGTTTGGACGGGAGAGGCCGGCAAAATTTCAAAAAATGGTCATTTTGACCTTCCAAAACAGACTTTTTTCTACACAGGGAGAACGAAGGGGCTCAGAGGCCCGCCCTTTTAACTGTAGCATCCCGGCATCTTCCTTAATAATCACCGCTAAAATCCAGCAAATCCGTCGCACTTTTTTCTAGCCTTAATTTTTCGGTACCTAAAATATTTGAGTCTCTAATTCCGAAAATAATGGCCATACCGAGGAACTGGATGCGGCCCTGTATTCCCCCTTGTGTTACTTCTTACACGATACCATCAAAATGGCAATCGCGAACACTTTCTGATTTTCCGCCGACATTCTTTCCGCCATAGCTCCACAGTACTTGTAGTTACAAAAAAGCGGAAGAGTGCGTTGAATACAGCTCGTCGAACTCTATCTTCAGTATAAAGGGCAACTCTTTATCCCCGCGCGTTTGGACGGGAGAGGCCGGCAAAATTTAAAAAAATGGTCATTTTGACCTTCCAAAACAGACTTTTTTCTACACAGGGAGAACGAAGGGGCTCAGAGGCCCGCCCTTTTAACTGTAGCATCCCGGCATCTTCCTTAATAATCACCGCTAAAATCCAGCAAATCCGTCGCACTTTTTTTCTAGCCTTAATTTTTCGGTACCTAAAATATTTGAGTCTCTAATTCCGAAAATAATGGCCATACCGAGGAACTGGATGCGGCCCTGTATTCCCCCTTGAGATACTTCTTACACGATAGCATCAAAATGGCAATCGCGAACACTTTCTGATTTTCGAGAAAAAAAGGGGAAGGGTTTAAACCACCATTCCGCCGACATTCTTTCCGCCATAGCTCCACAGTACTTGTAGTTACAAAAAAGCGGAAGAGTGCGTTGAATACAGCTCGTCGAACTCTATCTTCAGTATAAAGGGCAACTCTCTATCCCCGCGCGTTTGGACGGGAGAGGCCGGCAAAATTTCAAAAAATGGTCATTTTGACCTTCCAAAACAGACTTTTTTCTACACAGGGAGAACGAAGGGGCTCAGAGGCCCGCCCTTTTAATTGTAGCATCCCGGCATCTTCCTTCATAATCACCGCTAAAATCCAGCAAATCCGTCGCACTTTTTTCTAGCCTTAATTTTTCGGTACCTAAAATATTTGAGTCTCTAATTCCGAAAATAATGGCCATACCGAGGAACTGGATGCGGCCCTGTATTCCCCCTTGAGATACTTCTTACACGATAGCATCAAAATGGCAATCGCGAACACTTTCTGATTTTCGAGAAAATTCCACCGACATTCTTTCCGCCATAGCTCCACAGTACTTGTAGTTACAAAAAAGCGGAAGAGTGCGTTGAATACAGCTCGTCGAACTCTATCTTCAGTATAAAGGGCAACTCTCTATCCCCGCGCGTTTGGACGGGAGAGGCCGGCAAAATTTCAAAAAATGGTCATTTTGACCTTCCAAAACAGACTTTTTTCTACACAGGGAGAACGAAGGGGCTCAGAGGCCCGCCCTTTTAACTGTAGCATCCCGGCATCTTCCTTAATAATCACCGCTAAAATCCAGCAAATCCGTCGCACTTTTTTCTAGCCTTAATTTTTCGGTACCTAAAATATTTGAGTCTCTAATTCCGAAAATAATGGCCATACCGAGGAACTGGATGCGGCCCTGTATTCCCCCTTGAGATACTTCTTACACGATAGCATCAAAATGGCAATCGCGAACACTTTCTGATTTTCGAGAAAAAAAGGGGAAGGGTTTAAACCACCATTCCGCCGACATTCTTTCCGCCATAGCTCCACAGTACTTGTAGTTACAAAAAAACGGAAGAGTGCGTTGAATACAGCTCGTCGAACTCTACCTTCAGTATAAAGGGCAACTCTCTATCCCCGCGCGTTTGGACGGGAGAGGCCGGCAAAATTTAAAAAAATGGTCATTTTGACCTTCCAAAACAGACTTTTTTCTACACAGGGAGAACAAAGGGGCTCCGAGGCCCGCCCTTTTAACTGTAGCATCCCGGCATCTTCCTTAATAATCACCGCTAAAATCCAGCAAATCCGTCGCACTTTTTTCTAGCCTTAATTTTTCGGTACCTAAAATATTTGAGTCTCTAATTCCGAAAATAATGGCCATACCGAGGAACTGGATGCGGCCCTGTATTCCCCCTTGAGATACTTCTTACACGATAGCATCAAAATGGCAATCGCGAACACTTTCTGATTTTCGAGAAAAAAAGAGGAAGGGTTTAAACCACCATTCCGCCGACATTCTTTCCGCCGTAGCTCCACAGTACTTGTAGTTACAAAAAAGCGGAAGAGTGGGTTGAATACAGTTCGTCGAACTCTATCTTCAGTATAAAGGGCAACTCTCTATCCCCGCGCGTTTGGACGGGAGAGGCCGGCAAAATTTCAAAAAATGGTCATTTTGACCTTCCAAAACAGACTTTTTTCTACACAGGGAGAACGAAGGGGCTCAGAGGCCCGCCCTTTTAACTGTAGCATCCCGGCATCTTCCTTAATAATCACCGCTAAAATCCAGCAAATCCGTCGCACTTTTTTCTAGCCTTAATTTTTCGGTACCTAAAATATTTGAGTCTCTAATTCCGAAAATAATGGCCATACCGAGGAACTGGATGCGGCCCTGTATTCCCCCTTGAGATACTTCTTACACGATAGCATCAAAATGGCAATCGCGAACACTTTCTGATTTTCGAGAAAAAAAGGGGAAGGGTTTAAACCACCATTCCGCCGACATTCTTTCCGCCATAGCTCCACAGTACTTGTAGTTACAAAAAAGCCGATGAGTGCGTTGAATACAGCTCGTCGAACTCTATCTTCAGTATACAGGGCAACTCTCTATCCCCGCGCGTTTGGACGGGAGAGGCCGGCAAAATTTCAAAAAATGGTCATTTTGACCTTCCAAAACAGACTTTTTTCTACACAGGGAGAACGAAGGGGCTCAGAGGCCCGCCCTTTTAATTGTAGCATCCCGGCATCTTCCTTAATAATCACCGCTAAAATCCAGCAAATCCGTCGCACTTTTTTCTAGCCTTAATTTTTCGGTACCTAAAATATTTGAGTCTCTAATTCCGAAAATAATGGCCATACCGAGGAACTGGATGCGGCCCTGTATTCCCCCTTGAGATACTTCTTACACGATAGCATCAAAATGGCAATCGCGAACACTTTCTGATTTTCGAGAAAAAAAGGGGAAGGGTTTAAACCACCATTCCGCCGACATTCTTTCCGCCATAGCTCCACAGTACTTGTAGTTACAAAAAAGCCGATGAGTGCGTTGAATACAGCTCGTCGAACTCTATCTTCAGTATACAGGGCAACTCTCTATCCCCGCGCGTTTGGACGGGAGAGGCCGGCAAAATTTCAAAAAATGGTCATTTTGACCTTCCAAAACAGACTTTTTTCTACACAGGGAGAACGAAGGGGCTCAGAGGCCCGCCCTTTTAACTGTAGCATCCCGGCATCTTCCTTAATAATCACCGCTAAAATCCAGCAAATCCGTCGCACTTTTTTCTAGCCTTAATTTTTCGGTACCTAAAATATTTGAGTCTCTAATTCCGGAAATAATGGCCATACCGAGGAACTGGATGCGGCCCTGTATTCCCCCTTGTGTTACTTCTTACACGATACCATCAAAATGGCAATCGCGAACACTTTCTGATTTTCGAGAAAATTCCACCGACATTCTTTCCGCCATAGCTCCACAGTACTTGTAGTTACAAAAAAGCGGAAGAGTGCGTTGAATACAGCTCGTCGAACTCTATCTTCAGTATAAAGGGCAACTCTCTATCCCCGCGCGTTTGGACGGGAGAGGCCGGCAAAATTTCAAAAAATGGTCATTTTGACCTTCCAAAACAGACTTTTTTCTACACAGGGAGAACGAAGGGGCTCAGAGGCCCGCCCTTTTAACTGTAGCATCCCGGCATCTTCCTTAATAATCACCGCTAAAATCCAGCAAATCCGTCGCACTTTTTTCTAGCCTTAATTTTTCGGTACCTAAAATATTTGAGTCTCTAATTCCGAAAATAATGGCCATACCGAGGAACTGGATGCGGCCCTGTATTCCCCCTTGTGTTACTTCTTACACGATACCATCAAAATGGCAATCGCGAACACTTTCTGATTTTCCGCCGACATTCTTTCCGCCATAGCTCCACAGTACTTGTAGTTACAAAAAAGCGGAAGAGTGCGTTGAATACAGCTCGTCGAACTCTATCTTCAGTATAAAGGGCAACTCTTTATCCCCGCGCGTTTGGACGGGAGAGGCCGGCAAAATTAAAAAAAATGGTCATTTTGACCTTCCAAAACAGACTTTTTTCTACACAGGGAGAACGAAGGGGCTCAGAGGCCCGCCCTTTTAACTGTAGCATCCCGGCATCTTCCTTAATAATCACCGCTAAAATCCAGCAAATCCGTCGCACTTTTTTTCTAGCCTTAATTTTTCGGTACCTAAAATATTTGAGTCTCTAATTCCGAAAATAATGGCCATACCGAGGAACTGGATGCGGCCCTGTATTCCCCCTTGAGATACTTCTTACACGATAGCATCAAAATGGCAATCGCGAACACTTTCTGATTTTCGAGAAAATTCCACCGACATTCTTTCCGCCATAGCTCCACAGTACTTGTAGTTACAAAAAAGCGGAAGAGTGCGTTGAATACAGCTCGTCGAACTCTATCTTCAGTATAAAGGGCAACTCTCTATCCCCGCGCGTTTGGACGGGAGAGGCCGGCAAAATTTCAAAAAATGGTCATTTTGACCTTCCAAAACAGACTTTTTTCTACACAGGGAGAACGAAGGGGCTCAGAGGCCCGCCCTTTTAACTGTAGCATCCCGGCATCTTCCTTAATAATCACCGCTAAAATCCAGCAAATCCGTTGCACTTTTTTCTAGCCTTAATTTTTCGGTACCTAAAATATTTGAGTCTCTAATTCCGAAAATAATGGCCATACCGAGGAACTGGATGCGGCCCTGTATTCCCCCTTGAGATACTTCTTACACGATAGCATCAAAATGGCAATCGCGAACACTTTCTGATTTTCGAGAAAAAAAGGGGAAGGGTTTAAACCACCATTCCGCCGACATTCTTTCCGCCATAGCTCCACAGTACTTGTAGTTACAAAAAAACGGAAGAGTGCGTTGAATACAGCTCGTCGAACTCTACCTTCAGTATAAAGGGCAACTCTCTATCCCCGCGCGTTTGGACGGGAGAGGCCGGCAAAATTTAAAAAAATGGTCATTTTGACCTTCCAAAACAGACTGTTTTCTACACAGGGAGAACGAAGGGGCTCAGAGGCCCGCCCTTTTAACTGTAGCATCCCGGCATCTTCCTTAATAATCACCGCTAAAATCCAGCAAATCCGTCGCACTTTTTTCTAGCCTTAATTTTTCGGTACCTAAAATATTTGAGTCTCTAATTCCGAAAATAATGGCCATACCGAGGAACTGGATGCGGCCCTGTATTCCCCCTTGAGATACTTCTTACACGATAGCATCAAAATGGCAATCGCGAACACTTTCTGATTTTCGAGAAAAAAAGGGGAAGGGTTTAAACCACCATTCCGCCGACATTCTTTCCGCCATAGCTCCACCGTACTTGTAGTTACAAAAAAGCGGAAGAGTGCGTTGAATACAGCTCGTCGAACTCTATCTTCAGTATAAAGGGCAACTCTCTATCCCCGCGCGTTTGGACGGGAGAGGCCGGCAAAATTTCAAAAAATGGTCATTTTGACCTTCCAAAACAGACTGTTTTCTACACAGGGAGAACGAAGGGGCTCAGAGGCCCGCCCTTTTAACTGTAGCATCCCGGCATCTTCCTTAATAATCACCGCTAAAATCCAGCAAATCCGTCGCACTTTTTTCTAGCCTTAATTTTTCGGTACCTAAAATATTTGAGTCTCTAATTCCGAAAATAATGGCCATACCGAGGAACTGGATGCGGCCCTGTATTCCCCATTGTGTTACTTCTTACACGATACCATCAAAATGGCAATCGCGAACACTTTCTGATTTTCCGCCGACATTCTTTCCGCCATAGCTCCACAGTACTTGTAGTTACAAAAAAGCGGAAGAGTGCGTTGAATACAGCTCGTCGAACTCTATCTTCAGTATAAAGGGCAACTCTCTATCCCCGCGCGTTTGGACGGGAGAGGCCGGCAAAATTTCAAAAAATGGTCATTTTGACCTTCCAAAACAGACTTTTTTCTACACAGGGAGAACGAAGGGGCTCAGAGGCCCGCCCTTTTAACTGTAGCATCCCGGCATCTTCCTTAATAATCACCGCTAAAATCCAGCAAATCCGTCGCACTTTTTTTCTAGCCTTAATTTTTCGGTACCTAAAATATTTGAGTCTCTAATTCCGAAAATAATGGCCATACCGAGGAACTGGATGCGGCCCTGTATTCCCCCTTGAGATACTTCTTACACGATAGCATCAAAATGGCAATCGCGAACACTTTCTGATTTTCGAGAAAATTCCACCGACATTCTTTCCGCCATAGCTCCACAGTACTTGTAGTTACAAAAAAGCGGAAGAGTGCGTTGAATACAGCTCGTCGAACTCTATCTTCAGTATAAAGGGCAACTCTCTATCCCCGCGCGTTTGGACGGGAGAGGCCGGCAAAATTTCAAAAAATGGTCATTTTGACCTTCCAAAACAGACTTTTTTCTACACAGGGAGAACGAAGGGGCTCAGAGGCCCGCCCTTTTAACTGTAGCATCCCGGCATCTTCCTTAATAATCACCGCTAAAATCCAGCAAATCCGTCGCACTTTTTTCTAGCCTTAATTTTTCGGTACCTAAAATATTTGAGTCTCTAATTCCGAAAATAATGGCCATACCGAGGAACTGGATGCGGCCCTGTATTCCCCCTTGAGATACTTCTTACACGATAGCATCAAAATGGCAATCGCGAACACTTTCTGATTTTCGAGAAAAAAAGGGGAAGGGTTTAAACCACCATTCCGCCGACATTCTTTCCGCCATAGCTCCACCGTACTTGTAGTTACAAAAAAGCGGAAGAGTGCGTTGAATACAGCTCGTCGAACTCTATCTTCAGTATAAAGGGCAACTCTCTATCCCCGCGCGTTTGGACGGGAGAGGCCGGCAAAATTTCAAAAAATGGTAATTTTGACCTTCCAAAACAGACTGTTTTCTACACAGGGAGAACGAAGGGGCTCAGAGGCCCGCCCTTTTAACTGTAGCATCCCGGCATCTTCCTTAATAATCACCGCTAAAATCCAGCAAATCCGTCGCACTTTTTTCTAGCCTTAATTTTTCGGTACCTAAAATATTTGAGTCTCTAATTCCGAAAATAATGGCCATACCGAGGAACTGGATGCGGCCCTGTATTCCCCCTTGAGATACTTCTTACACGATAGCATCAAAATGGCAATCGCGAACACTTTCTGATTTTCGAGAAAAAAAGGGGAAGGGTTTAAACCACCATTCCGCCGACATTCTTTCCGCCATAGCTCCACAGTACTTGTAGTTACAAAAAAGCGGAAGAGTGGGTTGAATACAGCTCGTCGAACTCTATCTTCAGTATAAAGGGCAACTCTCTATCCCCGCGCGTTTGGACGGGAGAGGCCAGCAAAATTTCAAAAAATGGTCATTTTGACCTTCCAAAACAGACTTTTTTCTACACAGGGAGAACGAAGGGGCTCAGAGGCCCGCCCTTTTAACTGTAGCATCCCGGCATCTTCCTTAATAATCACCGCTAAAATCCAGCAAATCCGTCGCACTTTTTTCGAGCCTTAATTTTTCGGTACCTAAAATATTTGAGTCTCTAATTCCGAAAATAATGGCCATACCGAGGAACTGGATGCGGCCCTGTATTCCCCCTTGAGATACTTCTTACACGATAGCATCAAAATGGCAATCGCGAACACTTTCTGATTTTCGAGAAAAAAAGGGGAAGGGTTTAAACCACCATTCCGCCGACATTCTTTCCGCCAAAGCTCCACAGTACTTGTAGTTACAAAAAAGCCGATGAGTGCGTTGAATACAGCTCGTCGAACTCTATCTTCAGTATAAAGGGCAACTCTCTATCCCCGCGCGTTTGGACGGGAGAGGCCGGCAAAATTTCAAAAAATGGTCATTTTGACCTTCCAAAACAGACTTTTTTCTACACAGGGAGAACGAAGGGGCTCAGAGGCCCGCCCTTTTAACTGTAGCATCCCGGCATCTTCCTTAATAATCACCGCTAAAATCCAGCAAATCCGTCGCACTTTTTTCTAGCCTTAAATTTTCGGTACCTAAAATATTTGAGTCTCTAATTCCGAAAATAATGGCCATACCGAGGAACTGGATGCGGCCCTGTATTCCCCCTTGTGTTACTTCTTACACGATACCATCAAAATGGCAATCGCGAACACTTTCTGATTTTCCGCCGACATTCTTTCCGCCATAGCTCCACAGTACTTGTAGTTACAAAAAAGCGGAAGAGTGCGTTGAATACAGCTCGTCGAACTCTATCTTCAGTATAAAGGGCAACTCTCTATCCCCGCGCGTTTGGACGGGAGAGGCCGGCAAAATTTCAAAAAATGGTCATTTTGACCTTCCAAAACAGACTTTTTTCTACACAGGGAGAACGAAGGGGCTCAGAGGCCCGCCCTTTTAACTGTAGCATCCCGGCATCTTCCTTAATAATCACCGCTAAAATCCAGCAAATCCGTCGCACTTTTTTTCTAGCCTTAATTTTTCGGTACCTAAAATATTTGAGTCTCTAATTCCGAAAATAATGGCCATACCGAGGAACTGGATGCGGCCCTGTATTCCCCCTTGAGATACTTCTTACACGATAGCATCAAAATGGCAATCGCGAACACTTTCTGATTTTCGAGAAAATTCCACCGACATTCTTTCCGCCATAGCTCCACAGTACTTGTAGTTACAAAAAAGCGGAAGAGTGCATTGAATACAGCTCGTCGAACTCTATCTTCAGTATAAAGGGCAACTCTCTATCCCCGCGCGTTTGGACGGGAGAGGCCGGCAAAATTTCAAAAAATGGTCATTTTGACCTTCCAAAACAGACTTTTTTCTACACAGGGAGTACGAAGGGGCTCAGAGGCCCGCCCTTTTAACTGTAGCATCCCGGCATCTTCCTTAATAATCACCGCTAAAATCCAGCAAATCCGTCGCACTTTTTCTAGCCTTAATTTTTCGGTACCTAAAATATTTGAGTCTCTAATTCCGAAAATAATGGCCATACCGAGGAACTGGATGCGGCCCTGTATTCCCCCTTGAGATACTTCTTACACGATAGCATCAAAATGGCAATCGCGAACACTTTCTGATTTTCGAGAAAAAAAGGGGAAGGGTTTAAACCACCATTCCGCCGACATTCTTTCCGCCATAGCTCCACAGTACTTGTAGTTACAAAAAAGCGGAAGAGTGCGTTGAATACAGCTCGTCGAACTCTATCTTCAGTATAAAGGGCAACTCTCTATCCCCGCGCGTTTGGACGGGAGAGGCCGGCAAAATTTCAAAAAATGGTCATTTTGAACTTCCAAAACAGACTTTTTTCTACACAGGGAGAACGAAGGGGCTCAGAGGCCCGCCCTTTTAACTGTAGCATCCCGGCATCTTCCTTAATAATCACCGCTAAAATCCAGCAAATCCGTCGCACTTTTTTCTAGCCTTAATTTTTCGGTACCTAAAATATTTGAGTCTCTAATTCCGAAAATAATGGCCATACCGAGGAACTGGATGCGGCCCTGTATTCCCCCTTGAGATACTTCTTACACGATAGCATCAAAATGGCAATCGCGAACACTTTCTGATTTTCGAGAAAAAAAGGGGAAGGGTTTAAACCACCATTCCGCCGACATTCTTTCCGCCATAGCTCCACAGTACTTGTAGTTACAAAAAAACGGAAGAGTGCGTTGAATACAGCTCGTCGAACTCTACCTTCAGTATAAAGGGCAACTCTCTATCCCCGCGCGTTTGGACGGGAGAGGCCGGCAAAATTTAAAAAAATGGTCATTTTGACCTTCCAAAACAGACTTTTTTCTACACAGGGAGAACAAAGGGGCTCAGAGGCCCGCCCTTATAACTGTAGCATCCCGGCATCTTCCTTAATAATCACCGCTAAAATCCAGCAAATCCGTCGCACTTTTTTCTAGCCTTAATTTTTCGGTACCTAAAATATTTGAGTCTCTAATTCCGAAAATAATGGCCATACCGAGGAACTGGATGCGGCCCTGTATTCCCCCTTGAGATACTTCTTACACGATAGCATCAAAATGGCAATCGCGAACACTTTCTGATTTTCGAGAAAAAAAGGGGAAGGGTTTAAACCTCCATTCCGCCGACATTCTTTCCGCCATAGCTCCACAGTACTTGTAGTTACAAAAAAGCGGAAGAGTGGGTTGAATACAGTTCGTCGAACTCTATCTTCAGTATAAAGGGCAACTCTCTATCCCCGCGCGTTTGGACGGGAGAGGCCGGCAAAATTTCAAAAAATGGTCATTTTGACCTTCCAAAACAGACTTTTTTCTACACAGGGAGAACGAAGGGGCTCAGAGGCCCGCCCTTTTAACTGTAGCATCCCGGCATCTTCCTTAATAATCACCGCTAAAATCCAGCAAATCCGTCGCACTTTTTTCTAGCCTTAATTTTTCGGTACCTAAAATATTTGAGTCTCTAATTCCGAAAATAATGGCCATACCGAGGAACTGGATGCGGCCCTGTATTCCCCCTTGTGTTACTTCTTACACGATACCATCAAAATGGCAATCGCGAACACTTTCTGATTTTCCGCCGACATTCTTTCCGCCATAGCTCCACAGTACTTGTAGTTACAAAAAAGCGGAAGAGTGCGTTGAATACAGCTCGTCGAACTCTATCTTCAGTATAAAGGGCAACTCTTTATCCCCGCGCGTTTGGACGGGAGAGGCCGGCAAAATTAAAAAAAATGGTCATTTTGACCTTCCAAAACAGACTTTTTTCTACACAGGGAGAACGAAGGGGCTCAGAGGCCCGCCCTTTTAACTGTAGCATCCCGGCATCTTCCTTAATAATCACCGCTAAAATCCAGCAAATCCGTCGCACTTTTTTTCTAGCCTTAATTTTTCGGTACCTAAAATATTTGAGTCTCTAATTCCGAAAATAATGGCCATACCGAGGAACTGGATGCGGCCCTGTATTCCCCCTTGAGATACTTCTTACACGATAGCATCAAAATGGCAATCGCGAACACTTTCTGATTTTCGAGAAAAAAAGGGGAAGGGTTTAAACCACCATTCCGCCGACATTCTTTCCGCCATAGCTCCACAGTACTTGTAGTTACAAAAAAGCGGAAGAGTGCGTTGAATACAGCTCGTCGAACTCTATCTTCAGTATAAAGGGCAACTCTCTATCCCCGCGCGTTTGGACGGGAGAGGCCGGCAAAATTTCAAAAAATGGTCATTTTGACCTTCCAAAACAGACTTTTTTCTACACAGGGAGAACGAAGGGGCTCAGAGGCCCGCCCTTTTAATTGTAGCATCCCGGCATCTTCCTTCATAATCACCGCTAAAATCCAGCAAATCCGTCGCACTTTTTTCTAGCCTTAATTTTTCGGTACCTAAAATATTTGAGTCTCTAATTCCGAAAATAATGGCCATACCGAGGAACTGGATGCGGCCCTGTATTCCCCCTTGAGATACTTCTTACACGATAGCATCAAAATGGCAATCGCGAACACTTTCTGATTTTCGAGAAAATTCCACCGACATTCTTTCCGCCATAGCTCCACAGTACTTGTAGTTACAAAAAAGCGGAAGAGTGCGTTGAATACAGCTCGTCGAACTCTATCTTCAGTATAAAGGGCAACTCTCTATCCCCGCGCGTTTGGACGGGAGAGGCCGGCAAAATTTCAAAAAATGGTCATTTTGACCTTCCAAAACAGACTTTTTTCTACACAGGGAGAACGAAGGGGCTCAGAGGCCCGCCCTTTTAACTGTAGCATCCCGGCAT